>NC_051164.1:88512938-88827938 GCF_013339745.2 Dermacentor silvarum
ACCTTCCATTTAGGAGAGTAAGACGCCTGTACGAATGACCGTTCAATAGTGAATCGTTCACTGAAGAGCAGCTCATACAAGTGGCACACACACATTGAACCAAGATGGCGTGAAATAAGATAATTGAAGAGCGGCAGCTACCGGCACAAACTCAGCGACACAAGTTCGCCTGTGCAGAGAGACCACCTTCGCTACCTTCCATTTAGGAGGAAGACGCCTGTATCGAATGACCGTTCAATAGTGAATCCGTTCACTGAAGAGCAGCTCATACCAAGTGGCACACACACATTGACCCAGATGGCGTGAAATAAGATATTGAAGAGCGGCAGCTACCGGCACAAACTCAGCGACACAAGTTCGCCTGTGCAGAGAGACCCTTCGCTACCTTCCATTTAGGAGGTAAGACGCCTGTATCGAATGACCGTTCAATAGTGAATCCGTTCACTGAAGAGCAGCTCATACCAGTGGCACACCACATTGACCCAAGATGGCGTGAAATAAGATAATTGAAGAGCGGCAGCTACGGCACAAACTCAGCGACACAAGTTCGCCTGTGCAGAGAGACCACCTTCGCTACCTCCATTTAGGAGGTAAGACGCCTGTACGAGTCACCGTGCAATAGTGAATCGGTTCACTGAAGAGCAGCTCATACCAAGTGGCACACACACATTGACCCAAGATGGCGTGAAATAAGATAATTGAAGAGCGGCAGCTACCGGCACAAACTCAGCGACACAAGTTCGCCTGTGCAGAGAGACCACCTTCGCTACTTCCATTTAGGAGGTAAGACGCCTGTATCGAATGACCGTTCAATAGTGAATCCGTTCACTGAAGAGCAGCGCATACCAAGTGGCACACACACATTGACCCAAGATGGCGTGAAATAAGATAATTGAAGAGCGGCAGCTACGGCACAAACTCAGCGACACAAGTTCGCCTGTGCAGAGAGACCACCTTCGCTACCTTCTTTAGGAGGTAAGACGCCTGTATCGAGTGACCGTTCAATAGTGAATCCGTTCACTGAAGAGCAGCTCATACCAAGTGGCACACACACATTGACCCAAGATGGCGTGAAATAAGATAATTGAAGAGCGGCAGCTACCGGCACAAACTCAGCGACACAAGTTCGCCTGTGCAGAGAGACCACTTCGCTACCTTCCATTTAGGAGGTAAGACGCCTGTATCGAATGACCGTTCAATAGTGAATCCGTTCACTGAAGAGCAGCTCATACGAAGTGGCACACACACATTGAGCCAAGATGGCGTGAAATAAGATAATTGAAGAGCGGCAGCTACCGGCACAAACTCAGCGACACAAGTTCGCCTGTGCAGAGAGACCACCTTCGCTACCTTCCATTTAGGAGGTAAGACGCTGTATCGAGCGACCGTTGAATAGTGAATCCGTTCACTGAAGAGCAGCTCATACCAAGTGGTACATGCACATTGACCCAAGATGGCTTGAATTAAGGTAACTCAAGAGCGGCAGCTACCGGCACAAACTTCAGCGACACAAGTTCGCCTGTGGAGGGGGGGACCACCTTCGATACCTTCCTATTTAGGAGGTAAGACCTGTATCGATGTGGCCGTTCAATAGTTAATAGGTTCATTGAGGAGCTGGCACATACCAATTGGCACAGACACATGAACCAGATAGCGAGAAAAAAGACAATTGAAGTGCGGCCATCAGCTACCGTCAAATTCCGCGACACAAGTTTAGCCTGCTGGAGGGGGGACCACCTTCGATACCTTCCATTTAGGAGGTAAGACACCTGTATCGAGTGGCCGTTCAATAGTGAATAGGTTCATTGAGGAGTGGCACATACCAATTGGCACAGACACATTGAACCAAGATAGCGAGAAAAAAGACAATTGAAGAGTGGCAGCTACCGTCACAAATTCAGCGACACAAGTTCGCCTGTGGAGGGGGACCACCTTCGATACCTTCCATTAGAGGTAAGACACCTGTATCCGAGTGGCCGTTCAATAGTGAATAGTTCATTGAGGAGTGGCACATACCAATTGGCACAGACACATTGAACCAAGATAGCGAGAAAAAAGACAATTGAAGTGCGGCAGCTACCGTCAATTCCGCGACACAGTTCGCCTTTTGAGGGGGACCACCTTCGATACCTTCCATTAGGAGGTAAGACACCTGTATCGAGTGGCCGTTCAATAGTGAATAGGTTCATTGAGGAGTGGCACATACCAATTGGCACAGACACATTGAACCAAGATAGCGAGAAAAAAGACAATTGAAGAGTGGCAGCTACCGTCACAAACTCAGCGACACAAGTTCGCCTGTGGAGGGGGACCACCTTCGATACCTTCCATTTAGGAGGTAAGACACCTGTATCGAGTGGCCGTTCAATAGTGAATAGGTTCATTGAGGAGTGGCACATACCAATTGGCACAGACACATTGAACCAAGATAGCGAGAAAAAAGACAATTGAAGTGCGGCAGCTACCGTCAAATTCCGCGACACAAGTTCGCCTGTGGAGGGGGACCACCTTCGATACCTTCCATTTAGGAGGTAAGACACCTGTATCGAGTGGCCGTTCAATAGTGAATAGGTTCATTGAGGAGTGGCACATACCAATTGGCACAGACACATTGAACCAAGATAGCGAGAAAAAAGACAATTGAAGAGTGGCAGCTACCGTCACAAATTCAGCGACACAAGTTCGCCTGTGGAGGGGGACCACCTTCGATACCTTCCATTTAGGAGGTAAGACACCTGTATCGAGTGGCCGTTCAATAGTGAATAGGTTCATTGAGGAGTGGCACATACCAATTGGCACAGACACATTGAACCAAGATAGCGAGAAAAAAGACAATTGAAGTGCGGCAGCTACCGTCAAATTCCGCGACACAAGTTCGCCTGTGGAGGGGACCACCTTCGATACCTTCCATTTAGGAGGTAAGACACCTGTATCGAGTGGCCGTTCAATAGTGAATAGGTTCATTGAGGAGTGGCACATACCAATTGGCACAGACACATTGAACCAAGATAGCGAGAAAAAAGACAATTGAAGTGCGGCAGCTACCGTCAAATCCGCGACACAAGTTCGCCTGTGGAGGGGGACCACCTTCGATACCTTCCATTTAGGAGGTAAGACACCTGTATCGAGTGGCCGTTCAATAGTGAATAGGTTCATTGAGGAGTGGCACATACCAATTGGCACAGACACATTGAACCAAGATAGCGAGAAAAAAGACAATTGAAGAGTGGCAGCTACCGTCAAATTCCGCAACACAAGTTCGCCTGTGGAGGGGGACCACCTTCGATACCTTCTATTTAGGAGGCAAGACACCTGTATCGAGTGGCCGTTCAATAGTGAATAGGTTCATTGAGGAGTGGCACATACCAATTGGCACAGACACATTGAACCAAGATAGCGAGAAAAAAGACAATTGAAGTGCGGCAGCTACCGTCAAATTCCGCGACACAAGTTCGCCTGTGGAGGGGACCACCTTCGCTACCTTCCATTTAGGAGGTAAGACGCCTGTATCGAGTGACCGTTCAATAGTGAATCGGTTCACTGAAGAGCGGCTCATACCAAGTGGCACATACACATTGACCCAAGATGGCGTGAAATAAGATAATTGAAGAGCGGCAGCTACCGGCACAAACTCAGCGACACAAGTTCGCCTGTGCAGAGAGACCACCTTCGCTATCTTCTATTCAGGAGCTAAGACGCCTGTATCGAGTGACCGTTCAATAGTGAATCCGTTCACTGAAGAGCAGCTCATACTAAGTGGCACACACACATTGACCCAAGATGGCGTGAAATAAGATAATTGAAGAGCGGCAGCTACCGTCACAAACTCAGCGACACAAGTTCGCCTGTGCAGAGAGACCACCTTCGCTACCTTCTATTCAGGAGCTAAGACGCCTGCATCGAGTGACCGTTCAATAGTGAATCGGTTCGTTGGAGAGCAGCTCATACCAAATGGCAGATACACATTGACCCAAGATGGCATGAAATAAGATAATTGAAGAACGGCAGCTACCGTCACAAACTCAGCGACACAAGTTCGCCTGTGGAGAGGGACCACCTTCGCTACCTTCCATTTAGGAGGTAAGACGCCTGTATCGAGTGACCGTTCAATAGTGAATCGGTTCGTTGGAGAGCGGATCATACCAAGTGGCACACACATATTGACTGAAGATGGCTTGAAGTAAGATAATTGAAGAGCGGCGGCTATCGGCACAAACTCGTCGACACAAGTTCGCCTGTGGATAGGGAACAGCTTTGCTACCTTCCATTAAGGAGGTAAGACGACTGTATCGATTGACCATTCAATAGTGAATAGGCTCATTGAAAAGCGGCTCATTTTTAGCACCTGAGGTTCTTTACCGTGCCCCCATTGCACGGTATATGGGTGTTTTTGCATTTCGCCCCATCGATATGCAGCCGCCGCGGCCGGGATTCCATCCCGCAACCTCTGGATTCACATCGCAACACTAAAGCCACTACGTCATCACGGCAGGTCATTCTTGCGTGCAACCACAGGCACAGGCAATGGGAGAACGGCAGCCTAGGCGAAAGCAAGCCGCGATGTCAGTGCTGCCTACATCGAATGTTATAGCGGCGAAGGTGACGTATAAATGCAAAGAAATTACCGAAATCAAACAGACATAAACGAAGTCCGCGCAGACGCTTATTTCGAAAATATTAACTCGCCAGCTCGCCCAACTAGCCGTTTTTGTGAAGAAATAGTGATAGAAAGAAACTGACTTTTGCCTCTTGTGATTCCATGCCGCGCTTGCGATCTTGTGATGAGCAGCATACCACGCCACTTGAATTTCTTGCTGCCATGGTCCGCAGGACATGCAACGAGACACCAGGGCACCATAGCTACCATCCACTTGGTCCGCTAGGCAAGCAGAAAGATACCAGGTCGCTACAAAACTTGGCTACCACGACAACAAGGTGGGCACAGAGTCAGCAGGCCTCTAAAACACTGACCATCAGGTCTGTAGTGCGGGCAGGAACATACCAGGTCGCTTGAAGAGCTAGCCACAAGATCCGCAGTCACGCAGCAAGGCAGCAGGCACTGCAAGATCTTGCCACAAGGAGCGCAGGGCAGACAGCATGATACCAGGTCGCTAGAACAGCTGGCCACCATATCCACAGGGCGGGCAAGTCACCAGGCCTCTAGAACAGCTGACCACCAGGTCTGTAGTGCGGGAAGCAATGCAACAGACTTGTTAGAGTCGCTTGCCACCTGGTCCGCAAGGTTGGCCACCAAACCGCTAGAACAACTGGCAACAAGGTCCACAGCGCGGATAACAATACACCAGGCCGTAGGAGAACCGGTGGCCACCAGGTCTGCAGGGTAGCTAGCAAGACACCACGACGCTTGAAGAACTGGCCACCAGGTCCACAGGCCGGCGGCAACATATCAGTGTGTAAGAACTGCTGGCCACCAGGACCGCAGCGGGGGACCAAGACACCAAGCCGCCAGAACCGCCCAGTCAGCCTAGTTGGCGTGAAACAGGTTCATTGAAAAATGGCGCGTACCAAGTGGCACATGCGCAATGACCCAAGATGGCGTGAAAGATCATTGAAGTATGGCACCTGCTGTCACTAACTCAGCGACACAACTTGGCCTGAAGGTTGGTAACGAACCTTGTTACCTCAGCACAGCAGCCCGAACTTACGCACATTAGCACTTGGACTACCCCATGACCCAAATTGGCGTGAAAGAGCTCGAATACGGATTAGCAAACCAATAGACAAACAAACATACCACACACTGGCTGAGGTTTCCAAAGAATGCTAACCGCAGTGATTGGAAGTCACGATTTAACCCACTAGAGTGCACAGAAGTATATGTAATATCGTTGTAGGCTATGCGTTGTGCCATAAACTTTTAGTAAGCTTTCCCTATTCAGTGTGTGGGCTCAATAATTTCCGATTCGTTAACTTGAAACGAATCTGTACCGAACTTAGTCATACCCCTTTAACTCTCTTGTTTGACAATGTGCAGCATAAATTATATAATCGCAATGGAAGTGGTAGGGTAAATAACCGATGGATATTAGAGTTACAGAATGGGCGCCAATAGAATTGAAACGCAGTCGAGGACAGCAAAAACTAGGTGGTGGGATGAAATTAGAAAATTTGCATGTCGAAAGCCTTCGTCCTGCAGTGGATATAAAAATGGGCTGGTGATCTTCACGGGCAGCAGCTTTACGCCGAATAGGCTTGCGTCACCGTCGATCAGGAAGAAGCACGGAAAACCGTAATGTGCTTCATTTTTGCTGCAGCTTTAAATTATAGGGTATAACATTCCAAAGCCACTCCCAGAATATGAGGGACGCCACAGTAGGTAGCTGCGGACAAATCTTTACCAGCGATTATATGGCAAGACAGCGAAGTACGTTGAGAAGACAAATTTCACTGCTGGTATGCAGGAGCAAAGAAAAAAAAAATCTTGGAGTACGCTTAAGCTTCGCATATAAGAGTGGAACGCAATAGCGTTAATGGACGCCGTTAACTCCGAACTGACACCGTATTTTCGGCGCCATGGGGCCCGATCAAAATTTAGAAAGGCTCGGTTTTCAACATTCCCCTTAATGTTGCCTAGAACCAAAGTACAGCGAAACACCACCAGAATTGGAGGACGCTTAAGCTTCGGCTTTAAGAGCAGAACACGATAGCATTCAGAGATCCCTCGCTTCTTATCAGGCTTTTAAGCGATGATTTATAGGCTCACAAGTGTCGGCGATGGTGGTGGGGGTGTCACGCTGAAAAGTGGGCCGATCCTGGCAGTAGTACAGAAAGGGTCCAAGCTCAATGGCACATACCAGGGACAAGAAAGAGAAAGAAGGAAAGAGACAGAAAGAGAAAGAAAAAGAAAGAATTAAAGGTCAATATAGGGAGAGAAAGAGAGAAACAAAGAAAGAAAATCATCACGAAGGTCAGATACACACACGGCAAGCGTCGCTTACCCCCATTTACCCCCAAATTACAATCCGACGTTATCTTACGCTATCTTATTTGTAGGTTGTGGTTAAGTCGTACTTTGTGATTTTTCTGACGGATTTTACTTTGATAAATTCAATTTTTGTTCACTAACACCTTGCGCCATGCGAAGGGCTCGCCCGGACGGGATGGTTCGGGATGATGTGGTTTGGCATGATTATTTCCGCCAGACGCCGATGCTTACGCCAACGCCGACCCTGACGTCGATGGCAACGCCGGATTTCTACGACACGAGGTCTTTAACGCTATCACGTCAAAATGTAGCCATTGAAAGCAGTGCACACGAATCATCCATGATATCCGGAAGCTTGTTGGAAAGCTGCCTCAAATGCGCGCGCATACTGTGAACACCGCAGATGCTTTCACGTCTGCTACTTTATTCGTAACGTGTTCCTCGAGCGATCCTTCACTGGATAAGTTTGAATTTTAATTTTTTGTAGTTATAACATTAGTCAGGTAGCACAATTGTGGCTTAGTTATTACACCGTCGTGTTCACGCTTGATAGCTAATCGATATAAGAAGCGTTGGTGTATTCGAGTTAATTGCGCGTGAAATCGTTTTTACGCAAATACCTTCGCAGGGCGAAAGGCAATGGAAATGTTAAGATAAAACAAGTCGCGTCTTTAATGCGCTCACCTTGCTGGTCGGGCTAGCACTGTCGGCCACAGTGATTCCTCCCCCGCTGGTCCTGGTGACGATGCACGAAAGGCCAGCATCGTCATTGCTTGACAGATTGGTGTCCGACACGACCACTCGCGCCGTTCGTTCATGGCATCGTTGAAAAAGAAAAGACATCGCACGTGTACGTGAGAAGCACGCTGAAAGAGATGGGGACGCGAAGCCTTGCAGTTCTATTCGGCACACCGTCAAAGGCTGCCATGGTCTATGGTAAATTGTAGTTTATCAGCAGTGTAGAGTACTCCTAGGAGTATAACTCATCATGACATCTGCCGCCTTCTTGTTCGGCAGAGGAAGACATCGACACTTCTATGGGCGCTTCCCTCGAATATTATGACGTCAGGTGCAATCTAGTAAATGAAACGACATTACAACCAGCCCCACTTGTGACCGCCATTGGTAGTATGCCTTCATCTTTCTGTTTTTCATCGTTTAGCATAAGTAAGAGCGTATTCTTGGGCGATCACTTACAATGATTTCACTTTCTCGAGATTTCGCGAGACTCGGCACCGGACTCAATGAAGTATACGGCCCACCGCGCTCTTCACACTACGTGAAGAGCAATCTTGACAGAGCGCCAGAAATGTTCACTGGAATTATTCTGTTCACTGTTCACTGGAATCATTCTGGAAAAGGCGAAATAAATACAATATGTCTTATCTGAGCGAAAAAGCAAACCGCAGGAACAAAGTGCAACACAGTAGGTTGTGCAGAAGGGCCCGTGATTCCGCAATTTCTGACGGGAGACAATAACCGAAGCCAAGGAATGCACATGACAAACCCAACCGCCATACTATCTTAACGCAATAGCGTTAAGGGCCCCGTGTCGAAGAAAATCCGTCGTCGGCGTCCGTGGCGGAGAAAATCATCCCCAACCACCCTGACCGCGCAGGCCCTCCGCGTGGCGCGAGGTGTTAGCGAAGGAGAAAATCACCGCGAACCACCCCCACCCCGCAGGTCCTCCACGTGGTGCAAGGTTTTGGTGAACAAAATTGAATTTCTCACAGTAAAATCCGTCAGAATAACGTTAAAGTACGACTTAACCACAACCCACAGACGTGGTGGCGTCAGATTGTAATTTGAATGTACGAGAAAACAATACCAACATGGGCGTGCTCAGGTAGGGTACTTGAAAAAATAATATCCACAGGGCGCTCGCATCCTCGGCAGGCCAATTGCGACTTCGCCTGCCTAATGCGTTTTGGACACGCGCGCGCATCGGGTCAATTGCTAACAATTAATGAAATAATAAAAGGTGTTAGTGCCTTCACATTTTAATGTAAGACGACTTATATTGCCCCTGGAAAAACGCCTTCCCATCAATGCATTTCTGTTTAAAAGTGAAGCCGACTTTAAGGGGATCGGTGTAAGCTTGGTCTTTGTAAGCTGGCTTTCTTTCCCACGTGTCATTGTCGCAACTGTTGCCGCTCGACTTCACTTAATGTAACAGCAAGGAGTTAAGAATTAAGACAACGTGGTTTCTGGCGTACCAAGGCTAAAAGCAGAGAATAAATGCTTGCATTGCATATCAGCTGATGGTTTTGTCCAAAACAATGCAGCGTATGCATAATTTGGCTTACAAATAACCAACAGGGCATATGAAAAGTAATGAAGTACGAAATCTCAATAGATGGTCCCGAGTGTTCACCCAAATTATCACTTCAAATTCACTGATGCATCTCCCTGAAAGCAAAATTAAACGGATCCCAAGCATACGTTGGAATTTGTATCAAGCGAGGCGTGTAATCAAATCATGTGTAACTGACAGCGATACGTACAATTATGTTTACTTGCATCCTTTGCACCGTGTAATCCCATAAAAATGTTTGTCTATACGCCACAAAGGTTACACTTTTAATCTTTTGTCATTTCTTTTTTTTTTGTCATATTTGTAGAATATGCCGTTCACAAGCTATGCAAAATTCACACTAAATCGGGCCGACGCACTGTCAGACATCTACGCAGCGACGTCACAAGGACAAACACGACTTATGATACTTGTCGAGAAAAGAATGCAAATAAGAGGTGTATGCACGAAGAAGTATGTCACAAGTCTAGACCCATTTAGAATTCTGTACCTCTTACGTCGTAGTGGCAGATACCCATTCCGGAGGAGTGGCCAAGAATTGGCTCACACCCAGCGGTACGTACGAAATGGCAAATGCGTTGAAAATCAATTGTAATGTGCCAATTTATTAGCACCCGTCTGCGTACTTTAGAGATACTTATGTGCAGAGCTACATGTTAAGGTATTATGCAGAATATAATTTTTTTACGCTAATAATCTACGCACTCGCGCTACTTTGCCGGTCGCATAGAGGGGTTATAAAAGCCCGTTTGCTGGTACTTGCACTCGAAACACAAACGTAGGCTTAGGCCCCCATTATATACATCATCAACATCAACTTATTTTTATGACCACTGTAGGACAAACGTTTCAACCTGCCATATCCAATTACCTCTGCCATGCGTTTCCCTTCCTTCGGCACCCATTCTGTAACCATAAAGGTACACCGCTTATCTACCCTAACCATTACATAGCCTGCTCCTGGTTAACCCCCACGCTTCTTCCTAATATGGTGGCACCGGAAGAATACAATGATCGTGCACTTTTTCGACGAGTATGGTAAGCTCCCAGTCGGGATTTGGTAATGCCTGTCTTATGCACTCAAACCCATCTTTATTCTTCTGTAAATTTTCTTCTCGTGATACGGTTTCCCGTCAGTAATTGAATTCCTGCACATACTCTAGAGGCTGACGGGCGATTATGAATTCTCGCTCTCTCACCAGGCTATTGAACATTACCTTTGTCTTCTGCATATTAATCTTGAAACCCAATCTTGGTTTCAACAACAAGATCACAAGACGCCGGCGATACGGCGACTACGTGATGATGACTGTGACGTCAGAGACATGAATACTTAGGTGCTGCGGCAGGGAAAAAAATTGTAGAGAAACTATCGACGATGATTGCCAATGTAAGCACAAACGACCGAACGAATGAATGAGCAAACTAAGGAACGAAACAAGGAACGCACCAACCATTGGCTGAACCAACGATTGAACGAGCCAACTAACGAACGAGCCAACGAACGAACGAACGAACGAACGAACGAACGAACGAACGAACCAACGAACGAACGAACCAACGAACGAACGAACCAACGAACGAACGAACCAACGAACCAACGAACCAACGAACGAACGAACGAACGAACGAACGAACGAACGAACGAACGAACGAACGAACGAACGAACGAACGAACGAAAGAATGAGCGAACGAGTGAGCGAACGCATGAGCAAACGAACGACAATAAGAATTAACCAACAAAATAACCAACGAACTAACGAGCGAAGGTTTCCTAGCCGAGTCGGACCACCTACCAAGAACGAAAACGGGCGAAAGAGGAAAACACGCCATTCTCTAGAAGTTTTCAACCACAAACATCAAAGCGCGATCCTGCTCTCTCCGCCACCGTCGCTTAAACATCATCGTCAATGACGACGTCCACGCTGCATACTTTTCAAGTTACTTTTTCTTGCAACAGCAGTTGAGTAGTCACGCCGTGCTGATGACGCACACAGTCATCATCACGTCACCATGTCAACCTCGTTGTCTCGTTATCTTGTTGTGCTTTAGGATATCATTGTCGTTTAATATCATTATGATCATCATCGTCGTCGTTAACAATATGTAACAAAATAATTGTAACAAATATGTAACAAATAACTTAAGGTTTGACGGGATAACAGACGTACGAACAGGGTTCACGAATGATGCAAACCGGCGCAAAAAAAAAAAAAAAGTACGTATTGCACACAAACCAAGCTTTCAAGGTTCATCGACAAAACAAATTAGGAAAAAGAAAGGCACAGGCAGAAATTGACTGTTGTACGATATACTGGACTCACTAATCATGCAGCATGGCCAAGGCAGACGGGATTTTTTCTCATTTTAACCAGGTGTGTTGACCTAACCTGAAGAAGTTATTTTCCATAAACCGAGGGACACAAGCAGGTACGTAGCCGCCGCAAGAGAGGGTACATGGCCACTTGTGACCGTACATGCTAAGCTGTCGCACAGTGCTTTCTCAAGATTACAACTACCTCGAATATGTCCCAAATACGTGAATAGAAATGTATGTGTACACACACTTGTCATCAACTTCTCTCGTCATCACTTACCAGCTTCTCTCTTTTCTCGACAGGCATTACACGTCGCCTTCATCCTCGTGACATCGCTACGAAGACGCCTCACAATGGGCATCCGCCTGACTTGGTGTTTGCTTTTCAGAATAGCTTCTGAACGGCGGGGAGCACAAGTCTAAATATCATGCGAGGCAAAGGTTCAGCATAAACAGTGCATGAATTTACTAGTTGCATAGGATGAAATCAAACAATTATGCGCGCTGCCGTTGATTGCATAGCATTTACTTGAAAGGTTCCGCTTCAAATAAAGTATTGCAAGTGCGTTGGATCAGCATTATTCTCCACTGATGCTGCCACGACAGAAGCGATCAAAGCCAAGCTGAAACGTCAGCACATGTACACCTGCCTGAAGTATTTCTTGAATAGTTTATGATAGAGTATTCAACTATACGTGACATCAACTTCAAGAACATGCTGCATTGCACAGGCAGCTGTAGTACATTTGTCTAACCGCAGATTCGCCTACTTCACGAGCACGAAAGAGAAAGCGGTTACAGCAAAAAGCAGCGGATGGCATTCCGCGTGGCTGCTACAGCAAAAGTTGATTGAGCGCAATTCAAAAGAGTCGCAATGATTGTGCTCATCTCGTCTGCTAGAAATTTGAACTTGGCCCAGCTGTCCGCCGCCGAGTTGCTCGAACCAAAAGCAATGGGAAGGGCCTACATAGACGAGCAGCCATCATTGATCCAAGCCACTTTGTGGCGTCTTCCAGAAAGCGGTCTGAGTTGCGTTCGGACGTTGTAGATTAAAGCGATTCACAAAAGCAGGTACGTGAGCACTCTTTGCCGCAACCACATGCACCGTCAATGGCAAAATGACAGCCAACGAGAAAGCAACCCGCGATATCGATACCATCCGTTATTGCAGCGAAGACATTCCTTAAATACAAAGATATGGCCGAAATCACAGCGCGAAAAAAAACAAAAAAACGTTACCGAAGACGCTGATTCTGCATATTTTAGCAAACAACACTGCCAACTTGTCTTTTTGATAAAGAAATGGGTAGATAGATCAACCTTTTGCCACCTGTGATTCTTAACGTATGCTCGGCCTTCTGATCAGCAGCCGAGGAGGCCACAGGAACAGCGGCCCACCAGGTCAGCAAAGCCGGCATCAGACACCAGGCTGCAAGAAAAAGGTGGCCACCTCATCCGCAGGGTGGGCTGCCAGGCACCATCCTGCTAGAAGGCCTGACCACCAGTTCCACAGAGCAGGCAGGCAGGCAGACACCGGGCCGCTGGAACAGTTACCCAAGTTTGCGTCGCGTACCCAATGGCACATAAAAGAGAAAACATTTGGCTTTTTTGTGTGCCAAAACTAGTATAGGATTACGAGACACCCCGTAGTGGGCGACTCCGGAACAATTTTGACCACCAGGGGGTCTAACTTGCATGCAATGCACGCTACACGGGCGTTCTTGCATTTCGCCCCCATCGTAATGCGGCAGCCGCAGCCGGCATTTGATCACGCGTCTTCGAGCTCAGTAGCGAACAACAAACAGACTACGCCATCGCGGCAGGTAATGCTGCATAACCAGAGACCAAAATTTGTGTAAAAGAGGCTCACTCATGAGCGGCACACACATTGTGACCCAGACTGGCGCGAAAGTTAGCAGAGAAGCGGCACATACCATCACATAACCAGTGACACAAGTTGGTCCGAAGGTTGGTTGCGAACTCTGTCCCCTCAGCACAGCAGTCCGATGTTCTACTCGTCAGGCCACGGTCTACACTGTTACATAAGTTGGTGTGGAACAGGTTAGATACGGAAAACAAACAAACCAATAGAAAGCCAAACATAACGCAAACTGAGTGAAGTTCAGAAGGAATGCTAACTACAATAATCAGAAGGCACAACAGCGAGGTAAAAAAAAATTAAATTATGGGGTTTTACGTGCCAAAACCACGATTATGAGGCACGCCGTAGTGGGGGACTCCGGAAATTTGGACCACCTGGGGTTCTTTAACATGCACGAAAATGTACACAACAGCGAGTGTCCGCGGCCATCGAGTGAGATGTGTTCGTATTTGCGTGTGCGCGCTTGACAACGTGCTTTTTAATTTACTAAGGGAATGTGTACAGCATTTTATGCGGCTAATAAAACGACTAACCTTACTTCGTACAGTTTAGTGTGCGTGAAATCGTTTCAAAGGCAATTCCCTTGACAGAGCGAAAGGCAGTGGAAAGATTACGACGCAACAGGTAGTCTTCGATGCGCTCACCTTGCTGACCTGATTCGTACAGTAGGCCACAGTGCTGTGTCTCCCATGCTCGGCCCGGTAATGGCGCACGAAAGGTCAGCATCGCCTTTGCCCGACAAATGCGTGCACGACAGGAACATGTCGATCCCGGGCCATTCGTTCTCTGCACCAACGAAAAACAAAATACCGCGCTTCTCACGTACACGTATACGTGAGAAGCACGGTGAAAGAGGTGAGCACACGAAACCTTGACTTTCTATTCAGTACACCGTCAGTTAGCGAGCTTAGCAACACAGACAAACGCTTTCGGCCGTTTACTCGCACAGATCCGGTGTGATCACCTCCGAAAGTGATCGCCCCAGATGTTGCTTCCGAACCAGTGGCCGTCCGCGCCTCGGTGATAGTTATTCACCTACATTGTCCCATATACGGCAACGCCAGCTGAAACGCAGAGGCACGGGGCGTGGTGTTTTATGGCAAGCCAATAATAGGCTGATCGGCACTAAATGGACAGTAAAACAAAAAAAAAACAGTCAAACGCAAGCGAAAGACACGAACATAGTACCAACTCCCAGCAAATGAATTAAAAATGAAAACGGAGCGATGAAGCACAAAATTAGATTGTGCGGAATGACCTAGGTCATCCACTACATGATAATACAATTCCTCACGTGAGACGAAAACCGATGTCATGCGGTGCTAACACAAACAAAACCACCACATGCTGTTTACCTCGTCTATCTCTCCCGCCGTAGTTCATTCTTATGCATATGCAAGATTTTAGTTTCGTTAAGTTTTCGGCGATAACCGTAAGTCTCGAAGTGGAACGTTACCTGCATATCCTGCTGACATTTCACGTATGCTCAATTCAACCTTTCCTTAACACAGCGTGCAGTTTTTCCTACGTTATGTCTGCCGACCGATTATCGAACGTCAGATTTCACCTTCCACCCATGCCACCTAAGGACAGCGGTGCATATGTGATCTGTTTTGCCAGAAGGATCAGTTCTTGGCTACAACATTCCATCTTCTTGGTCCTGCTGTTGTCTTCTGCCTTCCTCTTGGTGCTTCTTGCTCATGGCGTTGACATTCCCAAAGCATATGAAGGCGGGCGCCTCGGTGAGAGATGGCAAGCCGCCCTCCTCAGCGAGGCACCCGAGGACCTGGAGCGGGCCGTCCAGCGGGCCAGGCCTATTGCCGAGGATCTCGGAAGATATTTCTCCGGCGATGGACCCCTGGCAGCCTAGCCCCGGGCACCAACAGCCATAACCGTTGGAGATATAAAGTTTATTCCTATCCTATCTTCTTGGTGGCGACATTCTCAGGTGCATAAAATTTTTTTTTTCTCTATTATGGAAATTGGTGTTCAAGGTGAAGTACGACTACTATGATATGAATGAGCCAGCGGGAAAAAGTAGTGAGATTGAAGATTAACATACAAAAGACTATGGTAAAATTGACTTTCCTCTCAACGGAATTCGCACTTGGTAATCAGCCTCTATAAGAATTAACCTATATCAAGGCAAATTTTTTCAAAGATGGTCCTGGTCAAGGGCAGGCAACTTACAGGAAAATAAAATTGGTTGGATCGCTTACGGCACACGTTACGAAATCATGACTGGCAGCTCGCTGCTATCCTTGAAATGGGTACCGTCATTACATTGCACCGGTAGTAACATAATTCTCAGAGACTTCGAGATTATCAAGAAATCTTGATAAGAGAAATGGTTGACATATAATTCAGAGACAGGAAGACAGATGTGGATTAGAGAGCAAGCAGGGGCAGCCGATATTTTAGTTGGCATTAAGATGAAAAGATGGAGCTGGGCGGGCCATGTACTACCGGTAGTTAAATACACTTACACAATGGGTGCAATGAAAACGGAAGTGCAGCCGAGGACAGCGAGAAATTAGGTGGTGTGATAAAATTAGGAGTTTCACAGCCATAAGATAGCATCAGATAGCGCAATGCAAGGGTTATTGAAAGTTGCTAGGAGAACACAAATAGGCTGCTGATGATGATGACTGATTAATTGTTTTTTTTCCTTGGAGGTTTGCTTTATTTTTCATTGCCTAACGTTTTTACGGTCACTGTCACGGGGCGGCATAGTTTCGAGTCATCGACACGCCGATTAACGTGCGCCAAAAACGACGTGGTCTTACGCTACGGCATAGTTTCGAGAAAGCGTCACGCCGATTAACGGGCGCCGTATGGCCGGCGGCCGCTGTTCTTCCTGTGCTTGTCAACGAACCCAAGTGTGAGCGTGTCTGTGTGGTGCAGTGTGGGGGCGCGACCTCTGACAGCAGGGGGAGGGGGGAATCATCCATTTCCCCGCCCTTAATTAAAAGAGGCGTGGCCAAGACTTGAGAGGACTCGTGAGATAATTAGGTGAACTGTCACCCATACCTGCCGTTCCCCGACCTATGGAACTAGGGAAAGGAGAGGTTATTTAAGCGCAGGTATTATGCCCCGCTTATCAGTCTAGCAGCTGAACCTGTAATCTGCTGAGCAGCAGTCGGTGGGCTAGGGCCGTCCAGTATCGCCTGGGCCGCCTAGCCACGTCGGAACTCCGAGCAACTCGTTGACCTACGAGACGACAAACCAACGTCTGCAACGACGCTCACGGTATTTCGCCTCAAGTTAGCTCAACCTGGTTGAGGGAAGTCATCATATCTAGACTCCCTGGAAACCCAGCCCAGCAATCGCATTCACCTGAACAAGATCGGCTCGCCAGCATTCTTCGGGAAAGCTCTGCGCGCCGACTTCACGGTTTATGGACTTGCTGCTGCTTCCCGGCCACGCGTATGATATCGTTGGTTTTCTTTTGAACTTTGTTTTATTGAACTACTGTTAAGTGTATTCTTGTATATTTGATCCGCGCCCTGCTTCATTTTTATATCCACTGTTATTAGCTCGTTATATTTTCTGGCGTCATCATTCAGCTATAGTAAGTTCAGGTGTGCTGGTTTTCTTGTTTCTTTTATTATTATTTTATTATATTTGTGTATCGTTGCGAGTCGATAAGTATCTGCTCTTTTTTGTTTACTCCCGACTCTGACTCTTTCAGTGTGTTTGCTCGAGTACTTAACCACCAATCGGCTTGTATACCCCGTCGATCGACTTCGCGCCGACGGCGAACGGGTGACTGCCGTGAGAGTCACCTTCGCTGATAGACGCAATGAGTTGCAATGGGTAATCAGACGAACAAACGGTATCATATTGTGCAATAATCAACAAAATTAAGCCACAAATACTGAAGACAAGAATTTATTTCCCATTAAAAACCCCAATGGGGCATTGCATTACAGATATGTCGCTTGGTTTTTGTCCTCTGAGGATTTCCGTGCTCACGTTGGTTTCGACGGGAATTCAGGGCGCAGGCTCCTTTCCCAAGCGTATCACCCCTGAAGGAAGCCGAACGCCAGGCCGGGGTACGCTTGTACCCTTTTGAACCAGTGGGTGCCCGGCGGCGGTGAGAATCGAACCCACAGCCTCCCGCAGCCGAGGCGGGCGTCGGAATGGCTGACTAACATATTACTCCTATGTTTTATTTTGTTAGGAAATCACGCTATGCTTGCGTGCTTCGCTTGCTGCACGGTCAGTATAACTGTACTATATTACCCACAATCACCTGTCGTAAATTTTTTCATCGGCATGTTTTATATTCACGAGAAGTACAATGTAAGTACTAGGAGTCATGAATTGAGTACGATAGCGTTTTTTTTTTTTTTAGCAGCAAGGCGAAGAACAGAGACTAGAGAGATAGAGAAACGAAGAGGGAAAGGTAGAGGCGTTAACCAAGGACGTGACCGGTTGGCTACCCTACACTTGGGAAGGGGGAAAGGGAAAAGCGATGCGATAGATGAAAGAAAAAGAATACGAAGAAAAAAGCACTCACACAAAACACATAACTGTTCTTGCGGGCGCTATCACATAGTCTGCGAAGGCGTTACATAGTGTTGCACAGTGTCAACATCCCACTGATACATTCTGCGTTGCACAGTTCCCAGTAACAACTTGTCACACAGTCCGGTGTCTTATAAATAACACAGCAGTGCCTTCGTAGCGGCTCGCGCTAATGTTCGTGTAGGCCGGCTTCCAATGATGTCTTCAGTGAGTGGGTGCTTGTCTAGTTGGTATAGCGTGGCTGAGAGGGTTGCTCTTTGAGGGTTGATAACAGGGCACTCGCAAAGAAGGTGCGTGATCGTTTCGCTGCACCCACAGAATTCACAAATTGGGATACTGGCAATTCCGATAAAAAAAGGAGAAGGTTGCGGACACTTCGTAGAAGTTCGGACGGAATACGGAGCTGTAAATTACGGTCCAGGGTGTGAAGGCCTGTGCTTGTTAAGTCGGATGAATTCAACTGAACCAATGTTAAGCAATGCGCAAGCGCGGAAAGTTTTCGCTGCGTCGGCTCTCGAAAGAGGAATGGCAACGCAGTTGACGCTGTCATGGGCAGATCGGGCAGCTGCGTCCCTGGATCATTGCCATGTATGCCACAGTGACTTGGCAAGCACTGATATACCATGTCTGATTGCCGCGTTGTTCACGGAACCGGTGCGGAAAAAGTTCAGGTGGTGCTGGTACCGTGCAAATGCGGTTCAGATGGTGCAGGTGCAGCGCGCTTGCAGCGCCATTCAGTTTTTTTTTTTTTTTTTTTTTTTAATGGAGTGCGTAGGTGCAGGCCCTTCGTCTACCGTGGCCTCGTGCCTACTCATACATGCTTTGTGTTGTTTGTGTGCCTTTGTACGCTATCTTCTGCTGCCATAAAGGCCCTTCTTTACACCGTTATGGAGCTCATCGACTCTCACAGCGCCTCCAAACTGGCAGCGAAATTTCCATAGAAACCAACATGTTAAGAAAATGACTGATGGTTGCAACCGTTACCATATACGTATCGGGGGGACAACTAACAGCAAGCAAAAAATTAACAGATGTGACGTTACAACCGGAAATAGCAGTGACGTCCACATCTTACGCTGCTTGGCTCGAATGTTTGAATTTCGTTAGCGTCCGGCATTTCGACGGCTACGCCAGCTGTTATTTTTCCTTCGAGGCTGAGGCGAGCTTGCGTCTTACCTCAGCTGAAGTGCCAGCGTGTCTTTTAACTATAGGAGTGGCATATGTCTTAATGTGAACATAATTAGTCTGTCATTGACCGCAATTTCTCCAGTAGGTTCCTTAGGCAGGTGAGCGAATAGTGTGGGAATAAATGACAGTGCCACAAAGGTTTTCAAAGCAACTTCACTTTTATTCGTCTAAAACAATGAAACCAATATAATTTACCAAACATGTTTCAATGGATGAAAAGTACAATGACCAGCACACAGGCGTAATGTACAGTAATGTATGCGAAACCTGTTCACAGAATCTTTCGCAATTCCGTGCGACACCATGTATTCACATCCAACAGTTGTCAGACAAGACAACATTTCCCTACAGCACGTCGGATGCCGCAGCATGAACTTGCACGATAACATAAAAATTGCACTCGCACGACGCTGGACAGTCGGCACAGCTGATTTTATAAACGCCTTGAGCTTATTCTATTGGTGGACGGTCTTTTGGTTTAGGAATGAGGATATTCAATGAGGATAATGAGGATATTCAATGAGGATATTCAATGAGGATATTCAAGGCATAACGTAGGCAAATCTACACGCTTCGTTAAAAAAAGGCCGAATGAGCATAAGCCAAATGCCAAAAGTATATGCTTTTGGCGTCCAGCATCCAGGCATACAGCCATCGCCAAAATGTGAAAGAAACTCTTGTTGCATATTCATAGTAATTAAATAAGGTGAGAAATAATAGATGTAAAAAAATATGGTGATGGGTTTGTCATGTGTTAGCATCGCATGGCTTCGGTTGATGTCTCCCGTCAAGAATTGCGGAATCACGGGCCCATCAGCACAACCTATCATGTTGCACTTTGTTCCTGCGTTTTGCTTTTTTTTCGCTCAGATAAGACATTGTATTTATCTTCGCCTTTTCCAGAATGATTCATTTGTTAGGAGTTGGCGCAATGTTTATGTGCTTCGCATGCACTAGCCACTTTTGTATACGACCGAGAGCATTTCTGGCGTTCTGTCAAGCTCGCTCTTCGCGTAGTGTGAAGAGCGCTGTGGGCCGTATACTTCATTGAGTCCGGCGCCGAGTCTCGCGAGATCTCGAGAAAGTGGAATCATTGTAAGTGATCGCCCCAGAATACGCGCTTAATTATGCTAAGCGACGAAAACGGAAAAATAAAGGCACACTACTACCAATGGCGGGCACAAGCGGGGCTGGGTTGTCCTGTCGTTTTATTTAGGTTCGTTCCACAAAATTACTGTTCTGCTGTCACAGTCTTGAAAAGGAAATGAAGTATTCCTGTTGAAGTTGCCCATCTGTACACTAAATAAAATGTACGGATGGCATCAAACACGTAGATTTTGCCAGAGCTGGGAATTTTTCTTAGGCAAAGTTCTCCATGACAGCATATACTTCATTTACAAATTTTGTTACTTGGCCGTCAGTTTGAATATTGAGGATTTTTTGCTACCATTTCAACACTTTCTGGGACGGATAAATAAGTTGTCATGGGCACAAAAATGGGGTTAGGCTGCACTGCGTCTTCATAGGGATGACAAAAGTCTTCAAAACTCCAGTAACAGAGTTCTGTTTTCCACTTGCGGGCAGCTAAATTATATTCTGAATCAACTGAGCTATATAACTAGCTACTGGTCCGTTAACCCAAGGAAGCGTTCTACAGCTGGATTTGGGTGGATATACACAAATCTGCTTTAAAAAACTGTAGATGCTGTTGACAGTTCCATCCTGCCGTTGATGCACTGGCTGCTGCACAGGGGCTGGTTCCAATACCAACTCGTTCAGATTCCTTAGGAACATTTGAAGTTGTGGCAGATTCTGGTCGCTTGAAATCTGCACAGGGTACTTGTACAGCAGCGGGCCAAAGGGATCGTCGGGTTGGAAACTCGCCGCCACATTTTGACCTGCATTTAAAAAAGTGGTTATAAATTGTCATATTCAAACTAACTATGTAGATTACCTGAAACAAGTGAAATGTGGACGGGGGAACATCCAACTTCGAATATACACAGCTGCCTGGGATGACGCATGACGTATTCGACGAGGTTGCAGAAGTGTTGTTCTGTTATTGATCCCCATGGCTTAGATGGCCGTGTTCTTTTAACTAGGATTACATGCAACGGTTTACATCGACAGTAGTTTTAGGCCCACGGACATACGTGGATGATGTGTGCATGTCGATCAGGTGCATCTCCAAATCCGGCATTGACCGTCTCAGCAAATTCAATGGCTTCGGGACGACTGAGAAGTGCGCCAGGTAAGACCAACTGCTCAGCTGTATTGTGGCGTCGGTGAAGGCTAGCAAGCCATAGTCCGGTAGACTTTCTTGTCGTTCCAAGTTGCTCCAACAACATAGCAATTCTTCGACCATCAGTGTCGGGTAAGATATCATGTATAACTCTACTTGAGTTGCTAATGAGGCCAGAACAGTGTTGAAATAGTTCTCGTAAGCTCCGTACGTGAAACACTCCGTTTCTCCATCGCACGGAATCAGCTTTAGCAGCAGAAAGTATACTACGTGGAGCAATTCCGCCCACAGTTTCTTCTTTTTTTTGGAACCTCCTCTTCACAATTTTTCTTATGAATTTGCTCGTCTTCGTTTGTAATGTCTCCCAGAATTCGTCGTCGTTTTGTTTCCGAAGGGCATCAGGAACATCACTATTGCTTGGATTGGTAGTCTCCCCTTGTACAACTCCGGGTCCTCGTAAACTTCCAAGAACTTCCATAGCGCGGATATAGATTGTGTCTTCACTTGTTCCGCAAACATTGGAAACAGTAGACTCACTTGATTTTCCGTATCCAAATAAGACTGCAAAATCCATTGATTTCCATGATGGTGATCCCAGGGAATCTCGTTGAGCTTCGGTGAAGAATTCTTTCCAGACATAACTGTCCGTTGAAGACACACACAGATCAATGAAGGTTTCGTTATTGGGCGCCACTACAGTCACTTCAGCAAGTGCACACGTAGATGCTAGCGCTTCGTCGAGTCCGTCGTCTGGCACGTCGTCGCACATGGCTATGTACTGACAGCGGGTCCAGCTTTAAACTCTGCTCATACTATGAGGCAATACAAGTATCTAACGGTTGGTTTTATACTGTGGGTTGATGTTGGTGTGGGTGGCTCGGTCTAGGCCAAAGCGCAGCCGTTAGGAAACGATCCGGTGGCCGCGCCGCTTATCCGTATATAAGGAGCGACGCGACGCATTTTTATCAGACGCCTCTGCTCCGAGGTAACAACTACTTCGGTCCCGGCAACGCTCTTGAAAACGAATCTCCACCAGATACGGACGACGCTTACGCTCAAGACCACGATAGCGCTTACGCTGTTGTTGAAGCCACTGGTGAACCTGAAATTGTACGTGCCGCAGACCTCCGGTTCATAAGCCGCACATTTGAAGAAGGCAAAAAGCATCCACACTCCTAGTTGGATACTATAGGAATTGGTGGTAAATATTTGTTTGAATCCATATTCGGTGCTAAATATTCTCAATTAAAGAGAGCTTTTATTACCACATCATATTCATCCGTTAAAACGACTAAAAGAAGTAAGGCAGCTAATAAGTCAAAAATTAAAAATCCACAATTAAAGAAATCGTTGCATCGCTTGAGTTCCACATTACCTACACTGCACGAAATAGAAATGGTAAAACAAGAAGAATAAAAGATGGGCATTGTCCAAGAAGCAGGGTATAGTACTACAGGTGCTATGAATGAAACTCAAATTATTCGTAATGCACCACTTAAGAATACAACATATGCATTAAAATGTTTTTGTTTTTTTTAAGTGTATACTGGTGGTTATAGGTTTGAAATGAACACAGTTGAAACTGTTCTGCATGCTTTAAATATAACAGACGCTTCGCAAAATTACTTTTTGAAAACACCATTAGCAGCAATTAACCGAAATTATTTATTTTATTATATGAGTAAACGACAATTCCTTGACATGCCCGAAAGAAGTTCTGCAAAAAGTTGTAAATTTAAAGTAACATCATTGGGATATCCATTACCGTTTGCCACAGATAAGTATAATACTGGATATGCAAATTCGCAATTGCTAGTACAAATAGCTTCTGCTGTAGGACTCGATACTGTGTATAATACATTCGAATTACCGTATAAATGGACTACTGCAGATGAAACAAAGCCTGTAATATAAGATCAAGAACATATAGATGAGAGAATTGTATCTATGATTTGGGAAGGGAATATCAAGATGACCCTACTAACATACCGTGTTGTATAGGCATTCCTCGTCATTATAACAATTATACATTAATTGTTCCAAAACATGATACCATCAAATTAAATAAACATTTGAATATAATGGATATGAATATAGAGAAAGTGGAACCAATAATTACCTGCGAACATAACTTTAAGTTTGCTCCTCTTAAAGTATACTCTTCTGTTGTGACCTTCCTCGCTTATAAATTAGTTACTGTGTGCCTGTAACCAGTCACCCCCCACCACCCTTTTCGTAAATTCAATGTCACCGCAGATAACCTCCCCCATCCCCAAGATTGTCGCCGCCCTCGAGAGCGGCATCCAGCAGCTGGACCACAAAGTGTGGGAACAGGTCAGATTGAAAGCAATAGGCATAATAAGGTCCAATCACAACGGCAGAAGAGAAAGAAACTTGTCTTCCGACGAAATAATTGCACTGAGATTACTGAAAGGAGATACAAACATTGTAATCCTACCGGCTCACAAGGGCAACTCAGCCGTTGTGTTCAACATACAGGACTACGAGGAAAAGGCGTCCACCCTACTTAACATCCTAGACTACGAAAAACTAAAAAAGGACCCCACCACAAGGACTCAATCAGTACTGAATAAAACGCTGGTCGAAATATTTCAAAACCACCCAATTTCTCGAAATCTTTATCTCAAATTAATGTTCAGGAACGGATCCGCACCAGCCTTTTACGGCTTGCCAAAACTCCATAAACCCGGAATCTCTTCACGGCCAATCGTAGACTTTTTGTGCTCCCCATTGCGATCACTATCCACCAGATTATATCTCCCCTCACCGGAAGGACAGCATCCCACGCGCGCAACCCCGAGAACTTCATCACGCTCATATCAAATGTACGGCTCGAAGATGATGAATGCCTGGTCTCTTTTGATGTGATCTCTTTGTTCACCAGAGTGCTCATTAACTTAGCTGCAACAAGGGATACCCTGGAACGCGACGATACACTCGACGAGAGAACCTCCTTGAGAGTAGACGAGATCTGCCGCCTTCTCGATTTGTACCTGTCAAATACCTACTTCACCTTCCGAGGCAGCTACTACAAGAAGATGAAAGGAACTCCCATGGGGGCCTCAATTTCCGTCACCATGGCTAACCTAACTATGGATAATATCAAGGAAAGAGCTCCGAGTACTTTTTCTCCGAAACCAAAAGTTTTCCTCAGGTACGTGGATGATTGCATCTGCATCGTGAAGGAGTCGCAAGTCGAAAACCTGCAGAACCATTTAAACCACGCAGACGTGTAAGATTGTGCACGTTGCTCTTCCCGAGCGGCAAGTCTTGAACAGAGTGTTCGTTTTTCCTATAGCAAGCTCCTCGCAACAGTAATAAATGGGTCTGTATGCATATTCAGGACTACGCACCAGCTATACACCAACTTTGCTAAGCGTTACGTTGGTCGGGTAACTGCAATGAAGTTCAGCGCCTATTCTAGTAAATTATCTCGAAACGCCATTTTTCTTCCGCGTTTTAAGAGGCATGCTCGAACAGTAAAGATGCACTTTGGAGGCACTAGCTGGCTGGTTGCTCTTCAGAAAAGTCGTTCTCTGCAACGTTTCTGAAATTCCGTCTTCTATTAATATAGTTCACACTGGTCCGTTAGGCGTCCGCAAAGAGCAAATTTTCCTGCCGCCACAATTCCGAGCCGCTCACTATTTGGAAGCTTCGGAAGCGGCTACGATACAGTTCTCAAACTTTCTGGAAGACAAACAAGTTTACGCCTGGTTACGCGATTCTTTTCGTCAGCGTATTCTTTCCGTCAGCGTCAGCGTTTCCGTCAGCGTACAGCGCTTGTACCTGACAAATAAACAGAAAAAAAGAAAAGAATGCTCGGAGGCGGGCCTCGATTGCGTGTCAGCCGCAGTCACAATTTTATATCTAATTCGCGCGGCGACCCCGTCTTATCAGTCATGCCAATGTGCCGCACAATTGAGTGCTTGTGAGCATCGGTGCTCATAAGAGTAGACTATTATCTCACGAAAATTAGCCGTAACACTAACGCCCAACGTATTCTTTACACTATACGCTGTGCTTCACAGTGAAAAAATTAAACTTAAGCAGATGAAACTTCACTCAAAGCCTATTCTAGCGTTTTTATTACGCTGGAGCGAAAGCTCAGCTCTTGGATAGTTTTAAAAATAATCACTAAATTATTATTTAAATCATTACTATACTACATAAACTATTACTAAAGGAACATCTCGTTGGGCTTTTTTTTTTTTTTTACGAATGTGCTTTTTGTGGTCAGAAATAAAGGTGAGCACAAGTTGCATGTTTTTTTCCTTAATGTAACTGTGCTTGGGTATCACAAGCTTACTGAATCGGCAAGACATTGCTTGCACATAATGGCGGTGACAATTCTCCCGGCAGCCGGCAGAATTGCTGAAACGAATTTCTGCCGGCACTCACCTCCTACTGGCTCTCGGAAGGTTAGGTATGTTATGTTAGGTTAGACTAGGTGAGATTATGTTATGTTACGTTATATTAGGTTAGGTTAGGAGGCACCCGCAGGCTGTTTTCCGCGCCAGTTCAGCATGCGACTTCCGAGCGCCAATAGTAGGTGAGTGTCTTGAGAAATTCGTTTCAGCAATTCTGCCGGCTGCCGGGAGAATAGACTCACCCACACATAAACGGTTTTTATGGAGCACGGTCCCAGCTTAGCGGCGCCGACGGCTTGGCATTCCTCTGCCTCCCCTAAATTTTCGTTTATAGTGGAGAGTAAAATTCAAAGCGCGAAAGAAATTCGTTATTTCAGATCAAATTGATGAATGTACCAACCGTAATGCTTCGCTAACATGAAGGTATCTTGTGCAGGGTGTGAATGACTTGACCACGGATCGATCGAGCAACACTCAAAGCCCACTCAAATACCGCTCGGGTGCACAATTTCTTTCGTCCGGTCTATCCGTTCATCCAAGCATTAAACAAAATATAAGCGTTAGCCCGCGTGCTAGCCCTCGATCAAAAGAAAATAATGACTGCACCGGAAAATGCGGTATTTCAAGCTTATTGCTGCTGCTTTCATTCACTTAAAAAAACCGTTCAAGCATCGTTGCGCGAATTCAGTGTGGCCGCGATATAAATTAAATGAAATGGCGCAAGCTTGTGATATGCAACGCACTAGAGCAAAGTGGCTGTTCATGGCTAGAACTTACGATGAGAATGCACATAGCTATGTAAAACCTCTTTCAAATAGAAATTTATTAGGCGGGACGAAGGCAGGCGTCTTATCTTGGATTACAGCGTCACTAATACAGTTTACTGGCGAAAACCTGATTAAATGCCTTTTTTATTCCACTTACCATAGCCGTGTATATTATTCATTTGGCTTTCATCCCTTGACGACTGAGTGACTCTTGCAGGTTCTAAAAAAAAACAGGTGACTTTTTTTTTTCTTAAATTATATATGAGAATGTGCCGATGTAAGTGTATATTACAATTCATGCTACGGCCTGTCCACAAATACACTTACACCCTCCACACAATAATCTCAGACCTTTTTTTTTTCTTTTCGGCAAAGACAAGAAAAAAAATTGCATGATTCCGCTCGATAATTTCAATTGGAGATAACCATCCCAGAAGCTTACGCTCTCATACATTCCCACAATGCAAAAATATTGAATGTAATCATGCAAGCGTGTAATATACAGCACACGCTCATGGTAAAAAAAAACTGAATTCAGTAGCCAGGATGGAACAAATCCGAAAATCAGGCACACGTCTGCACAGACAAGAGCAATATTATACAGGGTGTCCCAACCATCGTGCACTAATATTTAGAAATATGCAAATGTCACGTAGCTGGACAGAACCAAGGTAATGTTTGCTGTCCCTTGAAGATACTCAGATTATTTCCTTGCATTCTGCCTAATTACCTAATTAGTCTTAATTATACAACTTCTCAGTTATTATAATTAAATCAAAAGTGTCAGTGAGGACATTGTATGGAAACATGAAAAACTCCCGATACAGCTTTCTGTTGCTCAATACGTGCTATACATAAAAGTTTTTCCGGGCGTGAAAGCAGCCCGCGAATACACACCAATTTTGAGAGTATTCGCGGGCAGAGGATAACTTCTGGCAGAATTTCTGGCGAGGATAGCGCTGTCAGTTTTAGCTGACCTCAACCAGGCGTTTTGAAATAAATATTCATTAGCGAAATTCTGTTTCTCTAGTTGTGCTCCTTGAGCTGAAGGAACACGTTATTGTAGACATGAAATATACTTGCATCGCATTGAATTACACTGTAGTTATTGTGCAAACAATGATTGCGTAAATTCGAATTTGCATCGCGTCTGTGAAGTTTGGCCAGTATTAATTAGTTTGTCAGAACCCCCTCCCAATTTTTTTTTTTTTTTTGTGCTACGATTCTGAGGGAGACGTCGCCGAATACCGCGCGAACAAAGCAGCGAACAATATTTTGTCTAAAAATACACTGAGTAGCATGTTTTTGTTTTTATTAGCATGCTGTCACTATTGCATCTCACTTCCTTCCACGCTCTTTTGAGTAGCTCTGAAAATTCAGCAGAGCACCATTACCCAGTACGTACAACAAATTTCCAAACGCTTCCAACCACAGAACACCCCAGAACTGAGAGCCGTCTAATGCACCGGGCTCTTATTCCTGCGTCCAGTAGATTAACAACTGGCAAAGCTTAGCAACTGCGTTAGGAAAGGTGAGCCACCCACAAACAGCAGAAAGAAAGCTTTAAAAAAACCAACTATCTGCTTCGTCTTATCGGGGCGTCAATTCACAGTCACTGTAAACGTTCAGCTCACTTATTGAAAAATTAAACTGGGGATTGGTGATCCCAATTACGGACCCAAATAAAGCGTACAATTATTTTCATGACAGCTTTAAACATTGCTACGACCTGGATTTTCCTCTTAAATACAGCAGGAATTGTAAAAACAAGAATAGAAAACCGTGGTTTGCTTTTCAGTAGAATCAACACGGAAAACAAATTATACCATACCTTCGTTAAAAGTAGAGATCTCACTAAACTTACTGAGTTTAAGGACTATCCAAATAAGCTTAATACTGACTTAAAACGTGCAAAACTACAGTATTATGAAAAATTATTTACCCGGATTTCAGATAATTCAAGGAAGGTTAATGAAGGAAGAGCGCATAATCTAAGCCCGCAAGGAAACAGGAAGGCCCCGCGGCAGCTTCGACAGAGGGGAGAGCGAGTGCGCCTCAGAACAGCCGACGCGACCAAAGGAGTCTAGAAGCTTCGACAAGAAACGCGAAGGCGACGGTAACGATAGAGAAAGCGCGCCCGCGCACGCCGGTACAACCTCTCAGACCCCAACACAAACGGCGAGTTGAGAGAGAGGGCGAGGGAGAAGCCCCACCGCGCGCCAACGGATGAGTCACCACCCTCCTCGACAACGCTCCGTTGGCCGGGGTCGAAGACGCGAGAATTAACTAAGATTCCCAGGTTTTGTCCATGCTACGAGTTCCCAACTTCGACCGATGGTTCCAGAGCTCCGGGCGAAAGCTATAAAAGCACCGTGCGGGAATCGGAAGGGGGATCAGACCACGCCAGTGAAGAGATGTGACGTGAAGACCAACCGTCTGCGGAAGGCGATTCCCCGGAAAGCTAACCGACGAGTTCATCGAGCATCTGCATTTCCGGAAGAAGTTCCTTCTTTGAGATTTGCCTCGAGCTACGCCGAGATCGTCCAGCTCAAGACCAGCACGGGTTGATACGATTGGACACTTGGTGTTCCTATTCATTTTGTACTTTACATGTTCGACTCTTAGAGCTTGTCGTTAATTATTTTCCAGTGTTTTGTTAATACCCATCTGAATTGCATTGTGATCCGTCTAGCCGAAGTGTGTATGTGTGTATGTAACTGCCTTGTTTGAAGAATATATTTTGTCATGTTTTGACAACTCTGGGCTCTGACTCGGTCTTTGGACCACAACCGGCGTTCGCTGGCGCACCAGAGGGCCCCTATTTAATTGTCCTAGCTTTCCGTTTAAGTTTATTATTCATACAAGATACATTGTTGGTCGTTAGTAGTATACAGGCGAGGGTTGTTTTCCGAAGCTGATAAGTTAGCATTGGAATTTGGCCCGGCTTTGGCGCCTCGTTCACGGGGTGTGCGACATGCAGGCTATAAAAGATACAACTAATAGGGAAAAAACTAGTAACGCCATAAATGTAACGATAGCTCAGGGTACTCGAAGTGATGAAGAAGCTGCTACAGCACTAAATGCTCAATTTATACATAGCGGAGAATATATACTACCTGTTAATCTATCAAACACTGCGAACACGGAAAGAAAGCGGCTTCTAAATTCAATTTTTGTCACGCCTACAGCAATGCATTAGGTTGTCAGCATAATCGGAAATCTAAAAAATGATACCGCTTCTGGTATTGATGATATCCTTTCAGTTCCGGTAAACATGTAGCAGACATAATTCCTATTCCCATAGCTTACATTGCTAACTCAATGTTTGAATACGGTATATTTCCTGATGCGCTTAAAATAGCTAGAGTATACCCAATACATAACGGAGGAACAGATCGCAGTGCCAATAATTATCGACCAATTTCGGTACTTGTATTATCGAAGGTTTTTGAAACAGTCATAAATATCCGCATTGAAGGTTTGATAGCAAAATACAACATTATGTGTGATGCGCAGTACGGTTTTCAGAAAGGAAGATCTTGTGAGCATGCACTACTGAATGCTAAGTATCATATCATAGAAAACTTTGAACAAAGGCTATACACTATTGGGCTTTTCATAGATTTAAGGAAAGCGTTTGATTCGGTGAATCATGACGTGCTTTCAGATAAGCTACAGGATTATGGAATACGCAGTATAGCATTAAAATTATTACAAAGCTACCTGACAAATAGATACGAATATGTTTCAATCAATAAAGTAAGGTCACCAAACAAAAAATTCAAAATAGTGTCCCTCAAGGGTCAATATTAGTTCTACTATTGTTTACCTTCATATTAATGATCTTGCTTTAATACCATTTCCCAAAGATTAATAATGTACGCCGATGATACTAATGTGTATTTTCCAGATATATCGATGGCAGTATTCCAAAGTTAAATTAATGCATAAGATCGGGTATCGAATTGGTTACACATCAATAAGGTACAGTTAAATGCTAACGAAACCAAGTACATATTTGCCCCAATTAACAAACCACGTCATAATAAAGTTACAGTTCAGTTCCGTGGGGCTGAACTGGAACAGGTACAAGCTCAAAAGTTTTTAGGGTGTGGTTTAGAGAGGACCTATCATAGAATACCCATGTTAACCTTACGGCGCAGCTTGGCGAAATGACAGGTTGTTTCTTTAAAATAAGTGACATACCTGTTTGGTTTAAGAAAGTGCTATATTATTCATAGTTTTATTCTGGGTTTTCGTATTGTATATTAGTATGGGGCACTACATATACGCACAATTACAAGAAATTTATTATATTACAAAAGAGAGTGCTGAGATTTTTCGGGAATTATTGAGGAAGGCCGCAACACTTGATAGCAAAGCCTTCGTTTATAAAACACGATCTACTAAAGGCCTCTGGAATTTATTCTTGTAAGTTAATGATGATTATTGTTTATTGGCGCAAGGGCCAGATGTGGCCAAAGAGCGCCAAGACGATGGTAATGGTTTGTTAGTAGTATATGAATAGTCAATTATATGAACATTAGATGTGGCATGGCTGTAAAGGGGCCTAAAATCAGTCGCTGTAAAGTGCGTAAAATCTATACGTAATATTTACCTTCCGGTTAACCTCCCTGCCTTTCGCATCTCATTTATCTCTCTCTGTCTCTCTCTATACGTAATAAGATTATGGCAATGACTAATGATGTGTACTATAGACAAACAATACATTGCGGAGGAATGATATGACTTACAAAATATTACAGATCCAAGAATTTGCCAGAAGCACAAGTGTCTAAACAGAGCCCTTGAGACAAGGACCTGGAGGCAGGTGCTATAGAAAAAACTATCACAGCAACATCCTCTGGAGAGAGGATGCACTACGAACTCATTGGGCTAATAACATGTAGCACAACATCTTTCAAGAAAGCAAGGACTGCGTTGGTGCTAAAAAGTGGTTCTTTACCGAGAAACATAGCGGGATGCAGAGGGACACAATAGCGATATGCGAGAGGAAAATGTTTTTCTCTTTCGGCTTCCCGACACTCCAAGAGGACGTGGAGGACGGTGAGCCTGTCGCCACATCTATCACTTGTTGGAGGATCATTTCCATTCAATAGAAAATTGTGAGTACCATATGTGTGTCCTACTCTGAGACGACAGAATAGGACATCAGTTCGTCGTGTTTTAGTTGTACAGGGCCAGAAACCTAACTGTGGCTTAATCAAGTGGAGCTTATTAGTTGTTTCAGCGTCCCACAGACGCTGCCAGTGGCCTCGCAGTTTCCTTCGCAAAAAAGGCTTCAGATCTGTGGAGGAAATAGCAGCGGCAGAATTAATAGCTTGCGATGTACTTGATGTGGCCAACTGGTCTGCTAGCACATTGCCCTCGATGCCTCTATGGCCAGGCACCCAGCATATTACATGTCTACGAGATTGGTAAATGTTACACAAGAGTGAGTAAAGCTCGATAACAACAGGATTCTTATGCTTTTGTAAAGATGTTAGCGCTTTTACAAGACTCAACGAGTCTATGAATATTATTGCCTTTTGTAGTTTCAATTTCTCTATATGCTTCACCGCAGACAGTACTGCATAGGCTTCTGCGGTGAAAATGCTTGTTAGGGGGTTCAATACGTCGGATTTAGAAAAAGAGGGGCCAACCGCGGCGTAAGATACGCCAGCATGGGACTTGGATGCGTCGGTATAGAATTCCGAGCACGAGTACTTCGATTGAAGCTCGCGGAAATGCATTGCAATTTTGAGGTCGGGAGCATGCTTTGTGACCTCTACAAAGGATAGATCACATTCTATCACCTGCCACTCCCAGGGCGGTGACAGCTTAGCTGGAGGCATTAGGCGATGTTCTAGAAGTGGGACATCCATCTCTTCACTAAGTTCTCTTACACGCAGTGAGAAAGGCCGCCTCATAGAGGGTCGATTATAGAAAAGCGTTGAACACTTCAAATCATTAAGGGTTGTAGAACAAGGATGTTCCCGATCGGAGTGCACTTTGAGAAAATAGGTGAAGCTGATGTATGTTCTCTGGAGGTGGAGTGACCACTCATTCGATTCTACGTATAAACTTTCTACGGGGCTTGTTCTGAATGCGCCAGTGGCCAGGCGGATACCTAGATGGTGGACAGGATCTAGCATTTTTAGCGCGCTAGGGGCGGCAGAGTGATATATTACGGCACCATAGTCCAATCGTGACCGAATGAGGCTCTTGTGAAGGTTCATTAAACACTTCCTGTCGGTGCCCCAGGATGTGTGAGAAAATTTTCAGTAAGTTCATTGTTCTTAGGCATTTCGCCTTGAGATGTTTTATGTGGTTAATGAAAGTAAGCTTACAGTCAAGTATGATGCCTAAAAATGTGTGTTCTTTGTTTATAGGTATTTGTTGTCCATACATTTTGATAGTGGGATCTGCAACGAGACCTTTCTTCCTGGTGAAAAGAACACAATAACTTTTGTGGGGGTTTATTTTGAACCCGTTTTCGTCTGCCCACTTTGACACTTTGTTCAACCCCTGCTGTACCTGTCTCTCGCACACTGCGAGGTTACAGGACTTGAAGCCTATTTGTATACCGTCCACATAGATGGAATAAAAATAGCGGGTGGTAACGAAGCACGAAGCGTGTTCATTTTAACGATAAAGAGTGTGCAACTGAGCACGCCTTCCTGGGGTACACCAGTTTCCTGCACAAAAGGTCGTGATAGAACATTGCCAACTCGAACACGGAATGTGCGATTCAGCAGATAACTTTCAATCATATTTAACATATTACCACGTATACCAAAGTGGGAGAGGTTTCTCAGTATTACAAACCTCCATGTGGTGTCATAGGCCTTTTCCATGTCTAGGAATACAGACAGAAAGAACTGTTTGTGAACAAAAGCTTCGCGTATCTGCGCCTCGATACGTATCAAATGGTCAGTGGTGGATCGACCCTCGCGAAAGCCGCACTGGTATGGGTCAAGCAGTTTGTTTGATTCTAGGAAATGTAATAGGCGATGGTTTATCATTTTTTCGAAGACTTTGCAGAGACAGCTTGTTAGCGCTATCGGCCGATAACTCGATACAGACGATGGATCCTTCCCCTGTTTCAGGATAGAGATCACTATGGCCTCTTTCCAAGCAGAGGGGATCTCGCCGGAAGTCCATATAGAGTTACAGACAGACAAGGGTTTTCTTCGTTTCAGAGGGCAGGTTCTTCAACATTTCATATAATATGCGGTCGGGGCCTTGGGCAGATTGGTTGCAACAGGCGAGTGATGCCTGAAGCTCTGCTAAAGAGAAAGGCAAGTTATAAGGCTCGTTCCCGGTGCTCTTTCGGTCTAGTTTTTGTTTTTCTATTGCTGCTTCGTATTTTGTAAATTCTGGGGAATAGGGCAATGAACTGGACACATGTTCAAAATGTGCACCCAGGTGGTTCGCTTGGTCTTCCAAGCTGTCGCCCTGTCTGTTTACCAAAGGGAGTGAATATGTTTGTCGTCCTCTCACCTTGTTAACCCTGTTCCAGACTTTGGCCTCATCTGTATACGAGTGTATACCTGATAAAAACTTCTGCCAGCTCTCTCTTCTGGCCTGTCGGCGCGTTCTCCTGCCTTCGGACTTTACCTTCTTAAAATTGATAAGATTCTCCGCAGTAGGAGAATAGCGTAGCAACCCCCACGCTTTGTTCTGTTTTCTACGAACGTTCCTACATTCGTCGTTCCACCATGGGACACGGCGTTTGCATGCCGCACCACTTATTTCGGATATGCATTTAGAAGCGGCATCAATTATGAAGGAAGTAAAATATTCCACAGCAGCATCAGTTCCTAACGAAGACATGTTGGCCCAGGAGATGCTACTAGTAAGATTTCGAAATTTCTCCCAATCAGATGCGTCAATCTTCCATCGAGGGGCTTGTGGTGACGGCTCAGTTTTGGTTGTTCGCAGTAGTATTGGGAAGTGATCGCTCCCGTACGGATTTTGGTAACTTCCCATTTAAGTTCAGATAATAGAGACGGGGAAGCTATGCTAAGATCAATAGAAGAAAAGGTTCTGTTTGCGAGACAGTAAAATGTAGGTTCCTTCTTGTTCAGGAGACACGCGCCAGAGGAGAAAAGAAATTGTTCAACAAGACGACCTCGCGCATCGATACGAGAGTCGCCCCACAGACTACTGTGCGCATTAAAATCGCCAAGAACAAGATAGGGTTCTGGCAATTCATCTATAAAGGACTGAAATTCATGTTTATGTAACTGGTAATGGGGGGGTATGTAAAGTGAGCAGATGGTGATGAGCTTGTTCAGAAGAACAAGTCGAACTGCCATTGCTTCAAGGAGCGTTTGTAGCTGCAAACGTTGACATGCTATGCTTTTGTGAATTACAATGGCAACACCGCCTGGTGATGCGAGAGCATCATCGCGATCTTTACGAAACGTAACATACTGTCGGAGAAAATTTGTATGTTTCGATTTTAAGTGCGTTTCCTGTACACACAGCACTTTTGGATTGTGTTGGTAAAGAAGTTCTTGGACATCGTCGAGGTTCCTAAAGGCCTCTGACGTTCCATTGTATGATTTGTGTATCCATACTGAAATTAAATAGGTGCTGTGTGTACTAAAAAACGGAAGTGTTGCCTTAGATTACAGAGCCCTTTCCAGGCCCTGTAACGCGGGATTTGTCCTTTCTGAAGCGGTCGAGGGAACCTCGCCGCTCCTTTGGCGCTTGGTGCGCCGTCGGGATGGGTGTGGTGTCCATTGCCTCTTGTGAGGCGCCGGACACGCGCTCTTGCGAGCGAGAGGTTTCGCGAGAAAGTCTCGCCACGAAGGACGAGACATTCGCGCCCACCAACCCTGAGGTCGATGGGGATGCCTTTGGGCCTGAGCTGCGCCGGCTGTTGCTAGCGCCAGCAGGGGCCAGTGAGGGTGAGGCAGCCTTGACTGCACCCACCGTTGGAGCTGCTGGCGGGCCTGCGGGTTCGCTACGCGTAGCGCAGGCTGCCACCGAGGACTGTTGTGGCGCCGGCAACCCTAGGGTAACCGGGCCTGTTTGCTGGTTGGGTGGAGCAGGTTTAGCTGCTTCCACCCTGGGGACAGGAGCCATAAGCGACAGCTCGCTGCGCGCGGGCTGTGCAGGTGGCAGTAGCCGCTGCGACGCTGCCCCTTGACGCGCCGCATCAGCATAAGTAGTCGTGTGGAATGGTGAGCACCTTTTGCGTGCTTCCCTGAACGATGTTTTCACGGACTTTCAGTGTTATTATTTCTTTTTCTTTTTTCCAACTTGGACAAGATCGGGAGTACGCTGGATGGTCACCATTGCAATTAACGCAGTGAGGTGTGGCCTCGCAATTGTCTGAGGCATGACCTTGTGATCCACACTTAGCACAGGTGAGACGACCACGGCAACTCTGCGAGCCATGGCCGAATCTTTGGCATTGGTAGCATCGCCTAGGATTAGGAATGTATGGTCTTATGGCTATCTTTGTGTAGCCTGTTTCAATGGTTTGTGGCAATATGCTCGATTCAAAGGTAAGTATCAGATGTTTCGTGGGAATTTCTTTGTTGTCCCGTCTCATAACAATACGCTGCACATTCGTGACATTCTGCTCCTTCCATCCTTCCAACAACTCGGTTTCAGATAGGTCGACGAGGTCTGCTTCGGATACTACCCCGCGTACTGTGTTCATGGAACGATGCGGTGAAACAGTAACTGGGACATCACCAAAAGTCACAAGCTTGCCGAGTCTATTGTGTTGCTCCTTATCACGTAGCTCAAGCAGAAGGTCCCCGCTTGGCATTTTGGTGACTTTGTAGCCAGGGCCTAGCGTGTTGGTCAAGGTTTTCGCAACTACAAATGGGGATATGGTTCTCGCTAGTCTTTCAGTTCTCTCACTATGTACTACTTGATATCGGGGGAAGATGTCTTTAGGCCGGGTGAACAAATTCAAAAACTCATCGGTGCGTCCCCTCTTCTGAGGGAGACGATCAAGAAGTCGAGGAAAAGCGGGCGTTCCCATAACAATTTAGTGTTGTTCGGGAGCAATGGCAGCCACCCACCACGGAGTCCAACAAGGGGACGCTAGAGCACTTCACGTGTAAGGCTGCAGGCGCCAGCCGTACATTGCCGTATAAACTTATATAAAAACCCAAGAGAGGGCACCTACACAAGGTTAACCCAAGCCGCCTATGAAAAGTGAGGAAGTAACTGAAGAGAAGAGGTGACAGGACAGTGAGGACAGAAAAATAGAGAAGAAAAAGATCGGAGAGGGGGACAGGAAAAGGCGACCGCCGATTTCCCCCGGGTGGGTCAGTCCGGGGGTGCCGTCTATGTGAAGCAGAGGCCAAAGAGGTGTGTTGCCTCCGCCGGGGGGCCTTAAAGGTCCAAACACCCGGCATTAGCTCAACCTCCAGGATCCCCCTTTCCCCAGACACGGCTAAGCCACGCACGGCTACGCGTGGGAGGGTCCAACCCCCGTGTGCTCGGGTCCGTGGTGTCGCAACACACCAAACGCCTGCTTACGCAGACGCCTCTGCGGGATATTATTATAAGTTACTACAATATATAAAAGCTAATACACTTTCTGATGTTCACGGGTCACAATTGCAATATCAGTATCCACTGCGTATGAAAGTTACGCGGACGAGAACCAACTATGGCAGACAACATGTGCCTCATCAAATCTCGGCCTTGATGAATCGTCTAGGGTCTACGGAATGCAATATGCATTACCAAGACATCTTTCAAGGTCTTGTTAATTGGAAATGCAATCGAATATAACTGACTATTTTCACTTCCTATTATATATTTAATGCCTGCTGTAATTACATTGTTCATTTTTGTTGCTTGCTATTATGCAAGTTCTTCATGCTGGTGACGCAGCGGAAGCGGAGACCATACCCCCACGTATAACGCCATCCTCCAACACTACTGACTGGGACGCAGGGTGTACCCGCCACCTCACCCAAAACTGACCAAAGACGAAAGTACCACATTCCGAAGACTGCAGAGCAACACGTACACCCATGGTATCCTCACGCATCGCATCCACCCGACACTACACACCAAAACTGCCCGATCTGCGTCGTGCCAGACACTAGCTCATTTACTACTCGAGTAAATCCAAGTTCTCCACCCCGGCCCTGGACTACCAACGACGTCTTGTCGCCAGAGCCCGGGATGCTATCGCGGCCAGAGGATTCTTGGAATTTAAGTGTCGAAATTTAAGTTTATTTCATCATCATCTTCATGCTGCTTAAAGATCTAACATCCATACTATCTTACTTAGTATTGATTTCCCCGCAGCGATTAAATTTAATTCGTGTTTATCACGTAATCTGTTATTTGACAATGCTATCTTCTTTGTTACAATATCTTAAAACGACGTCGCTGTCTTTACTTTTGTGCTGCATGTAAGCTTTCGCTGTTGCCAAACACTTTCAACGGAGCAGGAGCCTCTGTCAGGCCTCGATGCCTTTTGCTCCTGTCATCATTTCTATAAAGATACTGAAAAAATAAAGACTCACTTCCACAATGGAAAGATTTCGACGCAACAAGTCATCTTCGATGCGCTCACCTTGCTGGCTTGACTCGTACAGTAGATCACCGTGCTGCCTCCCATGCTTGACGCGGTAGAGGATGCACGAAATGTCAGCATCGCATTTGCCCGACAGATGAGTGCACGATAGTAAACATGGCGATCTCGTGGCGTTCGTTCTCAGCACCGACGAAAAAAAATAGGAAAGAATCACACACGTATGTGAGAAACATGGTCAAAGAGGTGAGGACAACAAAACTTTACCTTCTACTCCGTACACAGTCATATAGCGAGGTTGACATAGAAACGTTTTTGGTCGTATACTCGCACAGATCCGATGTGATCGCCTCTGAAAGCGATCGCCCTAGAAGTGATTGCCAGAGATGTTACTCCCGAACCAGTGGCCATCCGCGCCTCGATGATAGTTATTCATCTACGTAGTCGCATATACAGAAACCCCAGCTAAAACGTCCCCCCCCCCCCCCCGGAATCGACCCGGAGCATCACCAAAGAGCACAGGACGCCGCATCCAACAGTCGGCGCCAGATAAACAGAGAGGGTCGGCTGCTTCGTCCTGCAGTGGACATAAATATTTATTGATCGATTACCGATTACCTATTGATTGGCTATCGATGACTGACTGAGCTTCATCATAATCGTCAGCCTATATTTATGTCCACTGCAGGACGAAGGACTCTCCCTGTAATCTCCAATTACCCCTGTCTTGCGCTAGCCGATTCCAACTTGCACCTGCAAATTTACTAACTTCATCATCCCATCTAGTTTTCTGCCGTCCTCGACTGCGCTTCCCTTCTCTTGGTATCCATTCTGTAGCTCTAATGGTCCACCGGTTATCCATCCTACGCTTTACATAGCCTGCCCAGCTCTATTTTTTCCGCTTAATATCAACTAGAATAACGGCTATCCCCGTTTGCTCTCTGATCCACACCGCTCTCTTCCTGTCTCTTAACGTTAGGCTTAACATTTTTCGTTCCATCGCTCTTTGTGCGGTCTTTAACTTGTTCTCGGGCTTCTTTGTTAACCTCCAATTTTCCGCCCCACATGTTAGCACCGGTAGAATGCAATGATTGTACACTTTTCATTTCAACGACAGTGGTAAGCTCGCAGTCAGGATTTGGTAATGCCTGCCGTATGCACTCCAACCCAATTATATTATTCTGTAAATTTCTCAAGATCAGGGTCCCCTGTGAGTAATTTACTTAGATAAACGTGCTCATTTACAGACTCTAAAGGCTGACTGGCGACCCAGAATTCTTGTTCCCTTGCCAGGATATTGAACATTATCTTTGTATTTGGCATATTATTCTTTCACCCCACTCTCACGCTTTCTCGGTTAAGGTCCTCAATCATTTGCTGTGATTCACCCCCGTTGTTGCTGAATAGGGCAATGTCAACTGCAAACCGAATGTTGCTGAGATATTCGCCTGTTGATCCTCACTACTAAGCCTTCCCAGTCTAAGAGCTTGAATACTTCTAAGCATGCAGTGAATAGCATTGGAGAGATTGTGTCTCCTTGCCTGATCCCTTTCTTGATAGGTAACTTTCTACTTTGTGGAGAACCAAGGTAGCTGTGGAATCCTTGTAGATGTTTGCTAAGATATTCACGTATGCCTCCCATACTCCTTGATTACGCAATGCCTCTATGACTGCTGGTATCTCTACTGAATCAAATGCCTTTTCATAATCTATGAAAGCCATGTAGAGAGGTTGATTGTACTCCGCAGATTTCTCGATTACCTGATTTATGACATGGATATGATCCATCGTAGAATATCCCTTCCTGAAGCCAGCCTGTTCTCTTGATTGGCTGAAGTCAAGTGTTGCCCTGATTCTATTGGAAGTAATCTTGGTGAATATTTTATACAATACCGAAAGCAAGCTAATGGCTGTACAATTCTTCAATTCTTTAACGTCTCCCTCCTTATGGATGAGTATAATGTTGGCGTTCTTCCATCTTTCTGGCTCACTTGAAGTCGTGAGGCATTGTGCATAAAGGGCCGCAAGCTTTTCAAGCATCATATATCCTCCATATGTGATTAAATCAACTCTTATTCCATCTTGTCCAGCAGCTTTTCCCCTGGTCATGTCTTTCAAGGCCCTTATAACGTCCTCGTTAGTTATAGAAGTAGCCTCTTTATCCTGTTCATGACTACTTCGAATGAAAGTAGCTTGGCTGCTCTGGCAGCTGTACAGGTCAGTATAGAATTCTTCTGCTGCTTTTACTATGTCATCGAAATTGCTGATGATATTACCCTGCTTATCTTTCAGTGCATACATTTTGCCTTGTCCTATGCCAAGTTTTCTTACCACTGATTTCATACTGCGTCCAATATTTTACAGCATTCCTCAATCTTTTCCACGCTACAATTTCTGATATGCCTTACTTTCTTCTTGTTGATCAGTCTCCACAGTTCAGCGAATTCTATTTGATCTCTCGAGTTTGACACTTTCATGTTTTGCCGTTTTTTTATTAAGTCCTTTGTTACTTGGGAGAGCTTACCTACTGCTTGCCTTGGTGCCTTACCCCCCACTTCAATTGCTGCTTCTGAGATCAGCCTAGTTACGGTTTGATTCATTACCTCTATGTTGTCTTCATCTGGCGGTTCTAAAGCTGCATATTTGTTTGAGAGCACCATCCTGAACTGTTCTGCTTTTACTCTTACTGCGTCTAGGTTGGATGTTTCTTCTTGAATAACTTTTATTCTTTCTCTTCAAATTGAGAGAAATCCTACACCATAGCCTCCTAGAAAAAATATAGGAGGCTATGCCTAGACCTCACTAACCTATGGTCACTGCAATTCACCCTTCCTAACACTTCTACATCCTGCACTATGCTGGGATTGGCAGAAAGTATGAAATCTATTACATTCTTTGTTTCTCCATTAGGGCTTTTCCAGGTCCACTTCCTGTTGCTACACTTCCCGAAGGAAGTATTCATTATACGGAGCCTATTCCTTTCCGCGAATTCCACAAACATCTCTCCTCTAGTGTTCCTAGAATCGATGCCGTAGTTGCCAATTGCTTGCTCACCAGCCTGCTTTTTCCCAACTTTTGCGTTGAAGTCACCCATGACTACCATACACTGAGTTTGCACATTTCTCATTGATAATTCGACATTTTCATAGAACTGCTCTATTTCTTCATCATCGTGACTGGAGGTTGGGGCGTAGGCTTGTACTACCTTCATTCTATACCTTCTATTCAGCTTTATTACGACGACTGCTACCCTCTCATTAATGCTGTAGAATTCATCAATGTTGTCCGCTATGTAATTATGGACTAGTAATCCTGCTCCGAATACTCTCTTATCCGGAAGACCTCTAATCCGGAAGCTTAAATAGTCCGAACCATGCTTAGCTAGACTTTGCCAGGCTCAGCAAAGGGGCGTATACCGCTAATTCACAGGGGTATGTTCACAGGGGTATGTGCCATTGCGCTTGGACACTTTCTGCACAGCCGCCAGTATCAGCCCACATTTTCTGTCTTTTCTGTTCGCATGTTAGGGACTAACGCTCGGCTTAAACAGCTCCGTCGTAAAAAATAAAGTGCACTAAATAATCGAATATAATGTGCTATTTCATTAGAACGTCTGTGTGATTCAGATATAGTTATGTGCGGATATTATGTGTTAGGATTTTGCGTAAGCATTTGCTTATTCTTAGTCACGCAGAATAAAGGTGCGCACTGGCACTGCTTGCCGGTTATCATACAGGAGTTGCATAACACCGTTTCCTCGTTCTTCCACGCAACGCACGTGTAACGTTCGCATCTACATATATTCACAAATATAGCCGCCGAGGTGCCGATCGACCCAGCAGCACCAGCCACGCTAAAGCCGGGAGAGCAGGCAAACAAAGCTTCGCTCTAAAATATACACCTATCTAAACAATTGCGCAGCCTGTACATTGCGCACATATCAAAGTTGATCCTATTGCATTGTTTCGGGTGTTTTCGTGATAGATACGCTATCCTCCACTGAGTGGGTTTGCATGCCTACCTATCTCGCACCCTAAGGTGAAGCTCTGCGCCGTGTTCGCGTAAGGCGAATAATTTGTGTGACTGTGTGTGCGTGTCCGTGCGTGCGCGCGTGTGAGATGGAGAAAGAGAGAGATGAACAAAATGAGAAGACAAAGGCACAACGTCGACAACACAATGCGGAGACTAACAACGGCATTGAAGTAGGACAATAACGACGATGGCGCCACGGGGACAGGGGTAGCACGAACACTACGATGGTGTCACGAAGACGACTCCGGCGAGACGACGACACGGCGGCAAAGGTAGGCGACGACTACGACGAAGCTTGACTGCGACGCCAACATATGAAGGCGATGACAAAGCCACTACAGCGGTGTGACAAAGACAGCACAATAAGGACGACGATGAGACACGGTAACGAGCATGGCATGGCGACAATGACACGAAGATGATGACACGGACAAGCTGAGCCAGACAAGCACGACATTACAAAACGAAGGCGATATGACGACTATATGATGGTGACTATAACATTGCATGTGCAAGTTGGAATCAGCTAGAGCAAGACAGGGTAATTGGAGATCGCAGAGGGAGTCTTTCGTCCTACAGTGGACATACATATAGGCTGATGATGATGATGATGAAATCAGGGGCCTAATTACTTAAAGGGACATACAATCGCTCAGAACATGAACCGCGATAACCCCGCTAGTGGAAAGATTTTCTATCGAACTAGTTAAAGCGAACCATGTTTTCCTCATTAAACGTGAATTTATATTTTTCATTCTTCACTGAAAGTCCCAAAAAATGACGCGGCAAGAACATGAAGATGCATATAAGGTCTACCACGTGACCATCTATCTATTAGTGTACGTGGTTCCTGGTCTCTTTATTAGTATTGAAATGCCGTTCACTATTTTCTCTTATAAGGTTTTTCTAACTTACAATGTGCGGATAGGCCTTCGTTTGTAGCGAGTAGAAAAGTGGTGCTGCCTACGCCTTCGTTTTAAGGAGCCTACATGCAATGCTGTTAGTTTTAGATATGTTGACTTGGCTCGTCTATTGACAGAATAGCGATGACGGAAGCCAGCCAACCAGGGCATAGGCGCGTGCTTGGGGAACACGCGATACAAGTATAAGAAAGGTCTGTACGACAGCCCAAACTTATTGTACCAGCTTTTTACGGCGCTAGCACCTAGCGACATTGTTTCTCAAGGAGCACACCGGAAGTCAGCCTCAGGCAAGCGGAAGTTGAGGCGTCTCCAAAACCGTGAGAACAAAAACCCATCTAAAAGGAGGTAATGGTTCGAGAGTTGTATAGGATAGTTTACAGCAGCATAGGTTTAGTTTAAGGGAAGAGGCCAATTAAGCGTCAGATGTTTCTCATAATTATGCTGCTTAACTATCATCATCAGCATCGAGCGTCGTCGTCGTCTTCCATGTCATAGCTTGCTCGTTGGCGCCCCGCGCAACCGTGCGAACGTGCTCGTGCCAATGCTCACGCCTTCATCGTCTTCCTTCATAGCTGGCTCCGTTGCCGCTATCATTACGGCGTAGAACTTCAATTCTCTTCTGTCGTCGTAATGGGGAGGCCGCGGTTACGGGGGTATGAGCCACTGCTTCAGGGGGGTTCGATACATTCATTGTTCGTGTCCTAATGCGCGCTCGAGCGGCGCGTTACGTCAAGTCGTCAGTTGCTCCTCTGAGTATGGTAGGAGAAGAACGTGCGTTAACCTAAGGTCTAGGGGATAGCGCCATTAAAGACACTTAAAGGGAACATTAAGTGTCGCCAAAGGTTTGATTTTAAAAGTGGTTGTAAAGGTCAAAACGCAGGAGGTTGACCACGGTTGCACTCCCTCCTGTGAAAGCAAAACGATGGGCAGCTTTCACAATTTGCGAGGCGGGCTGTCGGCATCACTCACTTCTCAGCATTGCTTGAGGAGGGACTCGTACTTTTTTTTTTTTTTAGAGGCTGCAAGATGGAAAGTTTCTGCTTGCAAATATCCGCGCGCTTTTTGAAGTAACCGCTGCAGGTGTAAACACTACCGAGGGTGAGCTTTTCGTTGCGCGATAAAAAACATGGTCCTTAAAAAACGGTTGTCGGTCCCTTAAGTGCTGTGGCAGGAAACAATTGTCCAGAAACCATACAATATGATCGTCAACGCAAGCGAATAGCCTGAACAAATCAACGAGCAAATGAATTAACGAGCGAGCTAATGAACAAATGACTGAACGAGTGAACTAATGAACTGAATGAACGAACTAACCAACGAACATTTTTCTTGCCCAGTCCGGCCGCCGACCATCGAGCATCCACGAAAACGGACGAAAGAGGCAAGAAGTGGTAGGTGACCCTAATCTTTGCTTTAAGGGGTCTCTTAGTGGCACTCGAACATCAGCGTTGGTGTTCTGAGCATTGGTGTGCGGTAATCTGTAATTTCTGATTAATTCTAATTATTTCAGACATCTAAATAACTCAACTTGTAACATCACTTATGATCTGATATCATATCTGTAATGAAACCAATGAATTTCGTACTGTACTATTTTTTCCCTTTTTTTCTGATATATGAATTTCGTCCCCGGTAATCAGTGATTTCTAATTAAGTGTAACTATTCCAGACGTAGAACAGGAATTGGCTTCCCTGGTGCAGTATTCGGCCACTACCTCCCTCATGACTCCGACAATTAACCCATGGCCCTCAGTTCCCAGTGGCTGCGGAGCACCTGACCAAGGCGGCGGTCAGACCTGCTACGCGGCAGAGGGTGCTAAGAATCTCTGGGTCAAGACAGGCCGCCAATGGAAACTGAACCTGGCAACGTTCAACACGCGCACCCTCTCGAGTGAGGCTAGCTTAGCGGGACTATTTGAAGAATTATCAGGCATTTCCTGGGATATTATTGGCCTTAGTGAGGTTAGAAGAACTGGTGAGGCTTACACAGTGCCGACTAACGGCCACGTCCTCTGCTACAGAGGTCTTCCAGATAAGAAAGAATCCGGGGTAGCATTTCTAGTGCATAACAACATAGCGGGCAACATTGATGAATACTACAGCATAAATGAGAGGGTAGCAGTTGTAGTAATAAAGCTCAATAGGAGGTACAAAATGAAGGTAGTACAAGCATATGCCCCAACCTCTAGTCACGATGATTAAGAAATAGAACAGTTTTATGAAGATGATGAACTAGCAATGAGAAAGGTGCAAACTCAGCATACTTTAGTCATGGGCGACTTCAATGCAAAAGTGGGGGAAAAGCAGGTTGGTGAGCTAGCAATTGGCAACTACGGCATCGATTCTAGGAATGCAAGAGGAGAGATGTTAGTAGAATTCGCGGTAAGGAATAGGCTCCGAATAATGAATACCTTCTTCAGGAAGCGCAGCAACAGGAAGTGGACCTGGAAAAGCCCTAATGGAGAAACAAGGAACGAAATAGATTTCATACTCTCTGCCGATCCAAGCATAGTGCAGGATGTAGAAGTGTTAGGTAAGGTTAAGTGCAGTGACCATAGGTTAGTGAGGTCTCGGATTTCTCTCAATTTGAAGAGAGAGAGAGAGTGAAATTAGTCAAGAGGAAACAGGCCAACCTAGAGGCAATAAGGGTAAAAGCAGATCAATTTAGGCTGGTGCGTGCAAACAAATATGCAGCTTTAGAAAAGGAAGATAAAGACAACATAGAAGTAATGAATGAAACCGTAACTAGGTTGATCTCAGAAGCAGCAATTGAAGTGGGAGGTAGGGCACCAAGGCAACCAGTAGGTAAGCTCTCCCAAGAAACAAAGGACCTAATAAAGAAACGACAGAAGATGAAAATGTCCAACTCAAGAGATCAGATAGAATTCGCTGAACTGTCAAAACTAATCAACAAGAAAAAAGTAAGGGATATTCGAAATTCTAACGTGGGAAAGATTGAGGAAGCCGTAAAATATGGACGCTGCATTAAATCAGTAAGAAGAAAGCTTGGCATTGGACAAGGCAAGATGTATGCACTGAAAGATAAGCATGGTAATATCATCAGCAATTTCGATGACATAGTAAAAGCAGCGGAAGAATTCTATACTGACCTGTACAGTGCCCAAAACAGCCAAGCTACTTTCATTCAAAATAGTGATGAACCGGATACAGAGGCTCCTTCTATAACTATCGCTGAAGTTAGAAGGGCCTTGAAATACATGGCCAGGGGAAAAGCTGCTGGAGAAGATGTAATAACAGTAGATTTAATCAAAGATGGAGGAGATATATGCTTGAAAAGCTTGCGGCCCTTTATACGCAATGCCTCACAACTTCATGTGTACCAGAGAGCTGGAAGAACGCCAACATACTAATCCATAAGAAGGGAGACGTTAAAGAACTGAATAATTATAGACCCATTAGCTTGCGTTCAGTATTGTATAAAATATTCACCAAGATAATTTCCAATAGAATCAGGGCAACACTTGACTTCAGCCAACCAAGAGAACAGGCTGGCTTCAGGAAGGGATATTCTACGATGGATCATATCCATGTCATAAATCAGGTAATCGAGGAATCTGCGGAGTATAATCAACCTCTCTACATGGCTTTCATAGATTATGAAAAGGCATTTGATTCAGTAGAGATACCAGCAGTCATAGAGGCATTGCGTAATCAAGGAGTACAGGAGGCATACGTGAATATCTTAGCAAACATCTACAAGGATACCACAGCTACCTTGGTTCTCCACAAGTAGAAAGATACCTATCAAGAAAGGGGTCAGGCAAGGAGACAATCTCTCCAATGCTATTCACTGCATGCTTAGAAGAAGTATTCAAGCTGTTAGACTGGGAAGGCTTACGAGTGAGGATCAACGGCGAATATCTCAGCAACCTTCGGTTTGCAGATGACATTGTCCTATTCAGTAACAATGGAGACGAATTACAACAAATGATTGAGGGCCTTAATCGAGAAAGTGTAAGAATTGGGTTGAAGATGAATATGCAGAAGACAAAGATAATGTTCAATAGCCTGGCAAGGAAACAAGAATTCAGGATCGCCAGTCAGCCTCTAGAGTCTGTAAAGGAGTACGTTTATCTAGGTCAGTTACTCACAGGGGACCCTGATCACGAGAAAGAAATTTACAGAAGAATAAAATTGGGTTGGAGTGCATACGGCAGGCATTACCAAATCCTGACTGGGAGCTTACCACTGTCGTTGAAAAGAAAAGTGTACAATCATTGCATTCTACCGGTGCTAACATATGGGGCAGAAACTTGGAGGTTAACAAAGAAGCTCGAGAACAAGTTAAGGGCCGCACAAAGAGCGATGGAACGAAAAATCTTAGGACTAACGTTAAGAGACAGGAAGAGAGCGGTGTGGATCAGAGAACAAACGGGGATAGCCGATATTCTGGTTGACATTAAGCGCAAGAAATGGAGCTGGGCAGGCCATGTAATGCGTAGGATGGATAACCGGTGGACCATTAGGGTTACAGAATGGATACCAAGAGAAGGGAAGCGCAGTCGAGGTCGGCAGAAAACCAGATGGGATGATGAAGTTAGGAAATTTGCAGGCGCAAGTTGTAATACGCTAGCGCAAGACAGGGGTAATTGGAGATCGCAGGGAGAGGCCTTCGTCCTGCAGTGGACATAAAATATAGGCTGATGATGATGATGATGATTCCAGACGTAACTCAACCTGTAGCTAAACATTTGCTCTATATAATATGTATAATGAAACCCATGATTTTGTACTGTACTACCAATTTCCTTTTTCTGATTTATCTTGAATTTCGTGCCGGTTCGTCTCAGGAGGTGAACCGGTAGTTCTGCGCAAGAAACAAGAGTGTCACTCGATGCTCATGCCACAAAAAAATAGTTCCTCGCTTATAGGTTGCAACCATAAACGTTCTCTACATTGCATGCTGTAACTCTTTCCTGCCAGATCAGTTAAGCAGTCACGCAACCGACGACATAGTCATTATCACGTCGTCATGCAAACGTGATTGTGTCGTAACATTGTCGTGCTCAGCCTGTCGCTGAATATTGTTGTTGCGGTTGATGTCACATGTTCTTAAGAGAATGCAACGCAAACCCTTGGGGTCCACAATTTACTCCTAAAGGATGGCGTGAGAAGATAAGTGAAAACAGTTCCTGAAAGCTGCAAACTGAAGTGAACATAACACAGAAAGTCAAAACTGCACACAAACTGTTTCAAGGATCCTCCACAAAGAAAACAGGCATGGGCAGAAAAAGAATTTTTGGGATACATTAGGCCTCGCTAATAATGCACCATGAGCAACGTAAACTCGACCAGTTCCTAATTTTAACTTAGTGCGCTTTGACTCTTTTCCATAATAAGATCGTTCTTCAAAAATCCTCATGGAGATAAGTACGTAGCAGATACAGCAAAGAGTACATGGTCGTCTGTGACCGTCTACGCCCAGCTTCCGAACAACGGTTTCTTTCGAGATTACAGCTGCCTCAAATATGTCCAGAATGCTCGTGATTATAAATGCCTCCGGCATATCTGCACACACACACACACACACACACACACCTGTCAAAAGCATTATTCCCTCGTCAAGCATCACACACTGCCTTCGTTCCTCGTGGCATCACTACGCAGAGGTGTCACGAAGTGCATCCTCCCGATTTGGTGTTCACATTAGCTTCCGAACGTTTCATAGCACAATTATAAATATTGTACGATGTGAAGGTTGCGCTTAAACGCTGCGTAAGTTTACTCGTTGCAGTAGAAGAAATTAAACATTTGTACGCGTCGCCGATAGTTGTATGGGATTTAAATATAAAGCTTCGATACAAATAGATTCCAACAGGGGTCCTGGATATGCATAAAATTTTTCTTTGGGAATATTTTTTCGTCGTTGGCGTATCCCCGATTAGGCATGTTTCCCGCCGATCGTGCCACGGCAAAAACCAGCAAAAACATGGCGAAACGTCCGCAAACGTGAAGCTGCTTGCTATTGTCATTGAATGGACTTTTAGCAAGTTTTAAATCGTGTTTAGGAATAAGGAGCGAAGAGGTTATGTTTTCACCGCGCTGACATCAAATTAAATGGCGTGCTTCACTGAACAGGCAACTCTAGCGCATTTTCATAAGTGGCGATAGATAGCAGTAAAAAGAAAGCGTTTTACAGCTAAAAGCAGCGGGAGGCACATATTGCATAGCTGCTACACGAAAACTTCATTGAGCATAATTACTTCGAAAGCAACAGCAAGGATTGTGCTTACCTTGTCTGCTGGGAAGCCGAACTTGGCCCGACTGTCCGTCCCCCCGTTGTTCGAACCAAGAAGCACTGGGCTGTCCTACATACACGAGCAGTCAGTATTCAGCCACTCTGTGGAGCGTTCGAAAAGGCGGCGTGAGTTGAGGCCTGACCGCAAACGCTAAAGCTATTCACGAAAGCAGGTGAGTTGTCTTGCATGCAACCACATGCACCGACATATAGCAAAATGGCAGCCAAGGCGAACGCAAGCCGCGGTATCAGTGCAGCCTGTACATCGCCTGCTGTTGCGGCGAAGGCAACGTCATAGTACAAAGAAATTGCCGAAATGAAACAGCGCCAAAGGAAGGAAGACAAAGATGCTGATTTGGACGACGTTGGCTTCTGTGATTGGCCTACAAACTCCCGCTACTTGCCGTTTTGATAAAGAAATGGCTATAGAAAGAAAATAAAGAGAGAGGGAAACAAACTTGTGCCGCCTGCGTTTCTTTAGCGCGCACGTTAACGTCTTATCACCAGCAAAACGAAAGACATCGGCCTCAGTTGTACGTTGCAGTGCGCATTTGCCGCATATATATATATATATATATATATATATATATATATATATATATATACGACAATGTTGCTACTATAATGGTGCCCTTATTGCGCAGGGGACAAACTTTTAATTTTAGTCGCAATATGTGTGTGCGTGTGCGTGTGCGTGCGTGTTCGTGTGTTAAAAACGACGGAGTGTGCTAGTCGGCTGCAACCAATTCAGTGGTGTTCAGTACGGTGTTAGAAGTGGTGTTGAGGATCGCGTCTCCTAGTCTGCGGTATTTTTTTGCGTTTTGGGCCGCTATTTTGTAGCGATGCCTTTAATGTCATAATGCCTTTTCGCGCTTATCGCGCTTTGTAAGTGGTCAGAGCGACGGTCGGCTCACGATATCAACGTTGATAACGCGAGCGGACCGTCGCTCTGACCACTGACAAAGCGCGATAAGCGCGAAAAGGCATTATGACATTAAAGTCATCGCTACAAAATAGCGGCCTTGCTAGGTCAATTAGTGTAAACTAATTGCTCAACTTTTTAAATATTGGCTTCACCAAGAAAGTTCCAGTACGAAAGTTGTAGATCACATATAAAATTGGCCGGCTGAAGTGTTTTCAACTAAGCACCTTTGCTGGAGCTTCTTGCAATTGCCTTTAAAGAAAGCCCGCGAAATAAAAAAAAAAAACAAGCACGTGATAGCGCCACTATTTCAGCGCTCCCAAACGATCGATCAAGATACAAAATCCGCATATCTGTATAGAGGTTCAGGGATGGGCTTGGCGTTAGCGGTGGCCGCAAGGTACCCGCCAGCAACTCTTGCTAGTAAGATATGATCGCGAACGAATAGACGAACATGACAATGGCATTTTCTTTAGCGATTAAACAGTTCGGGGGTAGACATTTACTCAAGCCGAGCTTCCTTCCTTTTTTTTTTATCGCGTCTTGTGCGTTCGGGCATGATTCCACAAGTGCAACGATTGATGTTTTTCGCCACGTCACGTCCAAGCGCGACACACTTTTATCACCGCCGCTAACTTTGTGCACCCGATCGCGACAGGGAACGTGAGTCTCGAAAAAAAGCATGCAAACAATGTCCTTTACTAATCGGTCGTCTGCTGGCGCTGAAATAGTGGCGCCATCACGAGGTTGTTTTTGTATTTCGCGGGCTTTCTTTAAAGGCAATTATAAGAGTTCCCTCTATGGCACTTAGTTGAAAACACTTCATTCGGTCATCTTTAAATGTGATCTGCAACTTTCGTACTGGAACTTTTTTGGTGAAGCCAATATTTAAAAAAGTTAGGCAATTAGTTTATACTAATTGACTTTGCAAAACGCAAGAAATACCGCAGACTAGGAGATGCGATCCTCAACACCACTGAATTGGTTAGAGCCTACTAGCACACTCCGTCGTATTTAAAGCATTGGCTACTTTTAGCTGGAACACTCTGTATATATAGCTTAACGCAAGTGAACCTTGTTTAAGATAACCGAAGCAGACTGAATTCAAGAAACCGTCTCTTACACAAATATTGCACGCGTATTGACATTTTTAAGTCAGTATAGTTTACAGACCGGGAAGCTAACGAATGACGTTCGAGTTGGACGACGGTGACTGAATGCCTGCACGTGAAAGCTTTTAATGTGGCACATATGACGCACCACTTTTGCCGCAAGTGTGAATTAAGTTATGTGCTACTGTTAACGCCTTTTAGGTGGTCATGAATGTTGCTAGGTCGCGGGAAGTTGTAACACTGCTGGAAGCGAGGGGACACAGAGCGCTGCCTGTCATCCATGTTTTCTGCGAGATACCGCACTCCGAATATATGTGGCTGGCTCACCTCTACAAAGACTGCCGGCATAATTACGGGAACGAAAAAGACATGCGCTCTTATATACGCTAGTAAAATAGCACTTAAACAACGCTGTCAATGTTTTCCGTCTTGCGGGCGCCTGTTTTCAATTTTGCGCCGTAAGTATACTACAGACCACCTCATTGCTGTGCACACCGCATGAGCACGTGCTTCTGCATCGTGTTCGTGGACGACACTTGCTGGTTCTGATATTGAGAACAAAGGTTCAAGCACGACCGCGTAAGATTGCGCACGTTGCTCTTCCCGAGCGGCAAGTCTAGGTCGGAGTTTTCGTTTTGCCTATAGCAAGCTGCTCGCAGCAGTAAAGAATGGGTCTGTATACATATTCAGGACTACGCACCAGCTATACACCAACCTTGCTAAGCGTTAGGTTGGGCGGGTAACTGCAATGAAGTTCAGCCCCCATTCGAGTAAATTATCTTGAAACGCCATTTTTCTTCCGCGTCTTAAGAGGCATGCTCGAACAGTAAATACGCACCTTGGAAGCACTAGCCGCCTGGTTGCTCTTGTGAAAGGTCGTTCTTTGCAACGTTTCCGCAATGCCGTCTTCGATGCCCTAAAGTTCACACTATCCCGCAAAGAGCAAATTTTCCTGCCGCCGCAATGCCGAGCCGCTCACGATTTCCTCAGCCCCCGTCGCGCTTCGGAAGCGGTTACGATGCAGTTCTCGAACTTTCTCGAAGACAACGAGTTTATACGCCTGGTTACGCGATTCTTTCCGTCAGCGTTATCTGAAGAGCATGCTCGAACCTATAGCGTTACGGCGCTTGTAGCTGACAAAAAGAGAGAGAGAGAGAGAGAGAGAAAAAAAAGATGCTCGGAGGTGGGCCTCGCTTGCGTGCGAGCCGCAGTCACAATTTTATATCTAATTCGCGCGGCGACCCTGTCTTATCTATCGTGCCAATGTGCCACACAATTTTGCGCTTGTGCGCGTCGGTGCTCATGAGAGTAGTCTTTAATATATCGGCAAGATTAGCCGTAACACTGTAACGCCCAACGTATTCTTTACACAATACGCTGTGTTTCACAGTTAAAAAAATTAAACTTAAGCAAATGAAACTTGACTCAAAGCCTATTCTACCGTTTTAATACACTGGAGCGAGAGTACAGCTGTGGATGGTTTAAAAAAATAATTACTCATTAGGAGGAGGAGGAGGAGGAGAAGAAGAAGAAGAAAGGAAAGGCAGTAAGGTTAACCAGACGCACGTGCGGTTTGCTACCCTATACGGGGGAAAATCATTACTATACTATATACATAAGCTTATCTCGTTGGGCTTTTTTTTTTTTTTTTTTTTTTTTTTTTACGAATGTTCTCTTCGTGGTCTGAAATAAAGGTGAACAAGTTGGTTTTATTTTCCCTAATATGAAACTGTGCTTGGTCATCACAAGCGTACTGAATCGGCAAGACATTGCTTGCACATAGGTTTTTAGGAAGCACGGTGTAAGAATATGTATGTGTTGACACTGGGCGCGCGCGAGCGTCCATAGTATGTTCGGCAGCGCCCGGGCGCACCCAGTAGCTCGGCTGCGAGCAGATAGATGATGCCGCGGTCAGCGGTCCCAGCTTAGCGACGCCGGCGGCTTGGCATTCCTCTGCCTACCATAAATTTCATTCATAGTGGAGCCAGTAAAATTCAAAGTGCGAAGGAAATTCGTTATTTCAGATTAAAGTGATTAATGTACCAGCCGTAATGCTTCGCTAACATGAAGGCATCTTGTGCAGGTGTGAATGACGTGACCACGGATCGATCGAGCAACACTCAAAGCCCACTCAGGTGTCGCTCGCGCGCACAATTTGTTTCGTCCGGTCTAGCCGTTCATCCAAGCATAAAAAAATAAAAGCGTTAGCCCACGTGCTAGCCCTCGATCAAACCATTCAAGCATTGTTGCGCGAATTTTGTGGGGCCGCGATATAAATTAAGAAATAAAACTGTGCAAACTTGCGATATGCAACGCACTAGAGTAAAGTGGCTGTTCATGGCTAGAACTTATGATGAGGATGCACATCCCCCAGCTATGTAAAAACTCTTTCAAATGGGAATTTATTAGGCGGGACGAAGGCAGGCGTCTTATCTTCGATTCCAGCATCATTTATACAGTTTACTGGCGAAAACCTGAACAAATGTCTTTTTTATACCAATTACACTTACCATAGACCATGCAAATTATTCATTTGGCTTTCGTCCATTGAGGACTGAGTGACTCTTGCAGGTTCTAAAGAAAGAGGTGACTTTCTTTTTTTTTTTCTTAAATTATGTATGAGAATGTGCCAATGTAAGTGTATTTGACAACGCATGCTACGGCCTGTCCAGAAATACAGTTACACCCACCTCACCGTAAACTCAGACTTTTTTTTTTCTTTTTTGGAAAAGACAAAAAGAAAGAAAATTGCATGAAACAGCTCGATAATTTCAATCGGAGATAACCTTCCCAGAAGCTTACGCTCTCATACACTCCCACAATTGCAAAAATGTTGAATATAAATATGCAATATAACAACAAACAATATAAACAACAAAATATACACCACATGCGCATATAAAAAAAAATCAATAGCCAGGATGGAACAAATCCGAAAATCAGGCACACGTCTGCACAGACAACAGCACTATTATACAGGGTGTCCCAACCATCGTGCACCAATATTTAGAAATATTCAAACGTCACGTAGCTGGACAGAACCAAGGTAATGTTTGCTGTCCCTTGAAGATACTCAGATTATTTTCTTGCATTCCGCCTAATTACATAATTTGTCTTAATTATTCAACTTTTTAAATATTATAATTAAATGAAAAGTGTCTATAAGAAAGTTGTAGAGCAACATGAAAAACTCCAGATACAGCTTTCTGTTGCTCAATACGTGCTATACATAAAGGTGTTTTTCCGAGCGTGAAAGAAGCCAGCGAATACACACAAAGTGCCTCGAGCGGCCAGTCGCACGGCAATTTTGAGAGTATTCGCGGGCAGAGGATAACTTCTGGCAGAATTTCTGGCGAGGATAGCGCTGTCAGTTTTAGCTGACCTCAACTTGGCAATTACACCACGCGTTTTGAAACAAATATTCATTAGGAAATTCCGTTCCTCTAGTTGTGTTCCTTGAGCTGAAGGAACACGTTATTGTAGAGATGAAATATTTGCATCGCGTCTGTGAAGTTTGGCCAGTAATTTTGTCAGAACCCCCCGAACTACGATTCTGAGGCAGACGTCGCCAAATACCGCGGAAACAAATCAGTGAACATTTTTTGTCTATAAATACACTGAGTAGCTTGTTTTTTTTTTAATTATTATTAGCGTACTGTCACTCTTGCATCTCACTCTTTCCACGCTCTTTTGAGCAGTTCTGAAAATTCAGCAGAGCACACATTACCCAGTACGTTCTACAAATTCCCAAATGCTTCCAACCACAGAAGACCCCAGAACTGAGAGCCGTCTAATGCACCGGGCTCATATTCCTGCGTCCAGTAGATTAACAACTGGCAAAGCTTAGCAACTGCATTAAGAAAGGTGAGCCACCCACAAACAGCAGATAAAAGGTAAGGAAAAAAAGAAGTACTCACCGTCGACGCCAACGGCCGGTAATGCTCAGGCCGGAATACTGCGGTCCAAACTTGGCATTGCGAACTTTCCACTGTACTTGTAAATTTAAGTTTATGCATGTTAATTACGAAGAAATTCAGTTTTTTTAGGCGACCCTGTGGTCCGTATACTTTTGCTCACGGGTGTACAGCCTCCCACATTTTTAGCTATATCGCGCGAGAACACCTTAACATGGTCGTACATCTTCCTGAAGGGAACATCGCATTAGACGACTCTTGCACAGGCGAGTACTTCTGCCGGTCTCGCTGATTATCTCCACTTAAAGGCGCTAAAATGACGCGTGATGGACGCTCGCGCGATAGAGCTAAAAATGCCGGAGGCTGTACATACCCACGAATGGCAGGCAGGTGACTTTATGTGAGTATGGAGCGCGTGCACACATTGGTCTGCGCGGCCTATCACATGCAGCAGTGCAGGTTTGAAAACAATCCTCAAAGAAAAACCGGCAGACGTACACCAGTGACTCTGATTTCATCAGCTCGATTGCTGCCAACACCAGTTGTGCGAAGGCAAACGCCTGCGGCTCTCCTTTGGTGGCATACAGAGTGACAGCGCAAGCCGAAACCCTTTCCTTCGTACTGCGCATCGTTCTGCGCATCCCGGTAAACCTGCTCAGACCGAGAATGACACGTTGAGTTTGTTTTGCGGCTTGCGAGGGCTGATTAGATGTGCGTATAGATGATTAGATGTGCCTCCTTCTGGTTATAGTGCTCGGCTTCGGGTCACGTGAGCGCTGGTTTGGTTCGTCCCACCAACGCACAATCTCCCATTTTTTATTGAAAATCATTCAAAATGTCTGTGAATGGGCGGGCACACTAAGTGCATTCCATAGCTCACAAAGCTTATACGCAGTAAACCTTGTAGGTTTTTACTGCGAACGACAGTTACGAGCTAGAAAATGGGCCGATCATGTTTGGCCGATGATTTGAGCCAAGCGCGGTATACTCCCGTTACCTAAAGAAAAGAAAATCCTAGAAAGTTCACCTGGGATTGAACCACCGACAGCGGGGTTCTTGGCTGAGTGACGCAATGCGACCACGACCGCATTGCGTCTGCAGATGGATAACATTTTCATTGCTAACTTGTCCGCTCACATCGGAAAGTGTACGAAATGAGCAAAATGCAAGACGACGTAGCCGACGTAGAAGACGACGTAGTCAACGACGTTATATCGTGTCCTCCTTCTTTTTATTCTTTATTTCCAGCATACAATTGACGATACAAATGCAAGCATTCTTCAAAATTCAATATAACTCAATATTTCTAATACTCTAGCACTAAAACTTCTTCAAGCACACAAGGTGACCTAGCAACTTCACCCGCTTTTGGGAGTTCAGGCTGTGCCCTGTATATACATCACGAGTGCACGCCACACTTACAATGAAATTTTCTCGCACGCTATAAATATCGGCGTGCAGCAGTTGCATTCTCGTCTTCTTGTGAATGTTCTGTGAAGGCTGGTAGCCATGGTCGGGCCACCTCCAGGTCCTTCAGCTTCAACGTCGCGGCGAAAAAAAAGAAATCTTTGTCCACCAGATCCCGAATTGCGGACAATCCAATGAGCGCATGCCTGTTCTGCACATTGAAACAATAAATCGCGACATCATGGCTTCAAAAATATAGCAGGCTCGCAGCTATCTCTTAAGTACTATCGTGAGCAATATGAGCTCGAACACGCGAGCGCGTGGAAAATAGCCTCGAACCCTACATCGGCCGATTTGCAGCGGCAGCTTTTGGAAACAAATTGGAAGGGCGCCGCGCTTCCGCTGGCTGTTCACACTCCCGCCTCGATATCATTGCTGCAAAACAGTAGCTTGTACGGACTGACGTCACTGCAGCAATACACTACCTACATTTGTAAGTCGGGCCTGCTAACCACTGCACTATCAATCTACAATCTATGGGTCCATTCGATTCACCCTGTACTTCGCGAACTAGTTCCTGCCAGTTCAGTGACACCTCTTGCTCGTGCTAGGGTTCCTCGATGCGTGCGCCCCCCTCCGCCGCCGTGGAGGGTGGAGTCATTCTGTGAAGGGGTGAATGCCGCCTTTCGACCGGCGGCCGCCATTGCGCTCCCCACGCATCGTCGCGGCTGGTTGAGTGAGACACGTGTGCGGCGTCTTCTAGGGCAAAATGCCCAGGTGTTGCGTACCACAGTGCACAAACCATTCGCGAAATGGCTGGAAGATGTTCCGAAAGATACGAAGAGGCGACTCCTGTGGCTGGTAAAGATCAGGCGCGACAAGTGGCAACCCACGGACCGTTCCTGTTTGTGCAGCGTATACGTTATTGCCTTTCTGTGTTTGGGGAGTTGAAGCTGTGTGACACTGGCACTTTTGATCGCGATCAAGCCTTATCCGGATCGAATTTCTCGATCGTCATCAGCTCCCTTGCCCAAGCTGCAGAAGGAACCCGATCATTGTTGAGAAATCAGATCCCGATCGGGCTTAATCGTAATCACCAGTGCACCGTGTGTTCATTTGCACGCTATTTTCCGTAGCGTTTGTCCGTCTTGTAGTCTTGATATCTGGCATGTAAACGTGCCTGTTTAACTCGTTCGTTTCTGGATAGCACAAAATGCGCTGTTCTTAAACGCTTGTTGTGCATGAGCTGCAAGTGCGTAAAGATCTGCGCCTACGTTGTGCGCTTTTAAATGCGAAGCATTTCTTAGCGCACTTCGGCGACATTGAGCATATCTATTTATCTATCTATCTATCTATCTATCTATCTATCTATCTATCTATCTATCTATCTATCTATCTATCTATCTATCTATCTAGCCGCCTACGACTTTGGGCTCTCCTGGCCGTTTCGTTAACGGGATGTATACGAAAATTGGTATGCCACAACATGACTGCATGACGAACATAAATGACAGGCCATAATATGAAAATCAAAGCGTGATGTCATGAGCGGCATGATTTACGTGCGACGGTCTTGGTGCTCTCCTAGCCCTTTCTTTAATGGGATGTATGCTAAAACTGGTATGGCACAACATGACTGCATGACGAACATAAATGACAGGTCATAACATGAAAATCATGACATGCATGTCATGAGCGGTATGATTTACGTGTCACGGTCTTGGTGCTTCCCTGGCCGTTTCGTTAATAGGATGAATACGAAAATTGGTATGCCACAAGATGACTGCATGACGAACATAAATGACAGGTTATAACATGAAAATCAAAGCATGAATGTCATGAGCGGCATGATTTGCGTGCCACGGTCTTGGTACCCCAATTCGAACTCGTGAAACATTCACATTCTCGCGATGACGCAACCAACGACCTAGAGAACAATTTGCTGCTAATCTCAAAAGCTGAGCCGAATGTACGAGATGCTGACTGACGTCACTGCAGCAATACACTACCTACATTTGTAAGTCGGGCCTGCTAACCACTGCACTATCAATCTACAATCTATGGGTCCATTCGATTCACCCTGTACTTCGCGAACTAGTTCCTGCCAGTTCAGTGACACCTCTTGCTCGTGCGTAACCGGCACGCCACCTTCTGCCCGAACGCTGCACTACTTTTCTGCCGAGTCCAAGGAATGCTCTGAACTCGTTCTGCATGAAGCCAACTGTGCGCAAACTCCAGCATGAATGTGCGCAAACTCGGCACATTCTTAAAAGCGTTCATTAAAAACGCAGGAAAGACATGATGATAAAAAAGCAATGAATGCAAATAATGACTAAAATAAAGTACCAATATCCTATGGAAAATAAGATTTGTAGCCCCAACTGTATGTAGCCTGCGATTTGCGCTGCTTGTCACCTCTGCTGCCGGCAGGTCAAGCTAGCGCGCTTTTGCATTTTGATAGAGCGACTATACGGCATGAGAAAGGATAGTGTTCGATATATGCTGCGCTGGTAGAGAAAGAGCGGCGCCAAACCCTGATGATTGACCCCTGAGGTGACGTCAGAGACATCCCTCGGGAGAGCTTGTCGTGTTGCTTGGGCTGCCGTTGGAAAAAATAACGGTGAAAAAGTCCAAGAGCGATGACGCAAGACGGGAAGCGGGAGAATAATATCTCAAAATATTATTTTACCATTCCCAACTGATTTACTAAGTAATTATTTATTCCATAGAAACTAATTTCAAGAGCAGTCATTATCTAGACCGATTTTCCCCGGACAGCCTAGTCTTAGTAGGTATAATCACGATCTCACCGCTTCCGTTTGCACGATTATTGACTGCATGCAATGAAGAAAAAAAAAAAAAGAGAACGAATGATGATCAGCATTCGCCTAATATCTACGCAAGTTGAGCTACACACGACATATCCGCTGTCTTACAACTGAGCGTTCATGAAAAACGCAGGAAAGACATGATGATAAAAATGCAAATAATGACTAAAATAAAGTATCAATATCCTATAGAAAATAAGATCTACACAAGAGTAGGTGTCATACAAAAGTGTCATCCAAAAATCAGGCATGTGGATGCGAGTTTCCGCGACTATAGTCAAGAACCTTCCGTGACCGCAACTTCGGCCACTCTACATGGCGAGCTTCAATAATCGACATTCTCGCGATGACGCAACCAGTTACGTAGATAACAATTTGCTGCCACTCAGAAGAGGTGAGCCGAGCAAGGGAAAGAAAGATAACACCGAGCGGCGCTATCAAACCAACGACCTCATCTTCTAATCAGCAACTATCATCGCCGTACGGCGAAACCGCTGAGCCACTACCCGAGCGAGCGCGTTGGATGACTAGCAAGCTTATAATCTAACTCTGCGTTTCATTCTGTGAAAGAATATGCAGGTAGTAATTTAGGGCAAAAGAGAAACGTTGTGGTTGTTTGTAGGGCCCACTGATGAAAATACACTTGAAATCGGAGTCCTAGAATTTTTTGCAACGCTTGAAGCATTACGATCGACACCGTAGTTCTTTAGAAATCTGTTTTTATCCCCACAAGAACGTCTCCGAATTTGTAAGGTTTTCAAGGAACCCCTGTACTTCATACTTCGCAGTCAATATGCCACGGGCTTCCGGCTTTGAGGAACAGTGCCGCTCATGGGGCACTGTTTTAAATTATAGACCCCGTGATTAGTAATTCCCTAAGAACAACCTTCTCCCATTGAAACCACGCCTGTCTTCAGCTCACCGCCGCTGTAGGTCTTACTTGGATTTCCATAATCCCCGCTCTTGAATGAACTACGACGTGCATGACTTTCTTCGCTCCCTTGTCGCTAACCTCCTTGTCTTTCTTTCTCTCCTGTGGCCCTATACCTGGAAGCGAACCCGCTCCTGCGGCTCAGTTAGCTAAGGCGCAACCTGCTGGTCGCGGGATCGAATCTCGGCCGCATTTCGATGGCGGCGAAATGCAAAAACGACCGTGTGCTTGCGTTGCAGTGCACATTAAAGAACGCCAGGTGGTCAAAATTAAGCCACTGCCGGCCTTGATCGCCAGGCTAAACCCGCCTGTTGCTACAATTCACCACCACCACCACCTAATCCGCAGCCCTCCACTACGGCGTGCCTCATAATCAGAACTGGTTTTGGTACGTAAACCCATAAAGAAGTACCTGGAAAAGAGTTTTCATCGCGTTGCCAATGTACAGGTGCGCACAAAGGTAAGTGGAACATGGCAACTGTGATCCATGCGTCCCAGTGCTCTCTAGCAGCGCCGAAGGGAATGAAAAATTGGATCACGCATGAGCGCAGGCCGCCGCTGCTAGCTAGTCCGCGCATCTCGATCTGTTTCTTTATCGGTAGATCGGAGCGTCATTCTCAGCATCTGTGACAGAACACTCGCTAGAGTGACGGCGCTGATAGCAAATCTACATTCGCCTGTGTGACAAGGTCATGTCAAAGCGCGCGCGAACTGCGGAAACAGTTGTGCTATCAGTGATATCACGCTGGCGAGTGCTAAACTGCAGAAACTGCAACCGAGGCTCTGACCAGCGTTTAAAGAAACAGACGTGGAGGCGTGAACTCGACTTCATGTGCGCATGCGTGGAGCAAACTTCTTGCTGCCGGGGTTAATACGACCAAATGATTGGTCGCGGTCATCGTGTCGCCACTTGTTCTGAAACCAAGAAAGCCAGTCATCGTCGCCAGTGCACCTCATGTCCACTCGTTGAAGGAAACACAAACGGAGTTGCGGAAGCAGACATGTCGACGTGAACACACACACACACATACGAAGTTTGACCCTCTTTTGCAAATTCCTGCTTCTTAACTAAGGAACTCATCGTCAAACACTGATCCTCGAAGAACGCAACACAACAGGGTCCCTGCGGTGACGCTGGATATGTGATGCAGAGGATCGACGCAAACCTCGCCTCCGCTAGAAAGGGCGAATATGGCAAATCTCAACTGCACGCGCAACTCTCGGCAGCTACGTGCCAGTCGCACCGATCGGATCGAGCTCCGAAGGCCGAATGTCGCCCCGGGGGCCCCGCTCGGAAGCAGCCGGCGAGTTGCCGCTCTCGCCGCCAGGCGACAGGGGCGCGCGAGCGAGCGCCCGACGAATCAGAGCGCGCAATCGAAGGCCCGAGATTGTCGCGTCACGAGGACTTGAAAATTGCGCGCGAACGGAGTTATACGAAAGTGGGGGATCGAGGGGGAGGGGGAGGGGGGGGGAGGGGAATGCTATAAAAAAAAAAAATAAAAGAAACAAAGCAGTCATTTGCGACGGGGGTGGCTGTTCGGTGGACTCTGGGTTTGAGGTGTTACCAATTACAGCGACTTTCACGCTGGGGGGAATTTTCACTCTGGCGCGATCGATACGAGTTCATTATTATTATTATTATTATTATTATTATTATTATTATTATTATTATTATTATTATTATTATTATTGCACCAGTACGAAGGGTCCGAGCTGTTCCTGGGCACTGAAATAAACATTTGATTGATTGATTGATTGATTGATTATAACGCGCAAGATCACCAGAGAAAGTAGCTATTTCCTTGTTCCTGCTTGTCATCACCAAGACTCAGCCGTCCAAATAATACCGAGTCCTCATAACGCTTATTTGTATGATCTCAATATTTTTCATACTTCACTGTCACTGTTCTTTTCCGCGCCCTGCGTTGTTGCTTCGAAGTTTCACACATTGTTCAACTGCCGTTCTCCTCTTCTATCTTTCGTACTTACCTTACCTTATCTTGCGTTTTGTTGTATGTACTCTTCTTTTCATGATTGTTGTTTTTATTGATTGTGTGTTTTTTTACTTATATTCCCCTGGAGTTCAGTTTTTTTCTTTCTCTTTTTTTTTGTATGGTTTTTAATGAATGCGTGCGCCCAGCACTCGGACCTTAGGGTTGTTCCTGGGCGCTTTAAATAAATGATTCGTTTTTTTTTATTCGTTCATTTATTATGTCTATACCAGTTGGCTTCGTCAGTGGGTGCAAAGCGGTTGCTCAATGTACTGTCGCTGCGCCCTGCAGAAACGAAGACACCTCGAGGAAAGATGCTCACAACATCCAGGCGATTGACAAACAACCAGCAAGATTTGAAATATATGAAATCGAAACATTTCATACCTGCTCAGGAATCAAATCTGGGACGTCTACACTTTGCCTCGCTCCGTGGGATACGTGCAAATGCTCTTCGCGCCGGCTCATTAAACAACTACTGCCAAAGCTCGGTATAACGAAATGGTATACAAACTAATCCGGATATATCGAATCTGAAGGGGATCACAAAAACGTTCGATATATAGGTAATTTGATATAGAATAAAATAAAAATTTTATGAAAAATTTTCAAGAAAGTTTTACTGCTGTTCGTTGTACACAATAATTCGTTATATATGAGTTCGGTATATCCGGGTTCGACTGTAGTATAACGAAATACCGTATATAATGAAGTAAAATTGCCCTTGAAATCCGCATGATTTCACTGCATTGATTTCTGCATATGTTCTGCATATGTTCTGCATTGATTTCACTGCACTGATTTCCGCATGATTTGCAGTGCAGTACTATTGCGATCAGTATGAGCTTTAACGCGCGAGCGAGTGGCAAAGCGCTCTCCTAGTTTGAACTGGTTTGGATAGCTGTGCCGATTGGCGCCTTGTTTCCGAATTAAAGGGACAGGGTTTCCCTGCTATTTTTTCTAACATCTCCACTTCATGCCTGCTTTCACCCTCACTCAGGCTGAAGGACGAAAACTGCTGTCACTTAAGAGAATTTCATGCTTGGTCTTTCGCCCCTCGATACGTCGTCGCATAGGTTTCTGCATTGTCGTTCAGTACCTACATTTACCTTTTCTTCGTTTTCTTCGTGTAATCGCGCATTATATGTAACATAAACGTCGTTGCGAACCCGCCATCTGTTATCTGCAATATTTCACCGGATGAAATGCGTAGAACAATGATCGACGCATAGTTCGCACAAAAAGTGACCACCGTCTGTCCATATGCTTTTTCGTGAGACCAACGTTTATCGCGCTAAGCTGGAGGGAGAGGGCGTAATCAAGCGTGACGGGGCTGTGTTCGAAACAAGAACTGCAGAACCCTCGCCCTTTAGGTCGGGAACGCGGCACCGACCGCCGCCACTATCGAAAATGGGAGAATGTTTTGCCACGTGCTCACGCGTTGTAGCTCATACTGAGCACGATACACTCTAAAAACAGTTGCACCCTTTGGGGTGCATTCTTGCCACACAACAATAATCGTCGTCTGTCTTGTTTGCGTTTCCTATCTTGAAAACTCTGCACTAGCTACTTTCCTGTCGAGAACGCTCTGTCACGCTGATAACGCTCTTGTAGTTCGTGACCGAGAAGTGCCGGGCGCACAGCGTTAAAGAAAGGAAAGCCACGCAAGTCAGACGACGATTATTGTTCTGTGGCAAAAATACGCCCGAAAGGGTGCAACTCTTTTTAGAGTGTAGTACTACATGCAGTAGTAGATACGTGAAAGGAAGAATTGGCATCCACCCGTACGCAGCACGAAGCTACTAAGGAAATCCACACGGGTTTCTCAGAAAGAAATCTTCGTATTTGAAGAAAAATTTCTCCGTCCTGGTGGTGAATCTCCCGGCAACTTTCAGAGTTCCACAGAAATGATTCGCCAATAATAGACATAACGAAGCAATTCTGACTCCCCCTTCAACCACATTATAACGACGTTTTACTGCTGCACTTCTTTTCATTTAGTAAACACCGGATCCGAAGAAATCCTTCCTTCACACACACACACACACACACACACACACACACATATATATATATATATATGCATAAACACACACACACACGTGGGTCGTAACGGCAAAGTGAGTGAGCCGTTATGGGATACAGCGTGTGCCAGTCTTGCGCTGCTAGCACAGGGCTGGTCTGTAAACAAAAACCGAAGACATTTCACCAGGAAAAAAAGCTTTATTAACATCTTCCTTATTAGTTTGTGCTTATACAAACAAACAAAAGAAAAAAAGTCGGTATCACACGAGGAATTTGCAAAAAAAAAAAAAAAAGCGACCACGCAGACTGGCGCGCAGCCACTTTTTCAGACACGTCAAAACCAAGCAACGTGCAGTGCGTCTTAAACGCGTGTCACAATCTCTCTTTCCGTGCACGGCACAAAAAAAGAAACCCTTTCTTCACCCGCCTCCATGCGTGCAGCGGGTTTAAAGCTCACATGATCAGCGCACCTGCTGTACACACTCTTTGCCATTTCTGTACAGTTGTCGGGAAGTGAGAGAAACCGAGTAACTAAAATGCGCAGTAGACCACTCCCGCTCTTTCGATCCGCCTGCCATGCCGTATAAGGTGCAGTGGAACAGTGCGCGGCTAATCGGGTGCTTCGTACCACGCCGGACGCAGATGACGTAACGTGCCGTCACAGAACCACGTGACGCTGTTGCGTGATAAACAAAAGCTCGCTCGCAACCTTTCGGTTTGACTGTGGTACACCAATATGGCGGCCACGATGACGTCACAGTCACTGTGTCCGTAAGAGCACGGCGAGTATTGTGCCTGGCACTGCTTCGCTGCCGCGCCAATAACACTACCCGCTGTTGGTGGTAGCGGATACATAGTAGCTGACCTCCGGTCGGGGACGATTGAGATGCTAGGCGGTCTGGCATCGAAACCGAAAGTTTAGGCGTGGTCGGGACTGTTCCTATTCACTAACTTTCGATTTGAACAGTTTTTTTTTCATTATTTTACTGTGCCACAAAATAACATGATCAAGGATGAAGTGTACAGAAACTGTCGAGGGTTTTGTATTTTCTTTTTTCCACGAATCGAAATAGCAAGTACTAGCAAAGAAATTGGAGCTCTCAGATGCGCAAAGGAGAGTATCTGCTGTACATAAAGCCCTTGTTCAAGCTGTATAAATAAGAATGCACCGCAGGTAACAGCCAAGAGAAATAAATAGAGCCGGGATATTCAAGCCACTAAAACGTAGTATAAATGTTGATAGAATGCTCTTCAAAGTTGTACGATGCCATAATTTGAAAGGGTCAGGAAGCCACAATCATATTACTGAAGGAAGGACTTTGAGCCTTACTGAGAATAGCAGCTGGCTTTAGACGAAACAGTGCCAGCAGATTTAGATAAGGATGCATTCTAGCTGTGTGCTCTGGCTTACAACAGATACCTGGCTTTACAGGTAATTATAGTTCTAGTTATTTCCAATAACTCGTCCAATAATGAAATAAGAAATCAAGTACCGTAGAATGGCCAGCATTAGGCTAGCCGTGTAATGGTAACATGCTGTGAAACCAAGATGAAAATTAAGTATCTAAACCATTGCATATTTTGATGAAACAGAAGTAAAATGTTTCGTGAGAACAATAAGTTCAGTCTTCAAAGTTTTCCACACAGATGTCAATTTGACTACCATGTAAAATGGTTGTTCTCCAGTACTCAGACAGAAACACATACTATAAATTCAGTGTACTCGTGATAATAATTGTCAATGCACTGTCTGAATTCCAGGCAAACCCACGTACATAGAAGCTTCTGCCTAACACAGTGGCAGAACACAAACGGTGCATTTAACGTTAACGAATCTGGTCCCAAAATCTACAGTTCACACAGCGCTGTCACGTTGAAACCACAAGGAATTATTTGAACAGTACCTAAACATATGACTGCTTCCATCAATTCATTTGGCTCAGACGACTCGGTCTTGAATGCAAAAACAACAACCTTGACTACAAGTAAGGAAATGAAAGGTTGGCAGGACAAAAAAAAAAAAAAGAAGAAGTCCAGCGAGACAAACCATATCTTCTGCGAGAGAACATGCGCAAGTTGAAAAAGAAAGAAGATATATTAAATTAAAAAACGTATTCCTAGATACACTTTCAGATGGAGCGTATCGCTGACAATGTCATATGCTAGTGTCATACTCTGTTCTTGTTTTTATACAATTATATAACCAACACTCGTGCTGACACAAACGCACCATCAACAAAGCTCAACTTTCTCACCCCTCATTTGCTGATGGTGAAAGAACGAGTACGGCATGCTTCACTGTGGGGCACTAGTACTTGCGGTGTAGCACTCACCAAAGCATGTATAAGCAGAAGAGACTAAACACTCAGAAACTGTAACAAACCTCACAACAGCTGCTTTAAAAAGCAGCAACACGCACGGAATGGCTGCTTCACTTGCACAGTTAGATGTTCAAGGTAGAATTTCCATTCAGTGAATCCTTACATAAATGACACAGGGAAAGTGTCAAGCTTTTAAGCCCCGTATTGAGATGACAGTCTTACACATACTTTCAGCAACAGCATTTGTGCACAAAGTAAAAGATACAGCCTCGTATTGATAACTAATACCAATACAGAATGCAACTTCAAAGCTTTCGGTTATTCATCATGTCTCTTCCTGCAGAAAGACATCTATATTCTGTAAAAAAATTATTCCATTTAAGAGATTGCTAGCATGTCAGTGCATACCTGTTTCCCTAAAGGGAAATACCAGGAACTTCACAAGACTCTCAACAAACTAGCAACATGGCTTTAGCAGAAGTGGCCACAGTGAAGCTTGCCGCATCGAGATCTGGAGGAAGCTGCCACTCAGTCATACACACATACACATTCACTTCTCTCTGCACACACAGTACACTCAAAAGCACGCTGGCACAGGTGTTCCCAAGGCGCAAGGAACACGGGAAAGTTTCAAAATGAATATATTAACATCGCACAAGGATCTCAGGGCAAAATCACCACACTAGCTTTTCCCCCCCACTCAAGTTCATCTTACTAAGAAACGAAACTCCAGAAAAGCATGGCTGCTAATGTATTTGGCTTTTAGAAAACAAAAACGGTGTCACATTAATGGCATAAAAAAATCACCAGTTTAGTCAGAACTTGATTACTAATAAATCAGATTGAGCTGGCATGTCCTGCTGTTCATTCCTAGAAAAGAAGTCACGACGGAGCAGACTGTTATGTGCAATCACAAACTTGCACAAAGTCATACTACCATGGTTACATGTGCTCATCTCTCTGAAAGAGATAGTTTACACATAACAGACTGAAAGCTGACAGACCAACCCAAATAGTTCAAGCACCAATTCTTAAAGAGCTTCTTAGAACCAAGACTGTGATTGAATTTGGCTATGTTGCATGGTTGCTAAAATATAACTGCCAACATCACTGCAAGTGCAGATGTAGCAGAGGTTACTTAAAATGTGAATTTGCAACTGCAAAAACTACTAATCAATGGCAGGCGTGAAATATGCAAATAGTAGTATGCCAAGAGCTTTCACACATTTCCATTGATTGTTTAGGGGAAATACCTACAGTAATGTAAGTAGTTTGGTAAAGAGCAAGTATACCATTCCCATAAGAACTGCCATATTTAATGAAATTTCATGCCTGCAAACCGCTGTGTGCCATGTTACATGACATGCCACACATGAATGCCGAAAAGCCACTGACTAGGTGCAAGCTTATTTTTGCCTCAAAGTTTTATGTAACACACGATTGCAGCTCACGTGCCCTGAACATTAGTGCTTAAATGTTCAGGCAATTGCATCCAAGTGATGCCAGATACTACTGAAATCAGACATACTTCAAATGAGGGCTACCCAAGTGAATGTTGTGCTGGAAATTAAAACAATCGTCATAAGGACGATCTTGCTGAATCTCTTTATCTTCAGTTTTTATCTTTATCAACCACGCATTGTGACTTATAAGTGATGGCCCAACAGTTTAGGGAGCAGAGTTTCTCAGTCAGTGCATCTGTAGACAGGGAAACACCTTAAAAGATCACCAAGGTTTGCCTACCTAACCTACACAGTGCATTTACACAACTTCACCAAGCAGTCAGTGGTGGTCCACGAAGCACAGTTAAGCCACATTTCAGCAATACTATGTGGTGAACATGCATTAACTGTAGCCAGTGACAGTACACAAATATGAGGAATGGAAAAGGCTTGCTTGCCTCTTCATGTGAAGTGTATCGTTTTCCAGGCTGAGGAAAGGACAATTTAAGAGGGAAGGGTTGGCAAGAAGTGACAGCTGCTACATCCCTAAAAATTCCATTTCCAATATTTAGATTCACGAAATAAAATAAGAGAGTACTCCTAAGGTGGTATCTTCTTGAACATCTTGTAACTTGTAATCAAATATTATAGAGCAACATAGGATCGAATAGGAAAGTCAGGTTGATCAAGTGTAGCATGAATACATTAGCCACCATTTCAAAAACCTACCCAATAGGCTGCGTGATCCTACCTTGAACTCTTTACAATCAGACAAATTATTTAGCTGGGATGAAATCTAAATGCACAGCTGGTGGCGCTGTCAGAGACCCCATCTCGCCAGAAAAAAATAAATATTGTTATGAAAGCCAATAGGACCATCTAAGTCAAAAAGCTCTGCTGCTACTGGTGCTGCCATTTCAATGCGTGTAAGGCACTTTGCAAACATGAAAAATATGCACTTTCTGTAAAATGCGATTACTGGCTAGCTACCAGTAGTCCACTACGACTACTTTTGGCACTGCACTTCAAAGATTAACACAAGAATGGTCCACTTTCATAGAGATTCTATGTTATAGCACACGCAGCATCGCGTCAGTAGAGCTCTGTCTTCAGGCAACCTATGAACTAGTCATGCAAACAATGCACGCTACACAAGTCGTTTCAAGCAGGTATGAAATCAGTTGTGCGAAAGTGCCCGATTTTGAGGCTGTAATGTACATACAGAACTCCTGCCCAACAGTAAAGTGCAGTGACAGGGGCATGAAGGTTGGCATAGAGATGCATGTAGCACGAAACACTGTAAACTGAAAACTCTGCTCCCTGCAACTTTGGTGCTTCATTTTATCTAAGCAGAAAAATTTTGCCCTTTTTCCTAACCTGCAAACCTTGCGCCTTAAATGCATTGTAACTTTACATCATACAGTTTAGAGCTGGCACCTTCCAAAAGTCACTAACTTAGCTTTATGCCTTCTTCAATAACTGCTTTCGGACTTAATCCATTTAGCTTACCGTTCAGCATTCACGCCCTTCTTGAAGTATAAAACAAATTATGAATGCGATAGTCTTTCTCACTCACTCAGTTCACTAACACGAGTTTCACTATGTGCAGATGTATACCAAAAATTGACACCAAGTGCTAACTGCCACTGGAAATTGTGAGACGGTGCTCCACGCTAGCGACTCCACTTTTGCTTTTCCACACAGGAATGAAATGCCATCTCAGTTTTGAAGCCGCCATCCGCTGGCTTGGACGGGCATGCACTGAAGACCTCTTTTGCTCCTCCCAAAGTCGACAAGGCAAAACGAGTACTGCAGTAGCACAATCGCCCGCAGAACACGTTTAGGCATTGTGGGTCACAACCCAGAATCAGCAGAGCGAGATAAAGTGCTGACAGACCTGCCAGATACATAGGCCGCGACAGGGAAAAGGAAAAGAGAAAGGAATAAAAACAAATCAGAAGTCAATTTTTCCTTAGACAAGACATGAAATGGCCACTAAGTAGAGGGCGCCGCAGGGAGAACACCACTGTTCTGGGGTCACAGGTGTCGCCGTCTGCCAGCACAGGACACAACACTGTCAAGTTGCCAAAGACCAGTCTGAAAATGTTCGGCGCATCACACTGCACACAACACTGGCATCCACGCAGGCGTGCCACCACTCTTGTTCCCATAAACACAAGAAAACACATTGACCAGATGATGTCGACGACCATAGATGGTACTTCAGTGCTTGAAAGTCCTAGCCTGTAGTCCCACAGCGCCATGAAAGCGCAATCACGGGTGCAGACGTTTCAACCTAACACAATAAAGAACGTTCGAAACAGAACAGTCTTCTCGGTGCACAGCACACAATGTGGACAATGCAGCATTCAGCAGCACATGCCACTTGTAACCAGGTGACTGCTGTTGTCTGCTAGTCTGCCAGCTCACTAATTTTGTCCATTAGTGGCAGTGGCTGAGCAGATGGTTGATCTAAACATTCACAACGTGGTGTGGACAGCGACGCAAGGTGGCGACTGTTTCATCTTGTTCTTGTCAGGATAACATTGAAGTGCACAGCCAGCAGTGTGGTCAGTGGAACAGCCCACCGTACTGAGACCAGTGACGAGGCCCTGTTCACAAGCTCCTCGTTCTTGGCTCTCGTTTCGTTTGGCAGCTTGTCTCGGTTTTCTGCAGAAAAGCAGAGAAAGAACAGTTAGCTCTGTCATCTCTGATAAGACAATTTGAGGTAGATCACTTATCTAACAACAAGTGTTTCTGTAAGGAGAATGTGTTCACCAAATACAATGCAGCACAAATCAAGACAATTTTTTCAGAAACGCATCATTCACATCGGTGTACTTCAGCACCTACCTGATAATTGCTAATGGATGGATTATTTGCTGTAATTCCCTACAATTAAGATGATGTGTGTGCTAAGTGCACCTACAGTGTTTTGCCTTGTGCACATTTCCAGTACTGCAATTCAAAACAGTATCCGATGAGCAGATGTGCCCTGCAGTGCCCTACACTAAGCAGAACTTATTTCAACTGTTAACATGCGAGCTTGAAGTTATTGCAAAAGAAGTAGACAGCAACAACCAAAAGTCGTTTTAGATTCTATTTAGCTTTCTTTGTAAGAAAATGGTTCATCATTAGCAGTGATAACGAAGGGCCTACACATCCTTTTTTGAGTTCCGCAGCGATACTGTGGTACCGATTATGTTGATCTGTTGTCACAAATCCTGCGGTAGTGCTGGAGTCGACAGGGACTTGTCTTGGAGCCCTCACATCTCCTTTCGTGCTCCACATATGTAACAAACCACTTGACTGATATTGTGGACCTTCTTGAACTTCTCAACAGGAAGTCCTGGGGCACTTCAGTACCACCAATGCTGCAATTATATAAAGCACTATTTTTGTGCTTCCTGCGATGCAGCTTACTTGTACTAGGAAATACTTGCGCTACAAATATTCCCAGATTCAGCAGTGTGAAAGCCCAAGCAATCGAAACATGTCTTAGTTTCGCAAGAATTAAATCTTCAATTACGACAGTGGCCATTGCCAAAGATTATCCTATTGCAGTCTATATCACAACTGATGCACTGAGAGCACACATTCAGCATCTGACTCAGCTTCCCTCGTGCCATCTTGCTTGCATACCACCAATGAGGCCACATTCAGCATTTGCCAAAACCATCACAAGCATTAGGCAAACTTGCCAACACAATTAACGCCTGCTACATGACTGTCAGCACCATTGTGGTGTCTGCACTAGTTTCAAATATAACTGGGGCGCTGTTCCAAGCTTTAGGCAAGCAAGCTTGCAACCTCTTTACAAATTACACAGAACCCGGCAACATGTCTACACAGATGGCTTATCTGAAACTCAACAGCTCTGCGACTGCAGCCATCATCCCAGCGAAATCTGAAGAAATCAAGTTCAAGACATCATGTATGACCACATTGGTGGCTTCAGAGCTTGTTGCACTTGAATTACTTAATCAGGAGCCACCACAACAATGGACAGTTATCCGCAACTTCAAGGCAGCTATTTAAAGCCTGTAAAATGGAATGTGCCATGGACCCAATGAGCAACTTGTCTTAGAAATATGACAGACCTATCATCGCTGTGATGACAAGGTACATGACATAATTTTTCAATGTTCCGGGACAGAGCAATATCGATAGAAATGACTATGCCGATGAAGCACCCTCATCAGCACATGAGAGCAGTCACTGTGAATTGATTTCGCTTTCGCGAAGTAACACTGTCATGAGGCTGTGTACAATGTCCCTGTAAATGTACATATCTCCTGTCATAACATTTTCACCGTGCGCTGTTTACGTTCGTTGTCTCCAGATATCCAGCTACATCAACCATCTGGTTTACCACGACACGAACAGACCATGCATCATTTGTGGCGCAGAATTGTATTCCTATGCCTAATTCTTACACCTTGCTCAATGAAATGACCAACAAGCCCACGTATGACACATGCAGTTGTGGTGAGAAACTCCCACAAATTATGTGGGAGCTAACACAAATTATGTGTTAGCCCATGCTGTAGTGCCCAGAGTGTAGTGATGTCCACAGTACTCTACCGACTAGATAATCGTCCATATTCAGAACAAAAAGTTCTAGGCCAGTGCTCGCACAGAAACCCCACGCAGAAGGCTCGTGCTACTCAGGTTCCTGAAGTCTACGAACCTTCATGATAGATTATAAAAGCACCCTGCAATACCATTGCATAGTGAGCACGGATACTTTGTTCATGCTTGCACCTCTCTCCTTTATCGCTACCTTTCTCTTTTTGTCTCCTTAGTCCTTACTCCTTTGCAGGGTAGCCAACCGAAACTACCTCTGGTTAACTTCCCTGACTTTCTATGCATCCTTTCTTTCTTTTTCTGTGGTAGTGTTTTGCTTATCTGGGTTATCTTATGAAGAAATTCCCAAAAGTCACTAAGCTACATCTTCGCTCACATTAAAGCAAAAGGTGATTGCTTTCCATTTATTAACAATAAACCAGTGCCCAAGAGACCCTGTCAAAATCTAGAACTTTACTGAGAGCTGGTGTGGGAAAATCAAGGTGGCACTTTCACTCGGTCATGGTTACTGCATTTTTTTCTACCTTGTATCTCCTCTGCTCTACATAAGAGCAACCTATTATATATTCCAGAGCAATAATCTACCAATCCTGCATACCTGAACATTCTTCTCCTGTGTCTTTTCAACTCTTTGAGACATCCATCACCTTTGCCCTACAGTACCGCTCATTCCTTGCCATTAATCTGTTCTATTTATTGACCTTATTCCTCCCACCTGAACGCAGCAATCACTCTAACTTTCCCTTGAGGGCTGTGGTAAAAATGTTTGTTGCTATCTCAACAGGCATTCAGCACCTGTCATGTAAATCGAGGTGCTCATGAAGTTGGTATGAAACATATTGAAGCAAGAAAATTACCACTGAGCGCATAACAAGCATGTGCAAGTGATGTGGTTGTTCTCTGTTTGAAGAGCAAAAACTGTTTCGCAGAGCTCCATGGGAAGTTCAGGAAATCCTTCTGTATGTCTGCACCCGACTTTAGCACTAAGCTACACAAGAAATCCACACGGATGCTTCAGAAAGAAAGTTAAAGAAACATTTGTCCTGATCTGGGGATTAAACACAGAACTGACACTTGTCTGGGGTGGTTGCTCTGCCATCTGAGCTAACCATGAGGCTAGCAGATCGCGCAGTGAGGCTGAATTACTCCAAACACAGGGAGACTGAATATGACAAATCAGTTCTGCGAAGACCCGCAGGGTGGAGAAAGGTTCATGAACTTCTCTAAACCTTGCGAGCTTCTGCAGAATTGATTTACCCCATCCTATCATGGCTATATCGAGTGCTGACAAACTACTACTTAGTTCCTATAGGATTCTCGTTACTCTTATTACCTTCCCACTTTCTGTTTTGGATAGCAAACTAGATTTGTTGTTCTGATTGACTTACGACTTCCATGTCTTTGTTCCTATATTTCATCTCTATCTCAATTCTTTTTATTTGGTGGTGTTTTCTTAGCGTGGCTCAGCATTGTGCTTTAGGAATATTCTGCTGAAACCAACTTCCGGGAATAAAAAAGCTCATAATATTAAACAAAGAACAGTGAAAAGGGGCTAATTTATCACCATCTTGCATGAAGGGCATATTGAGCACAAATATGGATGAAACAGTGAGACCCAACGAGAGGAACACACGGGACAACAGGTATAACATGATTTTTCTGCAATCAAAATACTTGGTCAGTGATCATGTCCCAATAAACAGAAATGTGCTTTGGTAAGCTCTATAGAATTTCCTTCCTAACTAATTTGATTTTACTTGCACATTCTTGCAAACACTACTATATGGGCATCCACAGACGTCATATTGTTCTTGAAGTCCTAAAAAAATACACTCAGTTTAAATAGTGTTTCTATTTCAATGTGGGAATGAACTTCTATTATCGGGTATATATAGCGATGCTTCTTTGGGTTAGATTTGCTTTTCATCTTCTTCATACTTTCTTTTTTTCTGTGGATTTTGTGTGCTGCTTCTTAACTGTGTCTTGAGACAGCTAGCTGTCTCTGATGTAACTTACCTCCCTGTTTCATCAATAGTCACTAAACAAACAGCTGTGCGCTGTTGTCTATGCATTTTTTCCACTGTGTTCTCCCACATTTGCACTCAATATGTCCTTGGTTCAACATAATGGAGAGTTTTAGCGTCTCCGGTATTCCTCTATACGCAATGGTGTTTGCATAATGCTGAGTTACTGGCGAGTTGCACAGCAGCAACAACGCTGGTAGCGGCATCTTGTGACGATTCGTCTAACCCCAATGTTGTATAGACCCGTTTTCATGTTCCACGAGTGTTTGTGAAAAAAACTACACAACACTTAAACGGGCAACGTGCTCACGATTACGCCGCTGCCAAAAATTTACACCAGCAGCAAAGTAGAATATGCTTGGCTACTGAAATAATAGTTCTATGTTTAGTTGATCTCTGCACCACCAGATGGTGCAACCAACTCAGCCGCACATGGATACGCCTTCGGTAACTCGGTAATCCGCAAAACGGCATGAAGTATGAGGACAAACTAAAGCTCTATTAACCCTTTCAGATGCTATGTACACAATTGTGTACACCAAGATAGTGCATCAACAGCAAAAGCATTGATTAAAGTAAGGAAATTTAAAATGTGTCCCGTGAAACTTTAAATGCTTCTGATTGAAACAGTGCTTCAAGTTTGAATTACATAGCCAAATTGTTTTAGTAAAACTAGTATGAAGGTAGATGGTTGGGTATTTTGCTTGGTATGAGCATGTAATTGCATGTAGTGGGTTCACTTCTTTCATTGTTTCACGCAATGTATTGTGCAAGTCATTATTTTCGAGTGGCTGGATAGGTGCTTTTCAAGACTGGCAGACATGAAATAATTGATGCCCGCACATCTGACGTTCCTGCAGTGAGTTTTCAGATGGAGTCCACATTCTGTAAACTTGACAAAGCTCACTAAAGAACTGAAAACTCTTAATCTATCCTGCAGCTGTAAGCTTTTTTTTTATGATTCTGAAGATGTGAGAAATGTGGTGAAGGTCAATCAACACAACTAATTGGTGTCTGAAAGGGTTAACGAACTGCATCAGTGGTGCGAGCACGCACCTGTGGTCTTCTTGGAAGACTGCTTGCCATCCGCCACGGGCACGTCGTACGTCTTGATGGGCCTATGCGGCGGCGGTCGAGGTGGGAACACGGGCCACCGCCGCGGAGGAGGCAGCGGAGACTCCTCAGGCACTGCCGTGGGCGGCAGCCACGGGGCCCGCGGTCGGGCCGCCGGCCCAGCGGGCAGCGCCGGACGCGTCGCGTTGGTCGCCCACGGCCGCCGCCGATCCGAGGGCAGCTCGTCGCGGGGAACTGAGGACGGCACGACCGGCGGCAGCGCCGTGCTTGTCGTCGTTGAGCGCGGCCGGGATGCCGTCGTGCCTGCGTGGTGAGGAAACAGAAGGTGTTAAAGCGAATACGTTTTCATGGCCGGAATTTAACCACCAATATAAAGGTGTCGATGGAAATTGTTCCTGCTCTCGCACAATTGAGTATGCAGAGCGCGTTCCTTGCTGAACGCAGATTGTTAAAGCTCTTTGAGAAACCAGTGCCCGTGAGATTTGGGGCGTCTTAACGTTTAGATTCTGTGGTGGAACGCTCAGGAAAGACAGCCCTCCCTCTTATCCAACCACCCTCTCTCCCTGTGGCGGCTGCGGGAGAGAAGGATGGCAGTCGCCTTCCACGCCGGCGCTCGCACCACTGGAGATAATGCACACATGATGAATCGGCTTATATGTAAAGCCACCTGTACCATCACTAAATATGTGCAGGTTTAACAGGTCTGTTCTCTACGAAATTACCAAATGAAATAACAAATGCTACCTGAATATCCTCACTACAACAATCGTACGCCTTCAAACGCATCATTCCTCCAATAAACCGAATATCTTTCTACAAATATTCGGCTATTCACTTACACTGACAATCATCGTCGATGATAATAATACGCATTTATTCTCAGCTGAGGCTCAATTAACGGTCCAATCTTACAAGACTTGTGGTCGAACAGGATGCGTCAGACACTTGCTTCTATTGAAAACATTTTAGTTACCTGGCACTACGCGCGCTGTATCACTGGATGTAGGTGAGCCTGTACTTGGCTACATGTCCCTGCGACGATTGCAGTATTGTGCCAAGAGTTACTGACGCCAACCGCTTAAGTTTCGTCGGAAAAGCTAGCGTCTATTGAGCCGCGCGGTGCATATTCTTTCCAGTGTTTGAAAGGCAGAGATGAGGTTAATAATATTACTATTTGGTTTCCAGATATTACACATTTACTACAAGCTTTTTACAAAATTTGCATCTGGACATTATGAAAACCACATTGACGTATGTCTCCTGTACCTCCGTCTTGTATGCTTTTCTCAGTTTTAGCTCAGGCACTCACTGACTTTCCACGAACAAAGTTAAGGAGGAAAAGCGAAGGGGTGGTGGCTTATTTCGGTCAATCTTATCCTTCACCTCACCCCTCTCCTGGAATGTCAAACATCTTAGGCATGCTGCACGTTCTCACAGATCACTGTCTAATCCTTCGTACATATCATTTGCATTGTTGCGGCACAATATCCCTAATAGGATGTAGTACGGAGAAGCTTTAAAAAATGGCATAATACGACGCAGTCATGAAAATGTAAGAATTGGAACAATGGTGGGACGTTATCAGGTGAGGCAGGATACGTTGGGGTGCAGGCATGTGCGTGAGAGAGAAGCAAAGCGAAGCAGTTTACTCACTCTTGCTGGGGTCGCAGCAGACCTTGAAGATGACCTTCATGTTGTGGGTGGCGCATCGTCCGCCGATGCGCTGGTGCAGGCCCTCTGCACTTCCCGTCGAGGTCGCTGCAGTGAGGTCAGAGTTTGAGTCAAGGCAAGCTCAATGCATCAACTACAGAACTTGCCGAAGCAGTGCCTTCTGGCTGTTAACACAGTGGTTCTTTTAGTGTGTGCTAAACGAGAGCACTAAGGTGATGGTACAAGGATCTCAATTCTACTTTCATAAAAAAGAACTGAAGCCACTGAATCAAGGGCTACGCTGCAATTTTAGTTTATTAATGTTTTCTTTTTTTTTCTGCATCCCTCGTACTTCCTAGGAATCGAACCACCTTCCCCCAAGTGCCGTAATCATCACCGACAACAAACGTTTTCATGCAACATTAGCTAACATTGTTTAATCAGGTGTATCTTTATTCTATTATCACAACTCACGCACTTGTTATTTTTTTGTGCTATAGCTTTGTAACCATTCCCCTCTTTAATGACATATGTACCTGAGAGTACTTCCAGAAAATATATAAGTAATTTTTTTAGGTAAGTGATAATTTATTCCTTTCACATAACCTAAAGTGCCTAGGCATTGTAAGGGTTCTTGATTATATACAAACTTAATCACACATGCATACGACAAATTTACCATACTAACGATGTGTACACGAAAAGAAAAATTAGTTCTGAATGTAGGCTATGGCAGTGAGAACAAAAGAAACGAAAGGATTTCAGGACAAGTGAGCCTCAGAGTTTACGTTTATGGCATAAGATCCTCTATGCTTATATTTTGTAATGTTGAAGTTCTATGCGATTATTACTGGTCGATTGAGATGTACGTTTTGTTTACAGCGATGTGCTATTGCACTGTGAAATGTAAGTGCAAACTTTTGTATTTCCAAAGTTAATCAGATATGTATTGGACCAGGAACTAGCCATCCAGGATACTGGTCTAACTAGCGTTACATTACTTTCAGTTTATGTGTCAATAATAAACGCCCAATTGAACTGTGATGATGACGGTTCAGGGTCAAAAATTGCACCCAAAAGCATGTGGCACACTTAAGAGTGCTAAAAGACACCAGAAGCCACTCGCAGCAGCCTTGAGGTGCTAACAATTACACTCCAAGGGTATTAGGGATGACACAGTAAGGGCTGATACAGTAGGGTTGCTTGCTCCCTTAGGGATATAAACACCCTTATTAGCGCTGGCACAGCGATTTTGCTCTCTTAAAGTGGCCCAGGAAGGCTACTCCCTTAAGGGTATAAACATACTAGTCAATGCTGGCACAAAAACATTGTTACTGTAAGGGTATCAACATGAATGTTCACATTGGCTCAGGAAGGCTACTCCTTTATGGGCCTTAAGGATATAAACATCCTAGTTCAGGGCTAGCACAGGTTGGCGCAGGAACGGTATAAACATCGAAGCTCGGCCAAGCTAAGGAAGGAAGCAGGAAGAGAGGGTTGTAATGTGGGCTTGCTGGTGACGCATCTTGAATAGGTTACCATAGCTCAATTAAAAGACAGAACAAAAGAAGACATACAAGGATAAACATGGTGCCAGCGCCGTGTGTGTCCTTGTGCGTCTTTTTTTTTTCACCTGTCTTTTAATCGCACTAGGGTAACCTATTCAGAAGAGGAGGGAGGGAGGTTAGCCCGTGTAAGTAGCAGCTGGCTACCCTGTGTTGAGGACAAAGAATAAAAGGCAATTTAAGGATGGAACCAACGTCCTAGTCGTAGCTAGCACATCAAGATTGATCCATTGAGAAGGGTGTAAACATTCTTGTTATGGTTGGTACGGGAGGTTTGCTCCTTTAAGGGTGTAAAGTGAGCGTCTGGCAAAGTATAGGGAAGAAAATATAGTGTTCAAATTATAATGCATGCGTGTATGTATACTCACAGATGAAGTAATAGTCCTGTCCGGGTCTGAACTCGAGCCCCCCCGGCTGGGGCGTGAAGGAGCGGAAGGTGATCGTGAAGTACATTAACTGGTGGGGCTTGTCGCAGACAGCGATGATGCGCGGCGTCGGGTTCGTGATGCGGCACGAATCGTACTCTTCCTTGGACACCTGCAACAAACAGAGGAGGAAGGAGTTCACGTTTTTGTCAACCAGAGGGCACAAGCAGAGCATGCGCACTAACGTGCACCAAAGCGAATAGCCGCAAAACAGCCCCCTTCTCTAGTCAGGCGCTTTGCGCACAAGAATCCCCCTGTAGAAAACTTATTTCGAGGAAGAAAAAATGGTAAACTCGAGGAACACATGAGGTCTCGGTGGATATGGCGTTGCACTCCCGAGCACGGGGTTGCGGGTTCATTTCCAAGATGAGGAGGCAGCCTTCCGATCGGAGCGGAATGCAAAGGCGATCGCTCGTGTACCATACTTGTGGTGCAACTCGATCCCTAAAACACCAGGGCCGCTATCTTATACGCATTCGAACAGCCGACATTCGGTTTCCCCTCATGCGATTGGCCTAGACTGGCCTAGGCCGCGATATTGGCGCGGCCTGAACAATCGCGTGAGGTGAAACCGAACGTCGGCTTTTCGAACGCGTACAAGATAGCGGCCCAGTTGTGACCAAACTTAATCAGGAACCTCACACTATGCCTCCCTCTATCATAAACCATTGTGCCGTTTCTGGAAGTCAAAATCCATAATTTATCACTTAAAAAATAGACAAGGCACAGAGTAATGTACACACAAAGGAGGAAACCACATGCGAAAGGTGTTGGCACATAGCCAAACGAGTACTGAAAAAAAAGGGGGAAAAAGTCCCTGAGTAAGAAGGCATACGCTCGCTTTATCAAGCATATATACATATCCAGACAGCGCTTGTCTTTGTCATTCTTGCTGTCCCATGTATGCACTGTAAGTCATGTAAGGCGCAAGTTGGAATACGCTAGCGCAACACAGGGCTAATTGGAGATTCCAGGGAGAGGACTTCGTCCCGCAGTGGACATAAAATATAGGCTAATGATGATGATGATGATGACCAACTAGCCCGTACCCAAACCCTGCTTATAAGCCTGAACGGGTGGCACAAACAGTTACTGTAATCTATTGCCAGATCAATGATATAGCAAATTCACGTCACCTTATAATGTCTGAAAAAGGCAAATACTTCATCCGTCAGGAAGACAGACTGTCCTTCACACTCACACAGCCAGTACCATGTCTTCTTTCTGAGCTGTAGTGATTGACTTCAATGACATCGAAAACGCCATTAAAAATTATTCACTCTCAACTGTGGTGGCAGCCGCAAAGCGCCAATGAGCGCAATGTTACAAGCTTCGCGTGCACCGAGACGATCCTGGTGATGAAGGCTGTGCGTGTGGCTACCATTCCATCAATAATACAGGTTGCTAAATTATTATGTCTCTTCCCGCATTTATATATATGAGAGATATACATACCAACTAGTGTATGATCTATCAATAAAACTAGACTTAAACGATCCATTTTCTTAAAAGATGAACGTGACACGGCATAGGCGACCACTCACGTTGTAGATGATGTACTGCTCGACGTCCTCCTCCTGGGTTCCCGTGCGGTAGACGGGGCAGATGATGTTCACCTGGTCGTACTCGAACGGGATGTTGCCCTTGTTCACGTCGATGATGTGGTCCGTGTTGTCAATGCGGAAGCTGCACGAAAGAAGCCACCGTCTTATTAGTAATGCACAAAAGGACTGTCTTATAAGTTATACGTACGCCGGGAACGACTCAATGCACGATCTCGGCGGGCAAAACTTAAAAGGCAAGGAAAGTCTCCACAATAGTTATATAAGATAACAAGTATATTTTGCCCATGGAAGAGGTTTGACTGGCGTAAGGTACTGCACTGATGATGTTGCGGTCACTGACAAAGTTAATGTGAAAGAAGAGAGAAATTCCGGAGTCCGTGCGGATTCCTTTGTCACACTATACTTCTTTCACCTTCACTTGGTCACCGATCGAAACTTCTTCACCATCATGCTACTTGACCAGACAAAGTTTCGTCGAACTTATGACTAAGCGTATACTGCACTGTAGTGACGGTATCGTAGCATTTCAAGGTCCCAGGTTCGCTGCCTGGTTAGGGCACCAAGTTGAGTGGAACGAAAATCGCACAGCACATATAACAAAATATGTTACATGTAGTATCAATACGTGCAGAAAAAATTATTTTTCGGGACTACAGTAGCCTTTCACTGTAATGTATACACTGTGACGCTCACTTATCTGCTAATTAATTCATCACTTTGCTTCTTGCGATAGTTTTGCTCCTCTACACTGCGAAGAAGCGTAGGATGTGACGAAGGCGGCGACGCAGAAATAACACTGGATGCGACTCACGTGATTATCGAGACAGCAAAGCGATATGCGAACTCTTACACAATGAGCGGCGGAGAAACGCGAGCGGTCGTGTGATAAACAAGTGCAAAACAAAACAGCATCGCAGTTTCGCCCGAAAGGCGAAGCATCAATTGCGATAGCAAATTAGTAGAGAGCTATTCGGAGCAGGGATAGTAGTTTTATCAGCTGCATGAACTTGGACACATTCACTTACTAACTGAATTAACAAGCGTGGTGTCAGCGCGCACAAGCAAACATGAATAGATCACACTGAATGACCGCAGACAACGACTGTCAAAACGCTGGCAGCAAGCGCAGCCGCCGCAGCGGGCGAAGGTTCGTGCGGTCTATTGCTTCAACGGAAACTGAGCAGCGAATGCACAGCGCATACAAAGGTCAGAGCCGTGTGGAGATAACAGACGGTGCGGGCGACCGCCACAGCCGCGGGCAAAGTACGAGCGCAGTTGTTGGCAGAGTAGAAGCTGCGCCCCCCCCCCCTCCCGCGCTGCCTTCCCGCTTTCTTGCTTGAGATTGAGTGGCAAGTTCCCCTTACGCCCGGTTGCAAGATACGCCTTTGGTGCCGGAGCACAGCGTCGCCCCGCTTCCCTCCCTCCCTCCCATACCCCCACGGTCTTTCGCGCGACGGTCGCGTTTGCTTTCCGCCGTGCGTTCGCTCTCCGTGATGGAGCGCGACCCCCGCGCGCTTTCGCTCGCGCATACGGCACGCGGCGACGATTTTATCGCCCTTAGACTTTACACGGAACCTCACGGCGACGCCGACGGCAGAAATCCGGTTGAAGTGTCAATGTAATTGCTATAGCAATAAAAAGTGTGCGAAAAAGGGTTCCTAAGCAAACAGTCTCGTACATAGGGGAATGCTTGGTAGATATTGGCACCCCTCGTCACCTCCACGCACTCACCACACTGCTCCAAGGGCAGCTTGGCGCGTCCTTAATTAAAGTCGTAACTTTACGACGCTCCCTTCGGAGTTCAGCCACCGGCGAATGTTTATACGGCGTCGCCAACGGCAGAACTCGTCGTCGCAATTCCTTCCTCCTCTTCCGAACTGCCGCATCCTGCATTTCTTCTACGCGTTCTCTCTGACTTCATCTTTCTCCTACGGGCAGTTTCGTCTGGCAAATAATTCAGACGAAAAACAGCGAAGCACCGCGGAAAACAAACCGCGCATGGAGAAATAAAAGCTAGAAGACGACCATCTCCTCCAGACTCGAGCGTCCGAGACGATTGCCAGGAAGAAACTAGACAGTAAAACCGAAGTGCCCACTGCCTAGCTCCAACAACAACAACAACAACAACAACAACACGCAATTGTTTCTCTCGCGTTCACTGCAGCTCTCGGAAGGCCACTCGTATGCTTATGCAGATATGCGCAGTCTCGCAAGAGCTGGCTGTCCCGTTTCCTATCGTACGGTACTTCATAAATGCGAGTGGACACTCGGAGTACATTACACCACTCCTCAACGTTTGCAGAAGCCGTAAAAACGTAGTTAGCACACATAAGGCGGACGCAACCCCCCGGCAGTAAATGCGGCGCTCGGACGCTATCTTAGCAATCTTGATCGGATTCGTTAGAGGAACAGTCGCAGATTCGCGCATTCCGAAGCAGCGTGTACAGAACGTGGGATTCATTTCTTATGTTTCTGCGTGTCGTATCAAGTAGAGAGAAGTCCTGCTCGCCTGATGTTGATCGTAATAGGGTGAACGCAGATGCCAACCGGGATTTGAGTGATGTAGGCCTCTTATCTTCCTCTTCGAGTAAACATACTCACTTTTTCGAGGGATACTGGAGTATGCGGATTCGATCTACGTAGGAATAAAGACAGACAAGAGGAGTCCACCATCTTGTTTGTCCCAATTTCTGCACCTTTGGTTTGCTCGCCCCTGCTGTGCTTGTAACAATGTTTCACTAACCAGACCAGCATAATATATTTTAAGCATTACAAGAACCTACTTCTATCTATCTATCTATCTATCTATCTATCTATCTATCTATCTATCTATCTATCTATCTATCTATCTATCTATCTATCTATCTATCTATCTATCTATCTATCTATCTATCTATCTATCTATCTATCTATCTATCTATCTCACGCCTTCGCAATTAGGAAAGAAAAGCAAAATCGTGCAATACGGACGCAGAATAGTCGACAGCGCAAGAACAAATATACCGTGACGTTTTCAGACAATGAACTGATGTTACACCCGCGAATACCCGTGCGGGCGGCCCTTATATATACGGCGCGTCGCTTAAGTATCTCGCGGGAAAGTCGGGCGAAGCCCGCGGTGAAGGTAACTTGAAAGGGCTGGGATTAGGGTGTAATGCACATCCGCCGTTCCTTCAAGCTAACGGTGTTGACGGTGCAACAGACGGAATCCATAAAGAAACCTCTTGGCCCTCTTTATCTCCTCACGCGTAGCTTGAATTGCTTTCCAACTTCCGTTGCCCCACGTGCAAGTGCGGATTCATTAGTTTCTCTTTTCTCCTTTCTCGGAAAGAGTATTTCGCGCGTTCGCGCGTCTCAGGACAGCCGGAGGACTTCATCGTCGCCAAACATACAGAACCTCGTCACTCACCCCCGAGAAAGAAACATATATACACGAAGAGATCGAGACGTGACGGTGCGGTAACAGCACAAAAAACTAAAACTTAGCTCCGCAGGCACAAGAGAAATAATGCGCGAGATGGTCGCAGCGGACAGGAAATAACGATACATCAGTGCAGATCCGACCTATGAACGAACACATCATGACCTCTACGAAGACTACAATTGATCCTAGCGTACAGCGCAGCGCCATCAGTGAACAGTTCTCTTTTAAGTTTGGTCCTCTGTTAGATTTAAATATGACTTCCTTTCGTTCAGAACGATATGCCGAAACATAGATTTAGAGAAGACAGTGTACGTATATTTTTAAAGTATTTTACAGAACACCACGCAGTCTGCGCGCGGTTGCTTCGTAGGTATTCCTTTGTGCTGCTGAGTACAAGGGTGCGGGTTCGAGTCCCGCCAGGCGGCGGCGGCCCTCATATATGGGCGCAATTCAAAACACAATATTTTACTTCAATTCAGGTGCACGTGCAGGAACCCCATGCGGTCGATATTAGTGCAGAGCTAAGTTAACCCCCACCTTTACTGTTAAGCCCCATAATAAGTTAAGTTTAATACACTGCATCGCCTTATTCACGCACCAAGCTTCGCGACGTGTGTGGACCGTATGTGATTTGCGGCAACACTCTTTTAAAACCAAGTAGCGGACTAAAAAAATAAATAAAAAAAATGGAGATGTCACAGACGAAATATGAAGCAGACAATGGAAGAGATTCCGCGACCTCGAGTCCGCGAAACAAGGACTAGAGCGCTCCACGCAAGTGAAGAAGGGCTTCCGGACGAGAACAGGAATCTCGGCCGATGATAAATGAAACTCTGGAAACGAACCACCACCCCGAGACGAAAAAAAAAAAAAAAAAAGACAGACAGTCTTCACCCCGTAACCACCATCTTCACCGCCTCTAGTCTACGACGAAAGTAGGATGTAGGCGAGAAAGACGAGAACGTTCTTCGGGCCACCGCGCCCGCTAAGAAAGGGGGAAAAAAAAAAAAACACACACAATGTCTTCAGTCAGACTATTGTTTTTCTTTTCAATTTTATTTCCCGTCATTTAAGGAGAAGACGGACGAGGCCTTTGGGAACGAACAGTATAACCGCAAGATGGCCATCATAAAAGCCGGGATGAATATTAGATTAACGCGGAGAAGCTAGAAGGGTAAGCCAACCCAAGCCACGAAAGGAAAGAAAGAGAGGGGGATGCTGTGGGAAAGGATAGTCTGCGAAACGCCCGGGAAAATGGAGGCCACTATGTGCGGCGAGCATTAGAACATAAAGAAACTATCTGCGGCAACGTAATAACGCGCGGAGCGACGGAAAGAAAAGGGGCGATGTTTGAAATATATACGTAGTCATGCATAAGGAGTGAAAGGCGCAGTTGATGGGCGGCTGAAAGAGTGAAGAAGTTAGAAGGATGTACCGACGTCGACGTTAACACAAGCTCTCAGGCACGGCGCTACTCTAACCGCGAAAGCTGTGTACGAAAGTAAAAGCGAAGAAGAGTCCGGCGAGAAATACGGAGAAAAAAAACAACAACAACAAAACAAAACAGAGCACTCCTGGCCCCGCTGAAAAGGTGTTGAAGAAACACGAAACACGTATATAAAGAGTGTATACGTTTTTTTTTTTGTATATTGTTTTTAACGGTCAGCCTTCGCAGCACCGAACAGACTAAAACAAATTTCTTTTTTCTCTGAAAGAACGTGAGAAGGAGCGAAGCCGCATTAGCGTGAAAGTGCGAAGGTAAATGTTGGTGCGCCCGCGTGTCCGCGCTTTATGCGTGTACAGAAAGTGGCGCGAAATAAAGAAAGTGATATAAAGCTAAAGTATAGGCCGGCTCCGGTGAAAATTTGAAGAGGTGTGCGTCCATCGGGCTAGCGACTAAATACGGAGTGGCCGCGCACGAACGCGAACAAAGTCGGTAAAGCTCGAGTGAAAAAGAAAAAAAAAAAGGCGCTAGAAATAACTTTTAAATTTATAAAATAAACTGTTAACTGAAGAACCGGACGACACGAAGCGCTTTCCGGCATGACGCGTTCTTCTGAATGCTTTCAGTTCTTTTTCATCGAGAGATGAACAAACGAGCGAAGTGTAATGTGCTTAACGACACAAGGACGGGACGTGAAGAAAGAAAGAAAGAAAGAAAGAAAGAAAGAAAGAAAGAAAGAAAGAAAGAAAGAAAGAAAGAAAGAAAGAAAGAAAGGTCTAGCCTTTCAGTCGAGCCTGAAAGGCTAGCGTGTAAAACCAGAATAAAGAGACGAATAACGGAAAGGTCGCGAGTGGGGAGAGAAAGTGGTCGCTCCGGCAGCACCGTTCCAGCGAGAGTTGGGAGAAACAATTTTGCCGAAATGTCCGCTCTCTTGCGCCTGGACGGCCGCCCATGCGCCGTTTGCACTGCCTTTCATCCTTTTTTTTTAAATAATAATTTTTTCAATGATAAACCGAACCCTCCCTTTGGTTTCCCGCGGCTTTGGATTTTACTCAGGATTCCTCGCGAAGCTCGAGTAACCTTTCGCGTTAAACGGGTTACACCTATTCTTCGCTTGCTTTTTCGCCCTCTCCCGTCGTCCTCTTTCTCTCTGTCTAGGAACCACTTCTACACGCAGAAAGATAGATAAAATTGAAGCTGGGAGGTAGCGAAGGACGAGCGTCTTCAAATATTCACGCCTTTCATCTTGAAAAGTGGACGAAGCAACTAAGAGTGCCGAGTCCAGCCCGGTAAGAGGGCGGCTTCGGGTAAAGCGGGGAGGGTGTGATGTCTCTTCGGGCAACGCCGAGAGCATGGGGGGCTCAGCTGAAACAAAAGACGAGTGGTAAAAAGCAGGAAACAAAAGAACCATAGAAAGGACGTTACCTTGGCGTCTTAGCACACACCCTAGAAGAAAGGAAAAGCGAAGAATGGAGGCTCAAATAAAGGGGGGAAACGTAGAGGACGCTGGAAGCGCAGAAAGGCGAGAGAGGAGAAAGTACACACTACGACAGTCTTAAGTGAAAAAGTAGGACCTCCAGATAAGTAAGGGGCGTACGAGCGCACAACGTCGGAAGGTGGACCGTGGACTTGGGTGAAGCGTTCGTTTTACCGACGCAACAGAAAGAAAAAGCCAGAAGAGTGAGTGGTACGTTAGAAGCACATATTCAGATGGGTGTTGCGCCGAACCAGCCGTAATTAAGTTTGCCCGTTAGTTCGTTTCACGCCAGCAACTTCGGTAGTCAATTCTTAAGCCTAGCGGCAGTTCAACATCGACGCCGCAACTTTGGAGACAGACACATTCCTCACACTAAGGATTCGCACATAATGATCTCAACCTCAAAAGTATCAAGAAGGGTTCAACTGCAGGATACTTCCAAGCGTAGCGTTCTTAGTACACGAGAATTGGGTACGGAAGGCTCACTATACATGGCTTACCTGTACTGTACGCGCCCAACTGAAGATAATGTTGTGCGGGCGCAGTTGCGAAATATTTCGTTCTAACTATATTCGAGCGCAGATGCCTATGTGAAGGAAATACACGACAGCAAATCCGGCACGCGCGTCGGTAGCGCCTCGATACGGAAAGCCCATTACGCAGACGGATTGCGTCAGCCCGCAGCAGCGTTCGAACGTTCCTTGACACGGCAAGCTGGTTTCACCGCATCACGAGTCCTAATGAGGAGAAGCCCGCTTCTCAGGGAGGAGATAGGCTTGGGCTGACGTGTTACACGCCAACGCAGCCAGAGTAGGTTGGGAGAAGGCCGGCAACGGCAGTGTAGGGCGCTACGAGGCAAAAAAAAAGCGCGCCTCGAAGCAACGTTGCTAGATTACTTTTCCGCGTAGTGCGAAGCGCCGTCATCCGGAATTTCATTTCGCTCCCAGAGGGAACGCGAAGAGGTGCACTGTGGGCGTAGCTGCGTTATGAAGACTCTGCGAGAGTTGGCAGAGAGAGTGAAGGAGAAGAGAACGAATACGCAGAACAAAGTACCTCCCGTACGCAGGAACACCGCCACTTCGGTGCCCTTTAAGGGAATGCCGTTATGTGCCGGGTTCCTTGGTTGCGTAACAGGTGCGAGGATGCGAAAGAAAAACTTTATGAGAACACGCAGCAGACGACGTCGAAACGAGCAGACGAAACTCGCAAAGCGTAAGCGTTTCGTTGCGCCTGCGCAACCTCTGCGTAGAAACGGTGATCCCTCCGCGCTATGTTGATAAATGAATTGCGCCTGCGAATCCACAGAAGCGGCTAACACCAACCGGGAGAAGCGAAGTTGCGACACGAAGTCATGAGCACGCCCCCCGCAAACACCACACTAACACACAGGGCTGAAAGTTTTCAACGCAGCGCCAAGCCGAGCCCGACTCTCGACTTGAATCTTTTTGTTATTTTTTATACAGTGGCAGCGCTGAAGCTGTTCGGCGGTGTTGCCTAAGCGCGACGCGAGCCAGCGATGTTCCCGCCATGGACATGGTCGGGTAGTATTCTCGGAACGTTAAACCCAACGTTTAGTAAACGTTAAACGAAAGCCGAGGCACATTGGCGCCTAGCGTTGTACCTCGAAACAACCTTCAGCAAAAGGCGATGACGTTTCGGCGCAAACAATTTCTCTAGTCAGCATGGTATTCGCGATAATTGCTATATGACTGCCTGTTTGTCACGTTCGTTTTGCATGTAACAACAGAAAATCAGAAAATACGGCTTAATAAGCTATTCCACAGTTCTCACAATGTCCGTCAGTCCGTTATCTAAACAATGAAGAGAACAAATGCTGTTGCAAGCTTTAAGGCATTTCATGACGACGAAATAAGGAAACAAACGTGATCAGGCCTAACGGCAAGCAACTACAGTTCGCGCTAACTACTATTTCGTTTTCTCGCTCTCTCGCAGATGGCCGCCTATGCCTTATTAACTTGCGCTCAATCTCTGCAAGTGGAACGATGTAGATGGTGAGTCGAAACAACGTGACAGGGGCGACAGCATCGAAGAACTTTGTGACCGTCTAGAGGTCTCGAGATAGGCTGGTCGCGGTGTCGATCAACTTCCACACCGCCTTTAGGGGCGGGGACACCTCACAAACTCTGCGAAAGACGAAAAAAATATATATATATATATAACAGCAGGCTTGGAACAGGGCTCCGCCGGGTCGGCGGAGGAACGAGATTAAGCCGCAAGCGGACGCGTCCTACATCTGACATCACGAGTAATTGCTTGCCCCGGAGGCAGGCAAAGGCGACGCGCAAACAAGACCACGACGCGAAGACTAACGCATCGCGCGCTCGAAGCGACACTGATCAGCCTTCGGCAAACACAGAAAGACAACAGCGGCGGCGACATCGCATCTACGCGATTTCCCAAGCAGCGCGCGCAGAGCCGGCTGCCAAATTTGCCAAGAGCAAGCGAAGCGAAACTCTGTCAAGGAAAAAAAAGAAAGTTACATCGCGTACATAGCAGCAAATAAACGAGCTCCCGCAATGCACGCATAGAGGAAGCGGCAAGAGAAACTAACGCCGAGTCTTCTTACTAAGTAATACGCCACCGCGGCGGGCTCGTCGGTCTTGTATATTGTTCGTCCCCTCCTCCTGGCGAACCTTGAAAGCTAAGGCTGAAGAAAACAACAACAAAAGAGAGAGAGAGAGAGAGACCGGGGATGTGTTACACTGAGTGGAGAAGTTGCGTGCAGTGCAGACGAGAATTATGTTGAGGGAAAGCGGGCCGAAGACTTTAGGAGACGAAACAGAAACTTCCTGAAAGCTGAATGATAGGTCTTCATAATATAGTACGTGGACGAATTTTGTTGTTAACAAAGGAACTCAGACAGCGGCTTCGGCTGGACCGGAGTTATTCTGTCGAGTAACGGTCCTAATAGAAGTGAAGCTGTCATATAGAAGATCGTGTGAGCGACCCTTTATATCTGGTCGTCAACGAAGCAAACGTTGACGCTCAGTGGATAAGTTGAGAGACTTGCTTTACCACGAAGACAGCAACATCAACGAGAACCCACCTTCAACGGACAAAGCATACTGAATACAAGTCGATCATTATAGCTTCAGAGAAGAGTCACACCAATCGTAGTTACGATAGCAGCGGTTTGAACAGTTTAGGTACAAAGTTAATCACGCAGTCAAAAACGGTAACGTCAAGTAGAACCTAAGGCAAGGTTAGGCAACAGTTTCGTGAAATCCATGATATTATACAGTGCCATTGGAAAGAACGAGGCTCTGTAGCTACGTCTCCGCTGCACAAGGCTTCCAAGACAATAGATCGACATTAGACTACTTTTCTTATCTGCTCTCTCGGGTTTCGTGCTTCTCGTCGGAAGCCTCGCCTGGGCGCGGAGAGTTATTGGTCCCCCGAGGCTACCAATCAAAGCCCACGCATAGTATCTTGCTTTCTACCTAACATGCGACATTTTTTTCCCCTTTCTTCCGCCGATTTATCTGGTTATTCACACCAACGCGCTAGCATTCGTTGCTTGTAAGTTATTACTCTCGAAACCACACTAACAAAGCTGAATGACGAAGCAGAAACGCACGAGTCGATTTATCAGGCTACGCCGCAATTACCCACGCCGCAAAGCAATTTATCAGACTAGATATACCGTAGCAGATATATAAAACTGTACACCATGTGTACGACCACGATAAATGCGACACACAACGTCGAACGTGAGGATTTATGCAGTTTCTAAAACCGAGAGACGAGGAGCGTGTTTGACTGTGGTGTTGTCAACGGCAACGAAGATAAACCAGGCACCTTTTTGCATATCTGAAAGCGCTACCTCTTGGATGTCATATAAGCATGCCAGCAACATACGGTGTCAAAGAATGGATACTATGATTTTTTTTTTCCCACGCCGTCTAGCCCGAGCTTGCCATCTACGCGGAGTTGTTACTCCAACGGTGGCAGAAGATTCTAAATATAACAAACGAGTGTCGAGCGTTTAAGTAGGCGTCAATACTTGTTACTCCGTTATAAAATGTCAAGACCGAATCGCCTACGCACGATTTTACCGGAAGTCAGCGCCGCGTGAACGGAAGTCGGTACGAGGTGTCGCTGCGCGCGCTGACAACGAAGCCGGAGCCGAAGACAAGACAACAACGGCGAAGTGCACAGCACAAATGGTTTCTAGCGGAACGTACTGACACGGACAGAAAGTGCACGTCACCTGTCAGCGAGCGCGCGGATCGGAACAGGAAGCAGCCCAGCTCCACTGCGTGTACTCCGCGGCGATACTAAACGAAGACGTTCGCTGTTACAACAACGTATTGCACTACCGACTATCGCTACTACGAAGCAAGAACACACGTCACCCGAATCGAAAACACACGAAACGGGCCCGGCCAGGGGAGGCAAGCGAGGCGCGGCGCGCCGCTGAAACAGGAAGCGAAGAATGACAGGCCCCAGGAAACGCAAACCGGAAATAGCAAAGCTGTCGCAGACGACAGCCGTCTGCGAGGGGCGCCCGCCGAATGCTCGAATTCAATCGCGCTCGACGGAAGCAGCAGAACGCACTCAACGACGGGGAGAGTACGAGCGCGCAAACGCGAGCGGTAACACGAACAGTCGAATTGCTGACGCTGGCAAAGTTTTTTTCTCAAAAACTATGCCGGTCGAGGAACACGGCAGTCATAACGCATAAGGACGCGGGGAACAAGGAACAAAAAGAAGAAAAAAAAGTAACAGAAGGGTTCTTGTTGTCGGCACGGAAGATTAAATTTGCCGATTTTTCGTGGCCCGCGGATGCTATGGTCGAAGACGAGATACGAAGTTTGTGTGCTAGAACGGGGAGGCAATATATCAAAACACGTTCGCATATGACATGTCAGGATGCAAAATAAGGGAAGGAGGCGAAGAGGTTGTTGACGGGTTTGATTCGGGGTGCGCTGCTCCTTCAAAATCCGCGGGAAAAAGAGGATGAAAATACCGAGAGAATAGCTGTCACTCCACCGGCTGAGGTGCATGCAACGAGCTCAAAACTGGAGCAGTGTAGAGATAGGTAGAAACAGTTCGGGGAGGAAAAATGCTGCCTCTCAACCATGTTTAAAATGGGGCCCTGGAAACAACCGTCTGAAGGTAGCAAATAACGCAACAGTCGTCGTCGTTTATGCGTTTTATTCGATGCGTCTTTTATGCAACGTCAAATGCTAGTCATTGTTCTTCCCCTTGGTTTAGTTTACATTCTGAAAGCAATAACGCTTGCAAAAAAAAAAAAAAAAATACGGAAGTGGAATGCGCATTTCCAGCATTAATGTTTGTCAACTCAAACAATAAGTTCCTCCATTTCTACCCACACACACGCACATATGAAAAAAAGAAGAAAGAAAATGTGTACGTGTGTGTGGGTAGAAATGGAGGAACTCATTGTTTGAGTTGACGAACATTAATGCTGGAAATGCGCATCCCACTTCCGTATTTTTTTTGCTAGCGGTATTGCTTTCAGAATGTAAACACTGAAACACGCAAGTTTCCAGCAAACACTGTTCTGTACGTGTGTCTACTCGCGCCTGCTACGCAAGCAGCACCGCTTCACGAACTGGGCTAGCAGCAGATACTTCTAAGCGTTAGAAGAATATACGAACCGCTGAACACCTTGGGCAGGCTGTTACCGAGAACGCAATCAATGCCGAAACAGTTTTAAATGTGCCTGGAGGTATGCTATGTACTGATCTATCTATCTATCTATCTATCTATCTATCTATCTATCTATCTATCTATCTATCTATCTATCTATCTATCTATCTATCTATCTATCTATCTATCTATCTATCTATCTATCTATCTATCTATCTATCTATCTATCTATCTATCTATCTATCTATCTATCTATCTATCTATCTATCTATCTATCTATCTATCTATCTATCTATCTATCTATCTATCTATCTATCTATCTCAGCTACCTACAATCATACTACGTGTTTATCGAGCCATTGCAGAGCGACAGTTCTGGGAAATTATGTTCTCCCTACAACGCGGATAGGCGGTAGCGTCCCCACGCTAAGCTGAGCGGGGTTGGAGCGCAAAAAGGTTTTGAGTGGTTTTTAATCCTCGTCGGGGGCTCTTTACACGGTGGTGACGGCTGCTTCTGGAAATCCGTTTCGAAAGCAAGAGGGTCCGGGGATAACGGAGGAATAGAGGCACTAATCTTTTTCTCCCAGCCTCTGTAGGCGGAGACAGACCCCCCAAAAAATAGAAAAATTAGAAAGAATACTTCAACGGGTTGAAACACTCCTTACAATAGAAAGCCGCGGGAAAGGCATGAACGAACAACGATTGGGGGCTTTCGCAAGAGCGCTACCGTGTCGCGCCTGGTTTGCACGGATATGAGGATTTCTCAGCTAGAAGTAGTATAAGTAAACATAAGAGATACGAAGCTTATTCGTCAACAAGAGAAATGGGAAGAAAGAAAAAGAGCAGAGCTACATCTGACGTCGAAGCAACAACAGAACTCCCAGCCGAGTGTAGCCGGCTCTACGGTTTCTTTTTTATTATTATTATTGTTATTTCACCAATACTGCGTTGCGAATGTTCTTATTGTTGTGCTCTTATTGCTCCTTACGACCGGAGACGCCGACTGTCAAAGAAGCGGGGATTTCTGATTCATCATTCTGTGAAGAAGATGCCGGCTTGCGGTATGGAACAAGAAACAAACACAAAAGCAAAGTAATGGTGTGGCGAGATTCCGGCTCAGGATTTGCGGTTCCACGAAGGAACGGCGAAAGTGAATTTCAATGCGGGGCGGATAAACACGGCAAAGCACTTCCGGCAGAAGCACTTCCCGAGCAAGCTGCGTGTAGCGCGCGGGTGTGTGGCTATCGCATTATAACGCCTGGAGTGCGCTGACGCAACGCAACGTCGATGTGCTTTCGGAAGAATCAGCGATGACGGCAAATGCGACCATCCTCCACTCGTTGCTAGGCGACTGCTATAAATAAATCGCAGCTCAAAGTACCCAGAACCACTACCTGGGGAAAAAGAACATGCGGTGTATAAAGAACACGGCAATATGTATTAAAGTCCTCAAAGGGATCACAAGAATTCAATGAATGAATGAATGAATGAATGAATGAATGAATGAATGAATGAATGAATGAATGAATGAATGAATGAATGAATGACGAGAGGAAGAGGCTTTCATTCACTTAGAGGCCAGCCGTAATAAACTATCATTTTGGCAAAGATGCATGGCTGGTAATAGTCTTGTTTTCTTAGTAACGGTCTTAACACGGCACCTAGAGAGAGAGAGAGAGAGAGAGAGAGAGAGAAATAGCAAAGCAAGGAAAGGCAGGGCGGTCAACCAGACGAGCATCCGGTTTGCTACCCTACACTGGGGGCAGACGACACAGACACTTCCTTCACATCCACTAACCACCTACCTGGTGGCTAGCTGATGTGACGCAAACCCCAGACTATGACCTTCGAGATTTTCAACGGGCTACAGGCGCTCAGAAGTTTAAGTATGAAATCCAGCGTCGCGTACATGATACCTGGAATCTAAAGATCCCACTATCGATTCCCATTTTGCTGGAATAACAAGGCTTTTTTATTATTCATTTTCCCCCTCTTTGGTCTATTATACGATCACGAGAGACGGATGATTATGTGGCGATACATCACAATAATCGGCCACTCTGGCGTTAAAGTTTGACATCGACGCGACTAGAGGCTCATAGTATAGGAGCGACACTGCAAGTAGCTCGAGCCGCAAAAACGAATGGACGACACGAACGCACCGTGGTCGTCCATTATTGCTGTTTTGAATGAGGAATTGACTCGCCTAACTCAAACTATAAATCCTGCGCAGCTTTAAGACGCACAGCGGCAGTTTGGTCGAAACACGCTATGATCGACGCTGCAGCCCTTTCAGGTTTAAAATGGCCTCCAAAGCAATTATTACCTTCTCTCACCCTTCCTTCCAGTGTGCTTCCTGTGTGAGAAGTAGCGATTCCTTTTCTTTATCATTATCCTTTTCACAACGCACGCGTGATCGTTCCTGAGAAATGGGGTGAAACGCAAAACCCACGATGTTCAGGCACGACCATTTAAAAAAAAAATAAAGCAGTACGATCAAACGCGCGACTTGTCGCACGAGCAATAGAGACGACAAATAAAAGCTAAGGCTTTCCTCCCTATTTCCCGTAATGACCGGCGGTACGTTAAGTCGATCTTGCGAGCAGCACAAAGATAACAGGGATAAAACAGCAACCAAGACGCACCACCGGCTGGCTTCCCAGAAACAAATAACGGCTCCGACGTTACGGATATCAAGGCAGATAAAAGCAACGGAACTAATAGAAAGCAAAGGAAAGATAAGGAATGGCGCTCTCGCTACCTTAATGGTTTCCAGTAGTTTCTAATGTCGGTCGTTATTTATTCCCTTTCCGCCTCCTTGCCTTTTTTTTTCCCGCCTCGGCTCTCCGCGCTCCAAACCATACCCTTTGCTCTCGCATCGCTCTTGGCGCTTTTCCCCCAACGCTTCTTCTCCCCATGCTCCCGCCTTCTCGCCGCACATTTCCCGTAACGTCCCAAATCCGTTTTCCCTACGTCGCCCTTGCTCCTACCTAGGTGGCGCAGCCGTCGGCGTCAGTTTTGCCAGCGAAAGTAAAAAGAAAATGCAAGAAGTGGGAAAACAATTCCCTATTACCCTGTTTCCTCCCCCTCCCCGATTTCATCCATTTTACCCCCAAAGTAGGATTAGGGAAATGACGGGGAAGTGGAGGAAACGGGACAGCGTCCTGAAAGCTGTTTAGGGAGCAGTCTTTCTTACTACTAGGCTTTTATTTTCCCCGCTCCTCCTGGCGCTGTGTTTACAGCCTTCAAAGCCCGTTCCACAAATTTCAATCTGCTAAATGGACGCTTAACGAGAGAGACTCGATTCGATTCGTGTCGCAACCCTAACGCGCGCGCGGGCGGAAATGGACGCTTGTATGTATAAACTGCACGCCTGAACCGAAAGAAAGGTGCATTGGGAGCGTTTCGTGACTTGATTCCTTGTCCGACGACAAGCACAAGGGGTGACGGCTTCTCTGGTGTACGATGCGGCTCAGAGGAGAAAAAAATCGACTGCGAGAGAGGCCGTACGACTTTTTTTTTTTTTTTCCTTTAACGTGAATCGCATCGGATGGCGATTGGTTGGGAACTGCAGTGAAAGCCACATCCGAAGTGCAGGTTTACTGATGAGTTGCATAACCGCAGCGATTTTATGGGTGTAAGTTTGCATTCTTGATCATAGACAATAAGATAATAATAGTTTAAAAGAAAAACTAGGCAAACGGGATAGCCGATCGTCATCTCGCAAGACCAGGCGAACAGCGTGCATATGTGTCAGCTGAATTATATCTGGGATACAGAGAGGAAACACTAAAGTAACTCTTCATCTTGTGCGGCTCCGCGTGGTACCAGTGACGATAAACGACGATGTGATTTAGTGGGAGCATCACTCCTGGAAAACTAACTATACTGGTCGCCATGTAACGGGGATGCCTGAATTTCCGTCCTCGTTATGCGCGTAATTAATAACTGCTGGGTAATCACCGACCACCAAAGCTGACGACATAGTTTCAAGCACCTAGGAACCCACGGTATATTCTTTCTCTTTTAATCTACCTCACTGAGTGACCAACCAGAATGACCTATAGTTAACACTGCTTCCCCTTACCTCCCCCGCCACCATTTCATTTCTGTTACAGGATCTGTACAGTAGGACGCGAACCTAACACTAGTAATTACTTGAGGTGGGGCTGCCATAAAAGGTCAATAAATATAAAGTTCCAATAAAAAATAAATGGATCAGTAAGCACTTACAGGAAATCGTAGCGAAATAATCTAAACTGGCCTGGAAGAGCTTCACATCGCAAATAGAAAATACGCAAGTCTTCGTTTTTTGTCCGTGTGCGGAACATGCGGTTGCTAATTTTCCAAAATGACTTTTTTTTTTTGTGAAGTTCAACTGCCACTTCGCTTGGTTCACGTATCAAGTTTAAAAAAAATTGCAAATGCTGGCTGACAACTGCAACATCCGACAACGTATTGTTTACCATTTGCAGTGTTCCTCTCAACAGCGATATAAAGTGGCCAACCAAACCGAATACAGAGGCCATAAGCTCGAACGAACACGAGACAGCACTTAAAGGACAAGCCGCACATCCGCCAACAGAGCCTCCGACAAAAAAAAAAAAAAAAAAAAAAGAAAGAAAGAAAGGTAGTGCAACTTCAAAACCACGGAAGAACGAAGCATCGTCAGAAGATTCGGCGGATCAGAAGACGAAAAAAAAAAATGAAGTGAGAAAGAAAGGGATGGCTGAGAGCGTAGACTTCTTCTCCATAACAAAGGCAACCAACCGAAAGGACGCGCCAGCTCAAAGCGACGAAACAAATGCGCCTAATACGTCAAGTCGAAGTGGAGCGCGCCCGCGCGAGGCGGGAAACGAAAAGAAAGAAAGCAAGCAATAAAGTGTAAATAAGGTGACGTACACGAACGGCATGGTATGGAGCAGCACGGATCGCGAAGGGGGGAAGAGCATCGTCGGTACCCCCCGCGCCGCGCCACCCTCCTCCCTATACGTCCCTACTCGGCCGGGTTTAGAGACGGGTTTAGGGAGAGCAACCGAGCGAGAGCACTCTAGCGGCGAGCTACGGCACCATTCCTTCTTCTTGCGTCTGTACGGTGGCAGTTGGCGGTGGTGGTGAGGCGCGCTAAGGGACTAGAGGATGAATGCTTTCTGCGGAGCTGCGCGTCTTCCGCGTGAAAAAAAGGGAAACGTTTTTCTTTCTTCCTGTTTTCCTTATAGGGAGCGCCGGGAGCGAAGGAACGGGCAAGAAAAGAGAGAGAATTTGGGGAAAGACGAGTGAAGCGAGTCGAGACGCGTAGGGATTATCCTGCGGCGTCGGGAGTGGAGTTGAGCTTCACCGGCGACTTCTCCTCACTGCTATGAACTGGCGCGTACACGTTTGCTTGTTCTCCGATTTTTAAGAATTCTTCTTTTTTTTCACTTCGGCCACTCTTCTATAAAAGACAAAAAGAAAGACCTTCCGCTGTTTTTGGCGTTTTTGAGTTTCAGCCTCGAAAAGGTGCAGGTAAGCGTAAAGCGGTGCGATAACGCTTTTTTTACGCGCCCTTGTAGCAAACACATTTCAAGTAAGGTACGTTAGGCCGTAATAATGAGAGCTTGTGTGTCTTTAACCACAAGAAATAGAGGGCTCTTCAGATGGCGAACAAAGTATTCGGTCTCCTGATGCAAGCTGATAGGCGCACTATCGAAACCGGTTGTTTGGAAGGCAGCCAGAACTGCGCTGTACCTCCAGGGCGATATCAATAATAGGACTCATGTAGAAACGGTCGTGAAACAACAAATAGCAACAGTTATAAGAAAACGTATTCAAGGTAACGCCGTGTCCACACTCTCATCGGTAAAAATAATGGTAACGTTAATACAGTTTGGCATTCCGGCGCTTCTTTACCGATTGTGAAAATCTATGACACTGCTGGCAATTTGTGCACCTAAAGGAACGCTCAAACAGCCCAAACGCGATAAGTTCAGGTAACAGTGAACTGTAAGCATTGTTATAGTTCTGCCAAAGGGTGCTCATCCCTGTCTGATGGCCTACCGTTGTTGTTACGCGCTGTACGTCCCTTGTACCATTCTGACACTGCGTCGTGTCTGAGGGCTTGTTTCTAATCTAATGACAGTAATGATATCCCCTTTCCCACCCCGTTTCTCTCTCTCTCTCTCCTCGCATTCATGATGCCAAAACGGGGCAGCCAGCCTCATAAGTCTAGCAGGTACGTGCACTCACAGAAATATTTCGCGGTTGTTGTTTTAAAGTTAACAGCCTCAGATCGGCATTTCCAAGGCAAGGTGACGAGGCCATGCTTGATCCAATTGCTGGCGTTCTGCCTTTAAGCATGATATCATCGTTTATCCTTGGGGCTGTTTAGGTGGCCATGCTTTGATGGTAACACAATGCGAACAAAGGGTAAAAATGGAGATTAAAAGATAAGAAAGATGGAATGCCGTGCGCGCATAACTTAACGTACGTCAAAAAACTGCAGGTAGTTAAACGAAAGCCTTTACTTCAACGTCTCTCAAAGCCCATGTGTATTCTTTCTTTCTTTCTTTTTTTTTTTTTTGGAACGCGAAGTGCCATCAATTATCGATCACTGACAGAGCATACGGTAAACCCAATCCACAGGCGTATAGCCAGGTCCTGCGCGTTTTGCATTTCGTTATAGAGGCCTCCCACTTAAACTCGCTGTATTCCAGCGCAACTTCATCTTTCCAAGCTGTCCCACCGCATCCTTTTTTTTTTCCTCCACTACCCCTATTGCGGAGCATCTGTTTCTGCCACAAGATAGAGTGAAGAAAGGTTCCTTACACTAGGATAACATTGAATGAACGAGGGTAGCTCACCCGTTATCATTTCCGCTAACGATGCAGTTCATTCGGAACGCCTTTTTTCTTTAATAAACGACATGAAACAAGCAAACAAGAAAACAAGAAGAACGCCACTACACAGAAAAGCAGGCAAATGCGGGTGCGGGTAAGCGCTCGCTATTACGGAGCATGATTTAAAAGTAATAATAAGGATTGCCGAGCCGTGTGGGCAAGCAAGGGTGCCGTAAGAAGGAAAATAAAGCAAACTGGAGGAAGAAGAGGGGGAATTGGATGCGCTGTTTCGACGCTAGGTAAACACGGAGAGGCGATGGGGAGAACCCGACGAAAGAGGCTCGCTCCAAAAGCACGGCGGCTGCCACAGGCAGTGCGTGAGATACGCGAAAAAACACACCCCGGCGATGTGAAAACACTCTTGACAGCGCCGCAGCAACCAAATACGTCTTGCGTCCCCACCCCTAAACTCTATGCTTTTCCCAAGCGTTCCGGGAGCCCATTTCAAAAACTCGTCTTCCCTTCGTCATAACTGCTTCTGTTTACATACATGTATTTTTTTTTCTTTTTTTTTTTCGATTTTCGCTGAAAATCCCGCCCCCATCATCTGCACCATCATACGCACTGAGAGACGCACGAAGCTGCAGCCAGGGCCGGAAATAAGCACGGGGAAGAGCTCTTCCCGCATCGCCGGTTCTCTCCATTCAGCAGTACTCCGAGAGGCGGATTAATAATCTGCACCCTCGCCAACCCCTCCTGCTACTTTCTCTCTCTCTCTCTCTTTTTTTTTTTCCACGCCGGCGTCCTATTTGTATAACGCTCCCGGCACACGAGTTCTCTCTCGCCTCGGCAACCCATTATGAAACCCTAAATTCCCTGGGCGGAGCGGCCAGGAGTGCGCGCAGTCCAAGTCGGTGCCCCTCTATGCCCCCCCCCCCCCTTCCTATTCGTCCCTCAGGGCAATCTGGCTGTAGCTTTCAAGTTTTGAATTGCGCAAGAAACGCTACGGTTTCCATCATGCCCCGGGTCCCACGCGTACAACGGCCACAGGCACTTTCCTCGTGGGCGCGGGAGCGCGTTCATTTGCCTATACGTCGTGTCTGTCAGTTCGCAAGCGCAGATACCGAAGCTTTGCTTGAAAAGCGCGATCAACGAACTGTACTTTGGTTTGAGCTAGTTCGTCGTTCATTTCGAGACACGAAAGAGCGGCGAAAGGTGACGAACACAATATATTCAGAACAGCGCAAGCATAGGTGTAGAAGCGATATGCGAATATACTGGAAAACCCGTAAGAGGAGTCCAACAACGCTCGTGCTAGTTTCCAATGGCGCACGTGCAATCTGCGCTGCGGTTGGCTGCGATCATTCTATTATCACGGCCATCAGGTCGACGTTATCTAGGTTGCCTCCTGCCGGAACTTGCTGGAAGTTTTGTCAGATGCGGTTACTTGTACAGTAAGTCGTACGCCGGATCAAACCGTATGCCTCCGGCTTAAAATAGGCGCGACTACCTTGTTGTGTTGCTGTACATTCAGATAATATTCAACGTTTCCAAATTACTACTTTAGTTAGTCAGGTTGGTGTCATGAATACTGCTGCTGACAGCTCCATAAGCTTTTCCCCATAACTGAATGAAATAACATTTGATCGTTCTGTCCCAACGCCTATTTGTGTGAAAGTCAACCGAACTAAGCATTATCAGCTGCTTAGCTATCAGCTCCTCATTCATCAGCAGCGGCGAGAACACAATACGCCATGTAAGAGGTAGGCACCGCGCCACCCAATGTCCCATTCGGACGTTTCGTTCCAGGTAGGGGCAGCGTAGGCCTCCCTTTATATGCGTTGCCTCTGGGAACGCAATATACGTCAACTTAGGGCAGCGTGTTTGCGAAGCCTACACAATCGCGACTTCAATAAGTTCAACGCAATCACACAGCAGCATCGGTCACACAAGAACTCGCGGACCGATATTGCGCGTCGAAGCCCGCGGCGGGACCGTAGCAACCTAGAATTCTAAAGGACGGAACACGAAGCCAAGATTACTGCCGATGACAGCCGGATTACGCGCGCAAAAGCCCGAGGTTTGAAAAACCCTGCCGTGTTCGCAATCTTGAAAAGCTGGACTCTAAAGCGAAGCGTTTCGAGTCTGCAAAACAAACAACATAAGGTTGTTTCAAAGTTGCGCAATCGTACAGTAAGCTGGCGATCGATTGGCGTCGAATGAATTATTAAAGCCATCTACTTCGGAACTGATGAACGTTTGTGAGCAAAGAGTGAAGGAAAATACTCTGCAATTCACTGACCCCTACGTAGCGGGAAAATGTCAATACCAGTAACCTCACTGGCACGGTAGTACGCGTAGTATGTTAGTAATATTTTGCTTTTAGAAGTACTTCGACGTATGCTACTTAGTGAAGCATGACTGAATGGTGTATGGCACTACATAGGTATTACACACAGAAACACTAACACAATAAACGAGATATGAACACGAACGAATAAACTGTCGTTACTACGCAAGGTCCGTGTTCGTCTCTGGTTTTTTCGTGTTAGTGCTTCTGTGTGTATTACCTTTGCAGCGCCATACACCATTCAATCAGTGACATTTTGCCTAAGACAGTTATAAAGTTGAGTAAGATATATAAAGTGTGCCTACATTAGATGAATGAGCGGCGAAGTTTTGGTCTTGACGCTTCTAAGTTATTTTCAGCGAAAAAAGAACTCGCAGATGCACTGAGCAAGGCTTCAGTACCCAAAAACTCCTATATGCCGAATGATAGAAACCTGTCTTTCCTATTTCAGCAATCCAGATGAAGTATAAGAACACCATCTAGGTTGCGACTTCGTAAAGACATTAGAAACATAGTTTCATATGTGACAAGAAAGTACACTCTATACGAGCACATTTTCTTGCAGCTTACGAAACTACGTCTCTAATGTTTCCGCAACGTGAGTATTCGAACATGCGATGGTCGTGGAACGGTATACGGACCCATCGACGCGGTTTTACCAAGTAAGACAATATGAAAAAGAGAAGCACAGATATTCATCATAACCACATTCGTACTTAACTGCTACTTTGCATGGGGAGGGGGAGAGGAGTATGTGTCCGGATTGCACCCGGTATGTACGGATTAAAGTATCTGTCTGGGCGCTAAAAGCCATTCTCTTTGGCAATAACCTTAGATTCAGGTTGTTCCAGGAAAACGGGCAAGCTTGAAGCAGTCACGAATCGGCATTACAAGTAGCATTAAACTAAAGAAAGGAGTAGCAATGAAATAAGAAAGAAGGCAGGGGGGGGGGGGGTGACGGGAGAGCTCTCAAAGAGAACCAGTTATTACGCCATCTCGTCGAGCTCCTCTGGTTCTCTCGCTATCGTGGGTCACGTAAGCAGCCCTTCCTCCTCATTATTTATTTTCTTTTTTCAATTTAACACGCAATGTTAGAGAGAAAAGATAACGCAGCAAAGACCGAAGGGAGATAGGAACATAAAAAACGGAAGTCTTCGGACAGAAACTGCGCGAGGTCAGACCGTGTCGATAACTACGAAACGAACCGAGATGAAAATCGACTTTTGAAGAAACCGCTCCCATTTCGCGCCACTGCCGCGGCACACCATTGGTTCCAATGAGTCACACGGGAGGGGGTACTCGGGGTTCGCCTCAACCTTTTTATAACCCGGGAGCCGAGCTTCCGAACTACGCCCGTACTCAACTGTGCCTTCTTTCTCTTTTTATTTCGTTCCCTTTGGGGTCTCGCTGATTTCTTTTTTTTTCATTCACCACCTAATTTGCTCGCCGCTTCCATTTCCTCTCGGAGAGACCTGATCACGCGAAGTCTCCAACCAAGCGTAAGCTCGCGTGCGCACGCACTTTGGCAGGGACATTGGCACGCACTTTTCTAGAACCATGTTCCATACCTACCACGTCCATTCCATCAACGGACTGTCCTTACTGAGCCCAATACATCAATGCAACGGGAGTAAAAAAAAAAAAAAAAAGGTAACAGAAACGATACAAAAAGGAAATCAAAACAGGTGTTGAATAAAAAAAAAAAAAAAACAAAGCAGTACGCCGTCGTCGAGACCCACCTTATATTTCTGCGTCCCGCCATTTTCAATAACCCCAGGAGCTAGCTCTAAGCCAGAGTATACTGTAAGTAGGCAGGAGGGTAGGAAATGGAATGGGGGAACCGAGGATCAAGTAGTGGCGGGTTTTCGCCCATCAAGTACCCGGCAGATATGAGCGAACGGAAGCATACAAACTAGTAGCGGTTCTTCGCGCACGCAAGGCGGGTTTCGCCGCATACCTTCTTTTTTTTCCTCAACATTTTTTTTTCTTCTTTGCTGCGATGAACGCAAAAGCCACCCCGAAAACCTAGGAAAGGTAATGACACGTTTCGGCACTACCTCAATACACGGCCGTATAAGAACCTCGCTCGACGACGCGTTCACTGCGAGTGGGGAAAGGTTGAGAGGAACGTAGGGAGGGAAGAACATTAGGGTTTTGGGAATTAAGGATGCTGCCCCAACTCAGGGCTGTTGCAGGCTCGCCGCTTTCGATGTATTCGAAAGCCTTCAACGTAGCGGTTGCAAAAAAAAAAAAAAAAAAAAATCTGTTTCAGCGACAGCGGAAGCGTGTACGCGCTCGTAAAGGGTTTCGTCATCGCCGAGACTCTCACGAAGGCATATCGCCCACGTCGCTCGCACACGTCATTTTTCTTTCAAATCACCCCACCCAATCGACTCGCGCCGTTTTCTTTCTTTCTTTCTGTTTCGTTTTGTTCAAACACGGCCATCATGAACTTGAACTGCGCTCTGGGTTCTCTTGAACTGAAGCAAGGGATAGAGACAGACTCATCCATCACAGCATTGCATCAGAAGTGTTGCAGGACGCGCGCGCAATTTCAAGGGTTGGGAAATTAACTTGTCGTGCTCGAAAAACGAGAAAATATACGTACGCATAACAAACGTGGAACTGTGCAGCAGTCATAAAGGGACGTTTAGTCAAGCAACTCGATTTTTCTTTCAAGAAATGCGTATACAACGAGAGATAGCTAGAATCGCTTTAGAATTGAACCAGCGACACGACAAGGAGAGTGCGAGGCGAGCCAAGCGCGAGGTTGCGATATGCACGCAGTTTCGCAACATAACGTTCAGGTTGGTGGTATGCCGCATTACAAAGAGCTCAATTCTCGATGACAGTGTGGTAAGAGGTACTCCCTATTCGAGGATTCGTCGTAATGAAGACCTACGGAACGCGCGAGGCGCGAGGTTACTCAAAAGTACTGCGAGAAAACGCGTTTCGACAGAAGTGAAACAGCCCACAAAGGGTGTTGCAAATCCTGTTGTTTGCGACCAGCCTCTCGCCGAAAATTCCTACAACGTCGCCGGACCCAACTCACTGTATTTGCTCGAAAGCGTCACACGACCTCACAGAAACATACAACTTCACTTCTGCGCAGTGTCGGAGAACTGTTTTCTCCTACAGTTTGTGAAGTCTGTTAAGGGTTAAGGTAAGATATTCGTTAGGAATGCCCATAAAGGACGAGGACTGAACAAAACTGACTTTAGTAGTTAGCAGTTGGAACTCGCGGAATACAAGTCAACGCGTTGCCATCGGTTGCAAGACCAGATGATAATGACTCTGCAATGTACATTTTCGCGTTACTAAGCAGACTTTCCGGGTCACATTTCCCAGTCCACAACGACTGCTTGCCATCTGCTGGCCGTCTTCGCTGATGTGTTCGTTATCATGATTGGCTAGCGTCTGTGCTTACGAATCACTCTGGCATAGGAAATTGTTCGTGAATACGAACCCCGATTCCAAGGAAACACCTGATTGCCCTCGGATTATTTCTTGCCTTTATTTCTTCGTTAGCACGGGTCACAGAGGGGACAGAGGATAGTGGCGATATGAAAGCCCTGTTACATGAACTTACGAAAGCGGTATCCACGTGTCGTATTTCGACAGAACAGCAGTGCGTCCCAGTATAAATTCTAGCACGGTTAGTACATTCCAGTTCAGACACAAAAGCAAGAATTTTCATTCAGATCGTACTTTAAAACCTGAGCGAAAAACAAAATATATATTGATACATTACAGTAGAAAGAAACTAGACTACGTTTATTGCGATGCAGCATAATTGTTGCAATCTTAACTCTCAAGAAAGAAGGAGAGAGGCCCGTTAAAAAAAATGAAACGCTTCCCCGAAGAGACGGAGTACCTTTACCGCGCATGGCCGCGACACTGTTCTTCACTTCGCAAAAGTGTTCGCCGTGTCGCAATGCAAACACACGTCTAGCATCACTCAAGTTCTCCACCCTCCGAGACGGCGCAATCACGTTGCGAGCTGAAAGGAGAAGTTCTCCGAGAGCCAGAAGTGTCTGGCACTCGGCCGATAGCAGATGCAACGACCGCTCTTACGCAGCCGTACAAAGACAAAGAAATATCAACCTAGGGAAAAAAAATAACTAGGGCGCGAGCGCCGGTGGCTGCTAAGTAGACGGCGGGAAAACTGGGAAAAACTTCTGGAAGAAGGATGGTTTCGAAGGAGCGCGCAGAAGATTGATGCGCACCGTGGATTAAGGAATGGGCAAAACAGGGGTCGACCGAAATAAGAAAAAAGTAATAAAGAGAGAGAGAGAAAGAAATCGAGGCCTCGTCTTTTGTTTCCGTTTTTTTTTTTTTTTTTTCGTGTTACCGCGTTCCGTGACAGCGATTGAACGGAAAGTATGAAAGACGCCGACAAGTTCAAGGGCGCCAAACGCACTCTCTCCGACATGCGATGTTATCGATGTCCGCGACCAACTTTATTCCGAACACGTCCCGGGGAGAAGAAGGAAACGCTTGGCGAAACATCCGACACGCGTCTGCAAGAGAAAAGTATAAACGACGACACATGCCAGTCAGGGAGGGGGAGTTACGGAATTCCGGGGCCCGTACGTCCTAAGTGCAGCTCCGCCGCGTCAAGATTGCCGCACGTTGCATGGGAGACGCGTTCCATGTCAGAGGTGGACGACGTGCTTCGGTTCCTTCACGAAGCCGCCACTACACGCAACCTGGACGACGCGGACACAGTTAAGGCAAAGTGGCACATAAGTGCACAGAAAGGCATAGTCAACAGCGGGGATTCTTCAACCCTGATATCAAACTAGAGGCAACGAAGAGGAGTTATCGATAAGAGGAACAGGTACAGGAATATAGCTTCGAGCACCGATGTCCACATGATCATATAAGCGCATTACAATATATAAAAAAAGCTCGAGAAACAATTATTAAAGTCGCTTATCTTTTCTAAGCATGAAATGCTTTTAGCTCCCGTTGTGAGCGACCTTCAAGCGACCTTGAGCAAAAATCCAAAGACGTTATCATGGCACTCAAACGATAACATCCGGGTATTCAAACGAGATCATCCGGGCACTCAAACGAGAGCATCCGCGGATCTGTGCGAGAACGCAGATGCGAGAACTTAAGAAAATGCGGTCTCTGGCCTCCAACCCTTTGTACAGGACCGCATTACACACGCTAGTTACTCTCCAAACAAGTTACAAAAAATATTGGTTCCGAGTTCTTTCTAATGTTTCTTCACAACATCACTCAAGCTGTAACTTCTAGCACGCTGAAATCGTATTTGTCATTTCCAATAGCGACGTTCAAAAGGCAGATACGGGGGACCTAAGGCCACACATTTGCAGCCGACCACTTCGATGCGACAAGAAGAAAAAGTGGCGACAAACGCTGAGCGCGGTGGACTGTCGCTAAAAGAAACGCAGTTGAAGGCGGCGGCACCACAGGTATAGCAAAAGACGCCATATCGTAGCCATGTCATGCTTACATCTACTCTCGATTGCGAGAGAGCCAGCAATTTTTTTTACAACCTCTCCCTCCTCGTTCCCCCTTAGCCCAACGCTGCGTATCAGGCTAGTTCACAGCATTTCAGGGCTCTCAGTTCTTGTTTTATAACAATCCATCTCTCTCCCACACTTGATCGAGCTTCAACAGCTGAAATTTTCACAGAGCTAAACTTCGGGACGTCGTAGGCTTCAGCCCCTTAACAAAGAACACTTTTAGAGACTAAATAAAGCTCAACGTTCTCGGGCGAACGCGAGGGAACCCGGCAGCAACGTCACAGCCATTCGTGACCAGAGTTAGCGCCCCTCAACTGTGACGAGAATGTCGGCGCGCAACGCATGGGTAAATGGCCGGCTGAAGCGTTGACCGCCTATAACAAGACAGGCCACGGTAAATGCGGAGAAAAGACATCAGCGCGCACCACTGAGGCGTCTGCCCACTGTCCACGCGAGTGGTGCAGTTCGCCCCCTGGTTTTTCACGCTCAATCAGAGCGAGGGGAAACGCGAAGAGCAAACACAAGGCGATGACGTATATAAAAAGAAAAACATGTACAAAAGAAAGAGGCGGAATGGATGTAGGGTACGACTATAAGCCGCGGAGGGTCGAGAACAAAGAAAGATGTCTCAGAGCAAACAGATACTGACCATCACTCAGGCGGATAAGTCAAGCGAAGAGGAAAGAAAGATAAACACGAACACGGGTGACGTACTCGGAGCATTAAGCAAAGTAAAGAACAAGAATGAAAACCACGTAGACAGACTGTAGCGGACAAAACGAACAAAGGGCAAATGCATGCGGGGAGTGGGGAACAAGGCTGCTTCGCTATTCACCGTCTACAAAAACTAAGAGAGGGGGGAAAAAATACACGACACATAATAAAGGTGTGACACAATAAAAACGAATGGAACGGGAGCATCGTACGAGGCGAGGGCAAGAAGCTATTAAAGAAGGCAAAACGAAGCGAATATAATCGCGGCAGTACAACAAGAACGAAAGTAAGAGCAAAATGAGTGGAAAGAAGAAGTAAGAATACAACAGACGGGGATAGATAGGGAGTGACGCGGTACGGGAGAGGGTTTCCCGGATGAGAGATTGGAGCCTACCGATGTCCCTCCCTATGGGGAAAGATCCCGATTGGGGAAAAGGGGGAGGGCGTAAAGATGGAGAGAGGCGGGATCCCACTCAGTCCCGAATGGCGGGGCGCCTTTGGAAAACAAAACGCACGCTGAAATATCTTCTCCCTAACGTTAGCTGTTGCACATACCGCACAAAAAAAAGAAAAAAAATGAACACCAGTGATTCCTCCCTGGGCGCCGGTGATCGTATGCTGGTTGGACCTGCGGTCCAACGCGCATGCGATTTTCTTTTCTTTTTTTTTTTTTTTGGAGGATGATGAGGACAGAAGACCGTCCCTGTCATTCCGTCTCTCAAACAAGTGTGAGGCCGTTACAGATGCTACTGTTACTACTGGCATCGCATGACCATGCCCATACACGCCACCGATTTACCACCCGCGTTTGGTTCGGCAGGTCCAGGACTCATATCAACTTTGCTCTCTCTTTCCACTTCGCTTCGTTTCCTTTTCAACTGCCGCTTCGTGCGTTTTCTTTCTTTAGAGGTCAGATCGCGTAGTCCAACACGCCTACCTTACCGCTGTTTACCCAGTCAGTTTGCTTTTAGTTCATTTTGCTACGTTCAGTCCCCTTTCAACTACGCGTTCAAAATGGCTGTTCCAGCTTAGCTCTCCGAGTTGCAGGTCAACCGCGTTCGCGAGAGCCTCCCTTCTTTAGCTGCCTTCAACCCGAGCTAAATTCGGTGCTCGCGTGATACACGACCATCACGCAGTAAAACAAGCAAAGCAGCAGTCCACGAACTTGCTCTAACGTACGCGCAACTGGTAGGCTGACATTCTCGTTTTTATGCGTGCGTGAACCCTCCCGCTGTATTTGCAAGACTCATCCTCCTCGGGGATGCATAAAGCCAGGCGCCGGGCACCGGGTATTGAAAGAAAGCCGACAGGTCATCCTTCTTGCCTTTCCTATAGCATTGTCGTCCCCGGGGAGCTTTCCATCCGCCAGAGGTAACTTCCGGTGATTCAGGCTGATCCGCGACAGCTCTGAAATTTAGCGCTGAATGCGTCTCCGTGAGCTGCGATGACTAGAGCGGCGGCAACTACGCGGCTGTGGCAAACGAGACCGAAAAAAAAAAAAGCGAAGTCATCGAATTACGTCAACGTTCATTAACGCTGCGGTCCATCAGCTGCATCGCTCCCGTTGGATCTCTGTGGTCGCATACGTCAATCCAGTCGAACCACAGTAGAAAAACACTTCAAATGTAGCAGACGGGGATCTGAATTATTAACAGCCTTTTGGTGCTGCTCAACCATGCAATATGTTTATATTTGAAGCACCATTATTTCATCACAGAGGCGCGTCGATTGCGTATGTTAGCTTTTTTTTTTTTTTTTGTGGTGCCGGTGAAGAGTAAAGCTGTTATTCAATTGGAAATACGGATAGAAGGTAAGTAGAGCAACAAAGTAACATGCAAAAATTTGAGCTTCCTGCCGTCCCTAATCTTTTCAGTATTAATACCTATAGTACTGAATATAAAACATTTACGAAGAAAACAAAGCTCAGTTTTAAAATACTTCTCTTTTAAAAAAATGTGTTATTTCACAAAGCCAATCACAGCAGCTATTTAAAAAAAGAAACAATAACAAAAAACAACAATAAAAGGACACACATTCGACCACAATTCAAACAGCGCAGATGCTTAATAGAGTAATAGAGTAGGCGGCACAGTGTGGTTGGAGAGGGAGTGGCAAGGAATGTGGAAAACGTTAGCACATACTTTCATCTAACAATTACCTCGGTACGAGTGATCCCGCTTCCATTTGAAGCCTAGATTAGAAAGGCGAATCAGGAATAAAGCCGAGTGGAGCGAAAAATAAGAAGTATGCTTATGAACTGCAATTAAAATTTGCAACGCCACCATCTTTCCTTTTTCCTCCCCATGCCAGAGATTTTCACTCGGCCAAGAGCAATACAGCTCGACTCGAGAATTCGAGTACAGGGCAGCAAGATCTCAACGGAGAGTCTAATTAAAACCAGAACTCGAAGCACGCCATCGGCCTCAATAGAAATCAAAATGAAAAACTGTGAATAGGTCCTCAAGAAAACGATGACAGAGCATCATTATTTTTTTTTCTTTTGCCAAGTGAAAGAGGCCTTACGATTGCAATTCAGAAATTCGCTAAGGTTCTGTCCGGCTATAATTACGCAACTTTGAATCAAACCGCCGCAACGCTATTAACGGGAATAGAAGATTATCTTCATCTCAGGAGAGCGATAGGGCATGTTTGGACTAATGAATACAACACGCGCAAAACTTAAATACAAGAAAAATGGTAAGCGGGGATGAAAAATTTTAAATTGGCAACTCTGCAAGATGGCTTCACCTCATTGCGGGTGTTATAGAGGAGAAGCACCCTATACAGGAAACAATAAGACCGAAAAAATGACTGAGTTTGCCAACGTTGACCAATTGAAAAGTGCACTTCAGTGATTTTTGAATAGTAATGGTTAAACCGGTCACAGTGACGCTGCTGACCGCTGCCCTTAGCTTTAGTTTACTACAGCAATCACTGACATTCGGCGACGGCTTGTCCACAAAAGTGTCGGCACATGGGCACTTAAATTTTCCGATGCATACGGGTGAAATCTAGCTTCAACGTGCGAAGAGCAAGAACTGTAACTCCAGTACTCAGGAGCTAGCATTATGTACTCTTAAATGTGAGACGTAAAACCTGAGTTCTGTTTCCGGTCTTTGGCAGCGCGCCTAATGACGTCACAAACTTTTGCGTTGTGCTTCTGTGTATATTATTGCGATGCTTCCTTCTTTCTGTTTTCTTTTTTTTTCTGTCCCTCCCCCCCCCCCTTTTTTTTTTCTACGAGTCTGGAATTACGCTGACTACGGACCTTGCATATAAAATGCGCCTACATTTAGCTTTCTATCTCCTTCTTACGTGCAGTTTTCATAGGAAACCATTTAAGCCAAACAACCGTTTAGGTCTGAGAATTGAAGCTTAACGCTCCGATATCTCAGTTACTTTTTATTTTCTGTAGGAACTTTCCACCTGTCCTTTTCTTTCATTGGTTTTCTACGGGGGATACGTGGGTGGTGAATTATCCCGGTTGTCCATTTCCCGCTCCGCGCAAGACGCGCCTGTCGTTCTGTCACCTTTCTCCTCTTACGCCGCATCTCGACCTGCTAGTACACCAACATGGTGGCGGCCACGAGACGGTGAGCTTATAATTTTCGCGCGAACCCTGCTTTTAACGTGAATGGTCGTTTCGTTCATCGACGCAACACTCTGCAAGCTGGCGTAGTGGAGTGGGACGCCTTCGAGAACGAAATCGCACTGCGCAGGTTCACGAAACACGACCTAAGCACAAGCTAAACGATTATCAAATGGCGAGGCAGAAGACATACCCTGCATTGCGTTGAGAGTAAAGGGAAGGATAACCGTAACGCAACGCAATGGCAGTGCTACTGTTACGAAAGAAGACAGAAGCAACGGCACACAAAAATTAAATAACGCAATGATAAGGAGCGGCTGTGCGGACGCCACCGCCACTCGGACGGCGGACAACGCGACTAGGGAGCGTTCCTGGGTCCGAGGACCAGCGTCAGGAAGGAAGAGGGTGATTCGACAGGGGAATTCCTTTTTAATTGGGCGAACGTCGTCGGTCGCCGTCCCGGAAACAATAAGTGACAGTGACGGGGCTAACGCGAGCGCCGGTGCTCCCGGGAAAGGCACACGGGTGCCACGCACGCACACAAGGGCGAACACGACAGGTCGCAATCAGACGGGGGAAGCACTTCCTCCCGTTAGCGAAGATAAAGAAAAAAAAAAAGTGATCCAAAGATAAAGAAATAGGAGATGACAGAGAGAGTGGGAAAACGATTTTCGTCGTCCCGATGACAACGCTGATTTTTTTTTCTTTTCTTTTGTTCATTTTTCTCTGAGCGTCTAGTTTTACACGGCCACTTCCTTTCTTCTTACAGAGCGGGCACTGCTACTGGGACGGCGCTAGGCTCGCGGTCGACTGAGGAGCGTGATCAGAGGAGACGTTAGGTAGGTAGCCGGTTATGTTTGGTTAGGCAGGTTAATGTTAAGTCACGGTCGGCCGGGAAGTTCGGTCCACCGTTCCTAGGAAGGTTACCGGTTCAGTTAACGCCAATAGGAAAGTAAAGGGGTGCGCGCGAGAACAAGAAAGAGAGAAAGGTGGGAAAGGCCGGGATAAAACGATGTTAGCGCTCCTGGCGGTAACAACTGGAACTCGCCTTGTTTTGTTCGATTTGGTTTCTTTGTATTTCGGGTTCGTTAAAGGGACGCGACGAGAGAAGTAGTGAAGCGGTAGGTCGCGGAAGACCAGAAACTACAATGAAGAAATGGTGAAAACACGCTATACAGTGCAGGAGCACTGTTAGTTCACGCGGTTCGATAGCGTATCTGTGACGAAGAAGTGACATAGACAGGATTCAATAGCGCAAGCATAAAAAAAAATCATACTTAAGAAATAAAAATTAGCACTAAAGTACAGGACGCTAAGAACGATAACGCAAACGACGCCAGACAGATCAACGGCATGCAAACCTGGATGTAGTTGAGACAATGACTGCTTATTTTTAAAATTTTACTGCGCAATCTAGACATGGTCAGAGGGCACATAACGACAGGAAGGATGACGTCCGTTCCCTCGCATGTGTTCCCTATCCGCGTCTGGTTTGCGTCGTAAGTTTCCTTGAATATGAATGACCAACTAGATCAAACCAAGATTCTGAACGATTGTTTGTACAAAAATGGAGAAAGAGAGAGAAAGGAAAGAACTGACAAGAATAAGACAAGAATAAGACTGACAAACATGACAAGAATAAGTACATCTGGGCAGCCGAAAAGAAATAAATTAAGTAAATAGCCACTAGGCATTGTAACACAAACATAAAAAATGACATAAAATAAAATGAAAGAACACAAAGACACAAGGTAGGCCCGAGGAATTGTCACTCTTCGCAAGGGGCATATCTGCACGGAAAAACAAACCCTTCACAGGCGGGAAGCCTGCTTTTAAAAAGCACAGAATTGCTTTACCACCAATAATAACTAAGAAGCACCAATTCAACGACAGCAAAGGAAAACGAGCATGGTATATTCACTCGACAGCACACCTGATTTCATTTATTACTGCGTATTTACTACGTCTACCACCAGCTCAGGTACGGCATTACTACAAGTACAGAAGGAAATGGGGTGAACACACATAAGTACAAGAAAACGCAGCCAAGTAACCCATAAAGCATCGACAACAATATTAGCGGTAGAGAATAGAACCAACAGAACACTGAAGAAAGATCGAGAGGACCCAGTGGCCAAACGTAGCGCGCAATTTCTAAAAGCATTCGCGCGAAATTGCAACTCGGTTGGGCAATCCAGCCCACACTGCCGAAGTTTTCTGTAGATAAGCGGCGGAGAACGGTTCTCTGAAGATAGCGATGTGTTGCCTCAAAGAAATATATGTTTCGGAAAGCACCGACTAAATTCTACTATCGTTCACGGCGTCCGCGCCATGTAGTGCAGAGAACGATCCTCGTACAAGCACAATAAAGTGTACCGCCGACTAAATTCGACAGCCGCAAACTTGAAAAGGCGCAAACCGCCCGATTGAGAGCTCGGCGAAACTCGACGAAACAAGCCATTTGTTGTTAGCCTTATCAGCGCCTGCCGCCAACTACGAAACTAACAACACGCGGTAAGAGGAGTTTTGCCGGCCGAGAGACAGCGGTGACGCAATCCAATTCCCATTGCGAGGCCGCCGCAAATGCACCTAGGTATATACACCTAACCCACTTTCTCTAAAAGCCTTCCCTCGATTGCGTCACGCCGACAAAGTTCGACACGGCCGCGGAGAGGCGCGCCCTCCAATAAGGCCGCGAGAGAGCGCTCTCGCGCCTTTGTGCGCGTATCGAGGTATGTCGCAAACACGCGCTGTCACTCCGCATAACCTAATCTCGAATTCCTCGAAATCCCCCGGCGTCAGACGACACAGCGATTTCGAAACTTTGCGACTGGGATGCTTCAAGCCTCTGCAGCGTCTGCGATGGCCTGTAGTCGCACCGTGTCCTCACGTTGACCTCCACATCGTTGTTCTCAAGCATTCAACCACCGCGCTTTGCGTGCCTGCTCTTTCTCCCGACTGAATGCGTCGGTTCTCGTCGCATTCGAAGGGCGCCTCACTTTGATTTTCCCGTCCACAGTTCTTGCCAGTAATCCCCGAGCTTCCGTTTATTCTGCGCTGTACTGTCTATCTGGCCTTCCTCCAAGCAAAGTCTCGATGTCCTACTTTACGCGTGAACGGCGACGGCGTCAACTCGCGCGTTCCCGTGTGACACCTTCTCTTCCCTAAAGCCTCTTTCTTCGATTTCCTCTTTTTTTTCTTTCTTCGTAGAAGCGGCAGCGAAAGCGCCAGGCGACAACCCGAGCGCGCGACCCGGAGACGCGCTCCCACCCACCGCCCAGAAGAGAGAAACGGAGGAACCGGAATTGATCTCGCTAGAATCAAGATACGGCCAAGCGGCAGCGTCCGTCGAAAAGGGGATTACGTGCCGAAAACATATGGCGTTCGGGGATTGACGTTGGCAGCTGCCCAGCCCGGGCCGATGCTAGCGAGCGAGCGAGCGAGCGGGCGGGCGGGCAAGCCAAAGCCAGGCCGAGCGGAAGCCGGCAGCCAAGCCAGCGAGACGACAACGCCTCCTTTCGTCGTCGATGCGCCAAGGGCTCTCCGTTATACGTGTCGTCGCAAGCAAGGCGCGACGCTGGAGGAGAAGGAGGGAGAGGAGGAGGGGGAGGAGGGAATGGGGTTCTAATAAATCTGGTAGCCACCGTGAAACCAGCGGCGTTCTGCCACATTGACGCGAGCGACGAGGTCACGATATACGAGAGAGAGCTGGGCGTATCGCGGTGAAACTAAAGCGTGCGACGAGAGCAGGTTGTTTGCGAAACAACTTTTGGAGTCCATATTGGCGTATCTCGCTTTCAAATCTCTGCGTCGAAGCGCCGCGACGAAGCTGTGGATCAGAGAGATTTGCACTCGCGTAGTCTCTGAGATAAAAGATAACGTATCGTTCCCTTGTTAGAAACACCGAAGCATGGTTGACCATCTATTTTTTTTTTTCGGATGGCGTGCTATTTTCGCTACAAAATATGTACCGAATTGTCTAAATAAGAAACACTTAACACTGGTTGTTATAGGAACGACGGAGATTATAAAGTCGCGCGACGATAAACGGACAGCGCAGAGAGAGATAAACAAAGTAAACGGCCCGTAGTCGCGTGGAGGCATGGCAAGCCAAGCAAAGACGAAATTACAAATACCACAGCTGCTGACGTGAAGAATGAAGTTTAGACGTTCCGCTACCTATAAAACAAAGAAACAGGTAGATATTTTTTTTTTTGCGCACAGTAAGCCCCTAGAGAAGACGAATATTATAGTAAACGATAAAATCGGGACCTGTCAGACATGTATGCTTGGTTTAATCTCCGGCTGCTGGAAAATGCTTGTCCGAGATTAAATTCAAAATGATGACGATGAAGCAAACCATTTTTATGAGGAAGAAATGAAGTTGTCAATTATTTAAATAATAAGTTTATCATTAACAATAAAAAAGGTCATGATAGTGAAATTGATGATCACAAAGATATCCGGAGAAGAGAGAGAGAATTTAACGTAGGAAAGGGGGAGAAGTTAGCTCGAAGGACAAAGAAGTTGATTATGAATAAGAGACTAACATACGAAAGTATTTGCCAGTTTGGTTCCTTTCCTTTCTGTGTATATGCACATATATATGTGCGTTTTCAAACCAAATATTAAGGCAGGAACGCGGCAACTGCAGCGCCCAAACAAGAATATCAAAGAAAAAGAAAAAAACAGCAAGAAATTGGAACAGTTAACATCACGAAGAAAAAAGGAGGAAGAAAAGAACAAAATTATTTCACTAATCACTGCTCGGTCCAGCAAATTTGAACGCTTTATGGGTACACCAAGCACAGGTTTGTGCACGCTACGACCACGACGTTGCGAAAATAAGGATAGGCGTGTTTAGGGATGTAAGCCATGAGGGAAGGATAAGCGAAGCGTATGGGGATAAGGGTGTAAAGCCTTGAAAAGAAGAAAGAAAGAAAGAAAATGAAGAAAAAGAAAAGAAAACAACGATAGGTAATCTGTGCAGGAGCAAACGATGCAAAAATGGTGGGAGCTCGGGCTTTTTAATGGCGAGTCGACGCAATGCCGATAAGAGGATGAGAGGAACGGTAATAGGATGAGGACGACCTTTACGTTCTTCCTTTGTTCATTCCTGCAGCGCGTTTTTTTTTTTCTTCTTCTTAACGGTATATTCTATTATAAACATGTAGGTAAAGAAATACTTCGGATAATCCATGTATTTTTTACAGCCATAACGAATAAAAAGATGATAAATACTGATTATTTTTAAGTTTAAGAATTAAAGTCTGGGATTTCGCGTGCCAAAATCACGATCGATTGTGAGGCACGCCGTAGTGAGGGACTCCGGATTAATTTCGACCACCTGGGGTTCTTTAACGTGAACCCAAAGGACACGAAGCACGGGCGTTCTTACATTTACAACCAATCTAAATGCGGCCCCGCCACGGCCGGGATTCGATCCCACACCCTCAGGCCTTAATAGCAAGATCAAGAATTAACAATATTTATTTATTGTTTACCCAAATAGTCAAACTATTTTAATCAATAGGTTTATTATTAGAGTGTTGGAATGAAAATGTGATAAACATATTCATCATATTAAGGACAAGGGTGCCGCAAGGAACATTTCAATCGCATTTTTTAATGTACTTTGTAAAACCTTAATTCCTCCCACAACAGCGACCAAGCCAAGCACGGAGGTATGAATTGGTGAGAAGGCGAAATTAACAATTGGGCAAACCGAAGAGGACGACGCATTTTCGGGGACAAAAATGTATAAAAGTGATAATTTTACCCTGGAGTACGGGAGAAGTGGCAGTGGACAGGAACTTTCAAAGCGAAGTTGATTATTTTATCAATATATATCATACGCCGGGCAAATATCCGCAAACTGTTTGTACCCATAGCCATGGGCTACCGGTGGGATTCAACAAAAGAAAGTACGTTTGAGGCTTAGAACATAAGCAAATACAATATGTCTAGACACATAAAATGCACAGGGGGACACAAAACATAGCAGCTTCGCTCGTCGACGCCTACCGCGCCATCTGGTGCGTGAAAAAATAACAACCTGCGTGTAGTTGACGCGTGAAAACGCGTTCTACCACGTTGCCTATGGAAGCTGAGCTAAGTACGGGGGAGGCTTAGAGAAGGTTGAGTGGATGCTGAGAGATAGAGAGCTCAGGGGGGAGCTGCTGATGGGAAAAAGCGATGAAAGTTCGCGACGATATTGATTTCTTCTCTAAGCCACCTCTCCTGGTCAGGCTAAACATTTTTTGTCTTTTCTTGCTTGTTTTTCGGTATGATAGGTGCGTGCCTACGCTTGCCTCAGGCGAAACGCACCAACGCTACAGCGCAGCTTGTTTACGGATAGATTCTCGGACGAAAAAATAAAATCGAGCGCTCAAAAAAAAAAAAAAGCCAAAGGTGCGCGACGCCGGCAGATCCGATTAGACGGCCGAGTAGTGAAGCTGAGCGGATTGGAAAAGGCATATATATATATATATATATATATATATATATATATATTCAGCGCCAGACTGGAAGCCGAACTAACGTGGGCACTACGCGAGACGAAGCACCGACACAAAGAAGATTTGTCCCCACTGATTTCCAACTTTCGCAGAATTAAGAAAAAGAAAAAAAAAAAGTTTGTTTTCTTCCTTGCTGCACACTTTTCGTCACTCGTTCCCTGTGATTTACCTTTTACACACGCACACGCACACGCACACACACACACACACACACACACACACATGCACGCACTACAGGTTGTGTTTTCCGAGCCGGGGAGACTATCCGTATTCTATAAGCAATTTAGCGACGAAAATCCGCGCTTCCGCAGCAGGCGAGTAAAGAACTTTTTTTTTTTCATCCGTTCTTTCTTGATCTATTTCTCTTTCCTACGAATGACTAAGCAAGCGCATTTGACGTTCTTAACGTAGTCTGCATAAGCGCGCTCACGGAGAAGAAGGAGGGAACATTTCTGACGATAATGGCGCTCTCTCGGGGAGCGTGAAATTGCCGCGAATTTCCCGCGGGGGAAGAAGCGAGCGAAGATCGACTCGGGATTGTTTGCCCGAGGCAATATTTGCCGTTTGGAGTCTCCGCCTACGGCCTCACGCCAGCTTCCATCACGACAGCTGCAAAGGTCCGCTTGAACGACACGCTATAATCGACAGTTTTTCGAGGATGCTTTTTTTTTTTTTTTTGTCCCTCTCCTTTGAGTCTAGTCCGCTTTGCATAGGCTTCGAAAAAAAATTTCCTCGCTGCGATCCGATGTTTGAATTCCAACTCAAGAAACGGATTTGCAGAGCTATAGTAAGAAAAATAAAGCAGCCATTTGGATCCAGTAGGTGTACAGCCAAATATTCAAATTCCGGGGTTTCACATTCCAAAATCCCGATCTGGTTACGAAGTACGCCGTAATGGAGAACGCCGGATTGATTTTGACCACCTCGGGTTCTTTACCGTGCCCTCAGTGCACGCAAAACAAGCGACTGTCGCAGTCTGCCTCCATAGGAATGCTGTTCGAACCCGCAACCTCACGCTCGGCAGCGCAGCGTCATATCCACTGAGTACCGAGGCGGGTAGCCTGATTGTCCTCCCCGCCTTTCCGTCATCACCTCTCTCTCTCTGTCTGTCTGTCTGCTATTTACGATAAAGTACGGCTTCCGCTGAGCCAGGAGAGTGTAAGGTGAATACGATACGATGATGCGGTCATTAAATTAAACAACTATCCTATCCATCGCCACATAAAAAGCCGAAGACCGGGAGGCAAAAAACTAACTTCGCCACCGAGTGAGATAATGCAACACTGGCCTTGTTCTTTCCACGGGTGACAAGCTACCGAGAAGTGGAGGTGATCAAAAAAGAAAACGGTGGGCCTCCTCATGAAAAGGGGTAGCCAAAGATAATGAAAGAAAGAAAAAAGGAAACAGATTGCTCGCGGTGCCCTTATCAGCGAAAAAAAAAAAAAAAGAAAAGGCGGCGTTGAGCTTGTCCGTTATACTCTACTATAAAGTTCAAAGGTTGGACTCGCATAACCAGGGAAAGAGTTGAGTTAGGGACCAACGGCTAGGCTTAGCAGTAACGACGCGTACAAACGCGCCCAGGAATGATAACGGTGCTGCCGACAATAGGCCGGGAAGCGTCGACAAACGCACAACGCGCGCGCATAGATAGGGACGCGCGCGCCGCACAAAGCCGCCGCGGCGATAAAACAAAACGCGGTCCCGACACTTGTACGTCGAGAAAGAGGAGCCTGGCACCGCCACGCCCCTCGAGCGAAGAGTGCTGGCGAACTGCACGCGCTATGCCGAGCATGCAAATGAGTGGCGCCTTCACCAGCCCCGTGCTGACGGGCACACACTCCACCATCGACGAAGAAGGGCAGTCGGAAGCGGGGAAGGGCGGAAGCGGAACCGGAAGTCGACATCCGGAATTGAGGAAGGGCGACGGCGGAAGTAGATGGGAAGGACGGCCGAGACGGGCACTTGTGAGGAGACGACGGAGGCTGCGCCGCTGAACTTGGGGTGACCGATTTCTTTGTTTTGTAATCGCCTCGGCCGCCTTTGAAAGCCTCTTCGTCGCAGCCGTGGTTGAAGAGAGGAGAGAATGCGTGGAGTAGGGAGGGCGAGAAGAGTCGGTGACGAAGCGTTTCAAGCCGGCGTCGCTCGGTTATCGTGGGCGTCTTTTCACGGACGCGTCATCATCTTCCTGTGCTCGGCGGGGCAGGCGAAGCGACGGAGCAAGCAGAGAGAAAGAGAGAGAGAGAGATGCCTCTCCTCTTCCGTCCAACCCTGAAGGGTCCAAGTTCCGGGTCACATATCTCTCCGACGCCTGCACTCTCGGCCTCGCCCGCCCGCTTGATCCTCTTGTTCGCGCGGTGTCGTCAAAATAGTTTGGACGAGCGACACATCCGAGGCTGTCTTACTTAGAGAGGACCGGAATTCGAGTCTTCTTTCTTTTTCTTTTTTCGTCGCGTTCTGGCGAGGCAGACCGGATCTCGTTTCTTTCGTGATAGACGAGGTGCGGCCTAATCAAGCGTTCAACGCCGAGAAAGAAACGGCCGAAAAAAAAAAAAAAAAAGAGGTAGTCGCATGGTTAATGCTGTGTTAAAGAAAAAAATGTTGCATCGGCCACCGTAAATTTTGTAGAAACCGTTTCCATAGGTTTTCCCCTTTCTTTTTCTTCTCTTTTTAACCATTTTCGAGTGATATATCATTACTGTTTGCCTTAGGTGCTTAGAAATTTCAGAACTCCATTCCTTCTTTTATCGCGATGTTTCGAACTTGCAAACTGGTGACTTCTTCTATTTTATTTATAATTCTGCGGCTTGCTTAAATTTTTTACGCAGCCTTTGAGCGCCAAGTTAAGGAATCTGCTCGTAGCGGTAACAAAAATTTGATTTCCGTTTCGAAATGAAACCAATCGCTAACTCGGTTCGGCGGTTGTCTAACAAGGAAATTTCCTGTGCTTCCAACGTATTCGAAGATGGCGGCCAGTATAGTGAATCTTCCTTCTGAATTAAAGAAAAGAAAAAAAAAAGCTGCGTAGTAACGCGAGGCAGAAGGATGTATGCAAGGGGAGGGGGAGGGGGGCGTCAATTTAGTAACCGCGAAAGTGGTTAGACGACACTCGACAAGGCGTCGACATTTCACGAGGCGACCGATATGCAAACGAGTTTGATCTAGAGCGCCCGAGGCCCCTTTTCTAATGTAAACAAGCCGAGTTGCGGCGATATGCATATGCTGCGCGGCGGAGAACGGCGCGCACGCCTGTACAAGTTTCGGTAAACAAACTCGACTCGTTGCACCGAGAGCCGCGACTGCTGCGATTCACCGTGTTTACGCAGCCTGCCATAACAACGGTACAAATACCCTGGCACCGAAATACGCGCGTTTTCGAACGATATATGCCTAACTGTGCATTGGAAACGGAACAATGATATAGCATTCTCTGAAAGGCGAGTGAGAACGCACACAGTACATTTCTGGAGAGCGGTTTCGCGGCGAAAACGTTGCGGGAGTTCTCGGTGGTTTAGGCGAAACGGGTGGCGGTTGGAAACAAGCCGCAGAACGAGGCAAGCTAAATTCAGAATAAGCCGACAGACCCAAATAAATTAAAGACCAATCTGTTTGCCACTATTGTCGTACTGCGGTTACCAAGCATTTCTTCTGGTATGTTTCTTAGGGGTGGGCAGCGTTACCCGGACGAAGGACAGAGAAAAAGACGATACGAGCGCTGACGCCCGCGAGTTGTGTTAGGTTAGCTAGGTTAGGATCTACACGTCTAAGTTGATGCGGGTCAGCGCTTGTGCCGCACATAGGCTTTGTACGTTGTCCTTTTGCGCTCGTGTCACGAAATGAAGTTACAGCAACTCGCCCAACTTTCCATCCCATTGTCAATCGCTCCCTAGGTGTGTCTATAGTTGCCTTTTCCAGCAACTACTGTTGAATGACCAGTTTCTCCTTTCCTCCTCACCATTTAGCCACATCTAGCCCCAACCCTGGTCCATCTGAGTTGCTGCTGCGCTCAAAGCAGCCAGACCCACAGCTCCAAATCGTGTACAGTAGAGCTTCTCGATACCTAAAGTTTCGCTCGAGAGGAGAGCTAGACCGCTGGGTAGGGGACGGCCACGCATTGTGAAAACAGGTGGTCGAACGGGGACCGTTTTCCCAGGGACGCACATCCTCCTGGTCTCCCACGACGATCAAATAAAAACGAAAAAAAAAAGGAACTATGTATCGCGGCAGCCTCCTCCAACACGCTATACAAGCAGCCCTGCGTACTCGTCCGATGCTGTATTCCTGACCGCCGGTGCGTTTCTCTCTATATATAGTCCCCGTATACCTATCACGTATCTTTATGCGTGTGCGTTTACGTTTTCGTCGGGTTTGCCGCTCGGACGCCCGAAGGTAAACGCGCCGAATCGTATCGACCGGAACTGAAGGAGCCCGTCCGTGCACTTGGTGCCGTAGTTCTTTCTGGTACGCGACGTCACACCGCGGAAAGAATTCGAGCATCTAGGTGGTCTTTTACTGTTCTGTTCATGCGTAGCGTAGGACTTCGGTTCCGATGCGAGAGAAAGTCTCGAGCCTAAAAAAAAATTTAAAGAAAGAAAAAGGAGCGCAGCGTTGTCCAAATTTGTAAGAGTTTGTGTGCCCCCGCCGAATTCGCAAAGCTGGTTGTATGCAGGAAGAAGTCGTGACCGGGGGGAGATACCCACTTGCTGCCCACCGATGCGCGCGTAGTTACACACTGGTAGAACAAAAGATGTCCCAGTAGCCGAAGTTTCAACAAAGGCACTTGTCTCTTTTCCTGACGAAGACAAATCTTGTCGAAATGTTGGCGCCACAGACATTTCTTATTCAACCATATAGTTGATGATTTCCAGTGTTTCCTTCTTCCTGGCAACGTCTGCATGCCTTGCTTGGACATCTATGCGCACGCACACGCACACTTTCTATACAGCTTTTTTTTTTTTTTAACTGTCTACGTCTATTGCGTAGCGCATCCACCAAATACAGTGACGGCGATTTAATGTAGACCGTTATAGTGAGCAGGAACATGCACGTTGTTTTTCGAAGAAACAGACGTGCCATACGAGCAAGAAAATGAGATCACCTATTATAACAATGACAGCGAATGCTAATGCAAAACGAATAGAACAAAGAAAACGGTGCAAAATTAAGCTCAGTTTGTTCTGGTGAAGGTAACAGCCAAACAAGCACAATTATCGCTTCGGTGTTTACCGGAGGACAAGTTCAAAAAATGGGAACATAAATTTTAAGCGACGCCGACAAGAAAGAAAGACGTTGACGTTACAGTACACGGTTCAAGACTTTCTTTCAAGGTCCACGTCGCTTAAGCGTTATGTTAACGCTGTCACACTGAATGACCCAGTCTGCCCTCGCGACTTTCAAACGACTTCACAAAACACGTCTTCCAAGCGCAAATGAGCAAGTAAACCTTCAGCGACAGCTGTCAGCAGGTTATCTCTGTCCGCCACATCGAATACGCAAGTCAGCGCTCTCAGAGATACGACGGCTGCCCGAATATCCGACACCTGGCCTTTCAACACGAGTGGAAACCGAACGGTAGCTAAAAGGATGCCAAACAGAGCATGAAAAGAAACAAAGAAACAAACAACACACAGGGGGTAGCTTTCAAGAAAGAACACATAAACATTTCTCTCATACAATTGTACAGAAAACAAAAAGGCTAATGCATACATGCATAACCACGTGAAAGAGAGGAGCAGCTGGCTTAAGGAAGGCGAGAAAAAAAAAAAAAAAAGTTCCGTCCAGCCGGGCACATCACCGCAATCGTCTGCGGTTGGCAGATGGAGCGGACGACAAGCGGCGACCAGAGGGCGCGTGCCGGGTCACGTGCGCGGTCACGTGACGCGGCGGCCGGGTTCGCGCCGCGTGGTTGTGACGCGCATGATTGGCGGCGCTCGGAGCGCACACGCAGGCACGGGACACTTGCGCTGCGTCGTCACCCCGCAGACAGGGTCGCAGGAAAGTGCGAACAAAGAACGAGAAGAGATAGCAGGAGGGCACGTATTCACAAAAAAAACGTTCCCACGTTGGAGTCTAGAATCGTTCGTATGAGAGCAGATGCCAAGTGACCGTGATGTTGGACACTTTATTAGCGAAGGCCTGATTCCAATCGGCACTTACGGAGAGCTGCGTGAACTCGGCCCCAGGGGCCAAATTCACAAAGCTTTTCGTTTGTAAGTGCACTTTGCAAATAGCCGGCTATCTTCTCTAATAATACGTTCAGCATCAGGGTTGGGTGGCATTTGCTCTTCCGAACAATTCTAGCGTAAGAGCTGTTTGTGAATACGGTCCCCTAGTTACGAGTGCTAGGATAAATTTAGGTCGTACGCGCCACATTCGCATTTCGCCTGATATTGACCAGATCGCGAAATAACAAAAGGATGGGGCACAGCGACTGCAAACCCCCTACTCATTAGCAAGTCACAATTGGCTCGCATGTCGAGATGCCCTTCATCAAAAAGACACGGCGTCTAGGACAACATGCGTCACAACTGCGAGGTTTTCACCGCTACGTTGGTGCATGTATTTTCATACATGTGACGCGACCAAATGCCAAGAAAGCGCGCAACAAACACAACGCGAGTGTCTACAAACTTTCATGCAGGAGAAGAAAGAATACATAAGAAAGCAAGATCGATGTCACGCAAACAAAGAGTGACGCGCCGCCTGGTGCGGACGTATCGATGGACCTCATCATCGATCGGTGCCGGAATTAGACCCGACGGCTTCTGGCTCGCGGCCTGGCTTTGGCTCTGAATCAGGCCACGACTGCGGGATTTCCGGTTTTCGTGCGACCACGAGCGCTAATTGCGATGTCAAGATAGGCAATGTTTTCTTCTTGCCGCGGAAATCAATGTCCCTCTGTCGGCAGGAGATAAAGTAAAATCAATGGTACGAGTCAATGTTTCACTCTTGTGACAATTTGTTGTGTTACGTATCTGTATTGGTGGCGACATATATTTTTTTTTTTCGTTCTCTGCTCTAACGCTTAGCGCCGCGAACATTTGTTGTGTATTCTCATTCTGCGATGTGTTTCTTTTACTTTGCTGATCTTCTGAGACTAATGACATATTTCTATGCTTATGATTCAAAAAAAAAAGAGAGAGAGAATGAAAGAAATACCAGCCAGCACAATCTGTTCGTGCAGACATTTTCTTAATTAGTCATGTATAAACGAAACAGCAAACAACTCAGCCAGGGCAACTCCCGCCAGTAGTACCACCTGCTCGCCACCACACCGCGGGGCGCCACTGTCGTGCAAGCCTCGCTGTGCTACATCTACAGGGTTTCACGTAGCAGCAGCTGCTGGCCGCTGTTACGCACAGGGCTTGACCGCGGCTTCGCAGCAGCCATGTGAACGCTGCTACAGACGCATTTCTGCCCTACGCCAACGTCTGCAGCGCCACACAGTGACCAGCGAGTGGACACGTCACACTGCCCCACTTCCCCACAAAAGAGGAAACCTGACCAGCGAGCGGCGATGATCTTCCCAAAGAGGGGATTTGAGGAGTTGGATTCGCACGAGCACAAGCCGAAACCAGCGCGGAAAGAACGGAACCAAAACAGCGAGAGAGAAAAACGCAGAGTGCCGAAGTTTTAGCCCAGCTCCATGACGTCACCGGAGTGGTACACACGCTGAAAAGCACTGACTCAAGAGGAAGGGGAAGTTGAAAGAAAGGGGCCGAATGGGAGAGAGGGAGAAAGGGAGGGAACGTATCGGGAAGAAGTAAGAAAGAAAAAAAGAAACAGCGGGAAGTATAGGCGATGAGTCATGTTTTCCTAGCGACGGCCTGTGCCAAAAGAAGGGCCCGACGAAAGGACGCCCTTTCCTCTCCTGGACCCCTCTGGGCCGACAGCTCTCGGCGGGACGCCTGTCGTGAACTGCCTGTCTCGTCGACAAACATGGACCGCACGCGACGCTCGAACGTGGGTAGGTGGGGGGGGAGGCGTACCGGCGTTCCAAAGCTTACCACCGAGATAGGCTGACGACGCACCATCCGCACTGCGGAGAAGCATAACGTGGAGACGCGGACATACTTACTTTGGCAGGTTATGTTATATGTGCTCGTCATCTCAAACCTTTCCTTCGTTTTTTTTTAATCTTTTATTTAGTGATCAATGTTACAGACGCGGAAGCATGATGAGAGGGCTTATCGAATGATTTTTTTTTTCAGCGACTAACCGAGACGCACAGGCTTCACTGCATCGCAGAATGCAGCAAAAGTCGAGCACTGAATTCTTTGAAGACTGTATGGGAGTCACGAGAAAATGGGCAGGGGTATGGCAGTTGAAGCTCGACTAAGCCAATCAAAATCTGTTTTCGCGTGACAAAGGCACGTGATTGGTCATCGTCTTGGCTGTTCTATCATGGGTAGTCATCAATCGATAGTGTGGGCACTGGCGGTACTTGAAAAGTCGTTTTGTGCAGACACATTCCTCAATTGCCGTGCATAAATAAATGAATATATATATATATATATATATATATATATATATATATATATATATATATATATATATCCTCGAACTGGCTCTAACACGATACTAAGTTTAAAACAACGCGCTCACGCAAAGTGTTGTGCGGTACACTCTTAAACGAAACGCGTAATCAGTGCTTGACCGCTATTACCGTTCAGTTTTTATACGAATGCGCCGAAAATATTATTTATTGCCAGGCATTTTCTGAGCGCCACATCGAACACTTGATTTCTACGAGCTGGAAGAAATGTTGCAGTCATCTTGGCTTGAACAATAATTAGGCGTTTTCTGTACATCATCACTACGAGTGGATGGTGCTTAGTGCGGATGCAAGTAATGACACGTGTTACAAAACAGGATGTCTTCTGAATTTACAAAATCATCCTAACCCATGACCATATGGAGACATGCACGTGCCCCAGCACATAAAGCAAGCTAAAAAAGAATGTCAAACAAAAAGAGCTATAAACATCAAAGGAGAATCAAAACGATATACGACAAAAAAAAAAAAGACAAGAAAATATCGAAGGGGACATGATGAATTTCAAGCGGAACGATGGGGGGCAGGAATGGGGATTTGAAAGTGCAACAGGGGGTGCGGTTAGGAGTGGGCATTGAAAGGAGGCGGGTGGGGTGAAAATATGCCCGGGACAGGATAAAAATAAAAATGCAAGGCGTAAAAGAAACCAGACAGAGCGGGCGGTGACAGTATTCAAGAGATGGGAAAGGCTTTGTGAAGCATGCTTTAATACCGACGAACATGCGATGGTTTTGTCATGGAGTCCTATATGCGCCTCCTATCGGATATATATATATATATATATATATATATATATATATATATATCAATGTCTAGAGTCACCAGTGCGGTCGAGAGCTACGTAGTGGACAGACTCTTTTGTTGGGAAGCTGCCATGCGAAACGTGATGAATACGATGAAGTGAAGAGAAAAGAAAAGACAAGGCAGACTAAACATTATCGGCAATGGTAGCTTATTTCGTTTGTTTGCACTGTTTTCTTCTCCACAGCATGTGTGAACTTCGGGCATGCATATATATATATATATATATATATATGTTTTTAAGTGGGTGAGAGGGGGAAGTGTTTTGGTATCCCGTAAATTAAAAACTCGACAGCATAAACTGACCATTTTTTTTCCATTACACAAAGAAAGTTATGGTTACGGGCTTCTCTAAGAGCAGACAGAAATTTGCGCGGGCTCCTCCGCTGTCATCCGGAGTGTGCGGCCCAAACTATTAATAAAGCCCGAGATAGTGTTGTTGACTATCACAGCCAGCAAGGCGAACTAAAGTGAAGGAGACGATTAATCGTTGCCACCGCCAAAGTGCTCGGGGTGCGGCGCGGCTTTCAGAGAGAACGCTTAAGTTTGCTTAACCGGCGTTTCAAAAAAAGTGTTAACTTAGCAGTCAGTGCCCCGACGTAGTTATTTTTTTTTAATACGGCTTACGCAACTCCCTGCACCGCTCCGTCGGCACTTTGAATCGCAATTTATTGATTAACAGCGCTCAAGTAAAACCATTTCATGTTCTTTTTTTTTTTTTAGAAAGTTCGCCAGGAGTAACACTTTCTAGACGGATTTTACTATTCCAAGTGAGACTCGTTTTGTTAACTGCCACATTTGCGTTAATCTCCTCGAGCAATACACACTCGTGTTGTTATTCCCTCTTATCAAGTTTATAGCGTGTGCTGAGGCCATTTATCTAAATGATTGCAGAACTGTTAAAGCCCCTCAAGCGCTCACCTTCAAAGCAATAACTCGTTTTGCATCGGCAAATAATTACGCATCTCGTTTAGATTGTATCTTTGCGCTATAATTTTTTTTTTCAGGAGCACTTTGTGATTTTCATTTATGGAATGCAGCACATCTGCTGTTTTATGTCTGCGTGCAAATGCAACCCGTGCTGTCGACACATGTTTTACTGTGTGTTCCAATGATTCCACATATTCATTCAACGCCGTCGAACTGTACTCAGTGGGAACGGGCTTCACCAAGTTTTCCCAAGCAGTTTATTCACAACTCTCCCTTTACCCCTTGGAGATGAATCAAAGATTGATTAATTGATAAATCGCTCGATCTTCGCACTCAGAGCATTATGAAACTCCAATCCGGATCAAATCTAGCTGTCATAAAGAATAGGGCCTTTTTAAAGCAAATAGTCGCTCCTTATTATTTTTTTTTTTTCACTTCGTTTCAGTGTTTTACACTTTTGACGAAGTTACTGTACGTGCATTGCGGCCCCTGTGCCCATCTCGTCTGCACGAAGGGCCTGAAATCAATTTTGTACTTTTTTTTTGTCTCGCTTACTTGAATCGTGATTATATTCATTTAACAGGATGCCTTCTCCCGCATGCCCAAGTTTTGTTGAGATTTTTGTCGTGCGAGGCCCCCCTACGGCGTAATGCTTTCCGGCTTCCGCCTGTATATAACTGTTTCCCGTGACCGCGTTATATTTCTGAACGACCCGAATGTACAAATTTTTGTCTTGTAACATATTGTCGTACATTTACTATCGATGCGATCCATCCTAATCGAAAACCCGCTGTTCGCCCAGCGATACCACTTACCCTTAAAACCTGAACCCTAAAGAACTTGAATACGCTTCGTGTCATTTTAAGGGACAGGTGTTTATATCACGAACGAGCCACTGGTGACACTTCAAGGTTCTCTAGTTTTACCAGCGCCGTCAGATTTTGACTCCCCCCCGAAGCTGGACTCCCACGAAAGCTCCATTCTCCTCCGACAGCATCGACAAATGCGGGAAGATTGGGAAAGAAAGACCACTGGACAGTTCGTAATGGATAGGGCTGTAGAGACTAAAAACAGCTAAGAGAGAGAAAGAACTGAACTAAATAGCGAGTGTGGCCGGCAACCCCCTCCCGTAAACAGAGGCCAAATCGCCCTGTTAAAAAACGTCGCTCAGCGAACAATGTCCGAGACCAATGAATCGGTTTGGAGGTCATCAATAACGCTGACGGGATCACAAAAGCGGAAGCAGGGGAAAAAAAAACTGCCTCGGTTCGAGTTCTTTATACGCCAATGAGGCAGGAAAAACAAGGAAAATAAAAAAAGGAGAGGAGTGGGGGAGAAGCAGAGGGAAAAAAGGGAAACTGGGAGTCTAGAAAGCTTCTAATGGCGGAAACAACAGGCTTCCTCTATTTCTTTTTTACCTCACATTCTGAATAGGGGGCGTCGAGAAAAATACGGAATAAAAAAAAAAGATTTGCGCAGGAAGGGCGGCATTCGATGGACATATTGTCGCGGCGGGAGTGCGCTGGTTCCCCATGGGGAATGGCGGTTCCCTCTAGAGAGGATCGCCCTTGTTCGGTCCTCCCGGGATCCCACGGCTGTGCTCCCGAATCTGTCTCGCGTTTTCGTCACGGGATGGCGTTGCCCTCGCAAGGACGAGCCGCGCGCCCCTCACAAACTGTTGCGGGATTTCCTTTGAATAGGGAGACTATGACGAAGCGCGTTTTTTCCCTCTCTCTCGCTGCATTCTTTCCCGCGAACGCCGTCAGACGCGAGAGAGTACCGGCATTCACTCCCGTTAGTTTTTGTGTTCCTGCAGTGTTGCGGCTGCAGAAACGGAATCGTGCATCGTATTCAATCGTTCACCGTATTCAACGCGCGTCAATGGATACCAGGAACAGTAACAGATAAAGCAGCGGGAAAAGCTCAACGAATCCTCAGCGCCGAATGTATAGCGTCTTATCAACTGACTTTCCGAGCGACGGTTCCATCATGGGAAAGCTGCGGCGTGAGGTTTGCAGTCTGTCCAAAGTACATGGCTCCAAATGCGACTGCGGCTACGTCTTCTGAATTCCGATTGTTGGCGGGAAGAAATTCGCCGCTTCTGTACACTTCTTAGACCACACTTAGAGGAACAAGGCCCAGAATTGGAGCACGCACTATCGGTGCAGTTATGGTGACTGCGATTGAGCCGGTGTAAAGTGTGCGCCATAGGCAACCCACCATGTATAGCCTCGTCAACGCTTTCGCTAAGTTAGACGCATTAGCCTCACACAATTAAAGCCCGCTCAGAAAGCGCACCAAACAGATGCGCGAGTTAGTGAGTCGCAAGTGCGCGCACAGCGGAGGCGACACTGTGCGCGATGCTTAACCAGGCGAGTGGGGGAAAACCAGTTTTCACTTGTCCGGCCGCCTCTACGGCATCCAAAGTGCTTGCCTGTCAAGCAACTGCAAGAGAAGGTGAAGCCTCCCTAGTGGCACTGCTGCAACACGCCGTAACGATGCAAAAACTAAGAAAAAGAAGAAAAAAAATTATCTCGGGGACGCCTTCACTCTTGTACGCACAAAAATGTAGTAAGACTCTCTGGGCAAAACAAGAGACGGAATAAGCCGCAACCGAAGGTAAAGAAAGTAGAAACTGTGCACACGGCATCAGAGTGCCCGACGCGCGGAGTCGGTCGTCTGCGTCAGGGTCGCCGGAGCAGACGACGAAAAAGCTTTTAGGAGGGCCCAAAATGGACGACGCTGTTAATCCGACGGGCCGCAAGGACAGCAGGAAACGGTGCGCTGCGCAGGGGAACAGTGCACTTTGAAAACGGGCTTCCCACTCTGCCGCGCGGCTACTCAGTTATTCTCTCTCCTCCGCCTTTCTCTCTCTCTCTCCGCACCTAAGCCATACATCTTCGCCGCTGACGTCTGTGGCACTTGCGCGAGCAGGCTTCCATGTTGGTCGTCTGCTCAGACACGTACGTAAGTACATGTGCACTGCAGATCCCGACGCAGAAAGACTTCTGCTACCATCCAGACAAACAAAAAAGAAAAAAGGCTAGAGCAGACGACGTCTTAAGACGCCATATCGGCGGAGAAGTTTCCAATATTCGCTAAGTTTACCGTATTTCGCTTACTGAAAGGCTAAAGCTCTAGCACGGGAAGAGGACCAGCATTCTGGCATATTTGCGTGTCTTTTGTTTTTTTCTCACACGCGAATCTTGGGAAACTATGAAGATCTGGAGACCAGCAGCCTGGGTATAATTAACGCTAATTATTCCAGGCGCAAACCTCCCAGAGATACAGCGCCAGCGTATTCACATACGTAGTCACAAGTCAAGCACTAGGTATAGAACCAACGGAAGTAAAACCCAGTTGCGAAACTGAGGCTAACTTGAATTACCAGCGCTCGGATAAAAACTGCCTGTCGTCAAGGGCCAACAATATAGCCAATTCAAGCTCTTTCCGAAAGCTACGATCACAAATAAGTAACATAGATTCCATAAAAGCGCCCTCTGTTCACGTAAAGCCTCATAGCGTCCAATCCGGCTTCAAAAGAACACACTCGCTCGCGATTATTAGAGCAACGCGCGCTAGATGTTTCGGTGTACTTTAGCAAAACAAAAACGCGAAAAAACAAAATTGTGGGCGACGGAGGCAACTCGGCACCACAAATAAAGTAAAACAGAGCCAGCTGCTCTTCGATGCCTCTCATAGTTCAATCTCCCGTTGCGAGACGGTTGAAATGAACTATTTAACACTGTGTTTCTCACGATCTCGAATTCTCGAAAGATATTGAAGGAGAAAGAAATGACGATGTACCCTGAGCGGTGTACAAAGCCGTACACCGTTTCATCAATTCCGTGCAGTGCTGAGGAACCTACCTGTCGCTTCAGCCAACTATAGAAGAGACAAGCAGGAGATTAAGGGCTCCTCTATTGTCCGCCTCCAATCACTCTCCGCGCAACGCCCACTGAATAGAAGCTTCACGGAAGGATTAGTGGAGAACAACGGGTGAGGCCTCCTCCTTCCTCTTCTGAAACAGGCAGCCCGCTCTCGTTACTAATGGGCTGACACGAGCCAAGCCAAGCCTTCGCTGCGTTGCACGGAGTCGGTGAGTCGGAGTATAGCTGCAACTTGATGAATACGCCGAAATCATTATGGAACTGCGCAGAATAATGAATAGATAAAACTAAAAGAAGAGGAGGATGAAGAAGAAGAAGAAGCAAGAATAAGCCAGGGCCCGTGATATCCTAAAGCTATCCCGTCATATAAAACCAGCAACTGAAACTTCGATGATCAAAGCGACAGGAAGCACTGAGCTCAATACTGGACGGCTGGAAAGGAACATCAAAGAGCCATTTTTTCCATTCCGTCGCGGCTAAAGCATTTTAAACCATTTCCTCAAAACCAAAGCTAGGAATGAGGAGAATAAGTAAGAGTGCGTTCATATATTACGCGCACTTACCCATCTCTGCACAAAGCTTTCTACGCGTGACTCCCTATTCATTTCCTAGTCATTTCATGAGTCAGGTACAGGAACACTCTCCACAAAAACGGCACAAAATCAAGGAACAAAAAAAATAATAATAATACGTGATACCCACGTTCATTCGGGAAAAACTTTATTTTTTTTTCTTTATCAATAGGAGCACTGACACATGCATTAAGCTCCCAGCCAGATTTCGGCGTCGACTACATGCCATATGAGATCAACGTGATCCTAGACAAGTCACGACGCAAGCGCAGACGAAGCCGGTTGAGCAAGCGTCTGAGAGTAATCCCTACTAAGACGCGAATTACGATCAATACTTTATGCTTAAATTAATTTAGAGACACGCGAAGGGAGGCTTATCGGATATCGAAGTACACGAGGCCAGGCGGAGCTGAAAAGATTTTCTGAGAAGATTTTGAGCTTGCAAACAAGAAAGATGTCAATTTTTTTTTTTTTGTCTCAGTGCGCCTGCAGTGTATAGCTTAAGTATTTCGTCATTAGGAGGGTACTCAAGAAACTTTAGCCATCGCTGAAAAGATCTTCTTTTTCTATACCTACTTTTCTTTCGAGTGAAAGCTACATGGTCCGAAAAATAGTCTTAGGTTTCACTATTCAGTTCAAAACAGCGACCACGTAACAGAACTGGCAGGGAAAAAAAGTGCCCATTAGACAGCGTTAAAGGTAATGTACGGTACCCGCACTGCCGTTAATAGCGGTCCATTAGTAGGGCGCTGTTTCTCATCGACGGATCAGCGCAGTAAAAGACGATATATAATAACGCGCTCGCATTATGTCCTTATTCAGTCCTGTATTAAAATATGCACTCTTGTTTGTTTTTTCTGCGCGTTCCTTGGCACTGCGCTGCAGTTAGAAGCAAGGGAACAAAAACATTTCAGGTAAGAAGATGACCGAGCGCCTGAAAAACTAAGATGAAATAAGGAGGGAGGGGGGGGGGGGGGAGGGGACACAGTGAACATGCGAGCCACCTGCAAGAAAATCCTCCCATGACATGGCGATGAATGCAACAAACTTCGTTACTCGTGTTACTCATACGAAAAGGAACCAAAAAAAAAAAAAAAGACGGGGTTGTACGCATATTTGGAGACACTACGTTCACTTTTCTTTCATGTGGCATAGAGTGCATCTGTATTGCACTAGTGTGACAGTTATAATGTGACATTTTATATCGTCTTTGTTTGCCTTTGTCATATCGTGTGATCCACGTCACTCATAGGAGAAGGAGAAATCGGCACCATCTCTTGGTGTCAATGTCTTATTGATTAATGCTAAAAAAATGAATCGAAATATATCGCGCATGCAATGTGAGATCTGAGAGAGTCGCAGACTTGACTCACGTAACCTTCAGTCTGCGAAAGGATAAATCCGGGAGCGACTTACCTGGAAAGGAGAAAAGAAGTCGCAATTAGTGACAGCACACATAAGGCAAGTAAATCGTCATGCAAAAGACAGAGCGCTTCTTTTTTTTTTTTTTCCAACGGTGACATGTATACTCGATGAAAAAGATCCTGATTCGCGTCTATGGCAATTTTAGGAGGTTTTATGCAAGCTTAGTGCATATTTCACACATGAAATGAAGCGCTTAGTCTGCGCAATCTGTTATACAGTGCTTCACGATGTCTACAGTAAACGCCTGACTCGCTCGTACCGTATTTTTGGATGTGTTCATCCATTTTTCTTACAAAATGGCAATAAATTTATGGACCAATAATACTTACCAAAATATAAAACATGAACACAAAAACAATCAATCAATCAATCAATCAATCAATCAATCAAAATAGACTTTCTCGTAACGAAAACACCACAAGTGCTATAAAACGCTCGTAATGCGGTGGTAAAGAGCACCGTCTATTGCAAGGAAAAGCTGCTTCCATACTGTTCCAAGTATGAAACCAGCAGTGGATATGAAATGTAGCACTGCGACGCACGAGGTCGCGATATCAAATTCAGGCCACGGCGGCGCATTTCAAATGCGGCGAAATACTAAAACACCCGTGTACTTAGATTCATGTGCCCCTTAAAGAACCCCAGGTGGTCCAAATTATTCCGGAGTCCCCCACTACGGTTTGCCTCGTAATCAGATCGTGGTTTTGGCACGTAAAACCCCATAATTTAAGTTTTAATTCATGCAATGTTGCAAATGCCACGTTTCTAAGTTGCATGCTTCCGGAATTGCATTTTCTTTGTCCTCCCACTGTATATGTTATGAACTCTGTGAACTCACGCGAATTAGTGAACGGCTTAATCAGTGTGCGAGAGGTACAGAGCGCGCTTTATTCCGGTATACTCCTTGCTGTAAACCGTACGCGCTGTAAATTATCGCCACGGGAAGCTGACACATAATTAAGCCAGGCAGCACAAAGCGTTCATTCTCTCTCTCTCTCTCTCTCCCTCTCAATCGCTGCCACATCCGCTGTTCGATACGAATAGAACAGCCGCGGCATCAAGAGATGCCCATTGAGACGTCAACCTCTTGGTGGCAGCCGATTCGTAACAAATTACAATGCCAACGCAGTTCTCCGCCGTTCTTTCCAGGTTTCTTAGGCCGTTGCTCACACTTACAACGCTCGCGTTTCGTGACGCAAAGTCCAGGGCGACGCCGTGGACCAACCAAGTTGGCAAAAGAAAAAAAGGCAACCCATTGCAACACCGACCAACGCTCGTGGTTCCCCCCGGGGGAACGTGTTGCAAACTACAATACGCGGGACCCCCACTCTGCACGAAGCACGTTTCGGGCCCAGAAAGCCTAGCTCGGTCAGCACGACGAGCGTTCCAATCTCGCGCTTACAGGGAAGACCGCCGTCGCCCAACACAAAAGGAGGTTAGAGGCCGGGGCACTGGCAGTATGCGTGTGTGGAACAGGGGGGGGGGGGGGGGGGGGGGGTAGTAGCGAGGTGTGAAGGCGCCCTCAAAATGATCTCGAAGAGGCGACGAGGCATTGTGTAGGCAGGCCCCTTCGTGACTGCAATTAATAAGAGCGCGTACCACGCCAGAACGAGGCGAAGGAGAAGGGGAAAAAAAGAGAAGAATGTTTAAAACTAAAAGACCGCCCGAAGAACATCGAGCGAGAGCAGCGGCAGCAGGCCTGCTTCAATATTACACACACACTCGCTTCCTCTCTCGGGCGACCGCGTTGTGTGCGGCTCAGCAGAGCCGCCGAAAAGGCCTGTTCTCTTCTCTTCATGGGAAATCATTAGGGCGCCATTAGTCATTAGAGCTGCGCGCAACGTCAGGGGAGCGAGAATGAGAAAAAAAATAAGAATAAAAAGGAGGGCACGTGGTTGTACGCTGAAGAGAAGGGGGTGTGAGGGCGACGCGGTCGGCTTAAAGAGGCCGCACGAGAGGACAAGAGGTGTCACGTATGTCTTTTGTGTCCCGTGTTACAACACGTCTTTCGTTCGGGCTGGGCGACACACGCAGTCAACGCCCTTGGTTAACTCAATAACGCCCCGTCCAAGGTCGAGCACATGCATGTATAAAGGCACTTGTCCGAAGGAGCGCTGCGGCCCAATGTGTCTCGCAACGAAGCCGCCGTGGCCCGGGTTAATTTATGAAACTGTTTGCGCGCTTCTAGTGGCACCACGATTAGAAAGAAAGAAAGAAAAATACGAAAGGTCGTGTTAACGGTCTTTGGCCATAACTGGCCCTTGCGCCACAAAACACCATATATCGTCATCAACGATATAAAAGGAAGACTTCGGCTTCTTTCGAATACCACGTGACAAAATGAAGAAGCGATTACCGAAACTTGTGTCGAAAGTTCAGTTGCCCGGCTGAATGTGCGTTCACGCCTGCATGAAATACATGCAGCGCATATTTCAATTTCCAGAAACCGAAGCGCTTCTTGGGCCTGGAAGTACCCTGTGTATTCATGGTGAAGACGGTTTCGCGCCAGCCTCAACACTGAGAGGTTAAATGTTCGATAGCTTTCTACGCGTGTTATTATGCAATAATTATTACCTGCCTAATCGGTTCACAGCGGGGCAATATATTCTACCAAATATATACAATTACCCCTCTCAGCGTCGCCAGAACCAGACTCACTTCCACTTCTGAAAAAGAAAAAAAAACTGCTAATTAGATCATTGTACCTGACTATCTGCCGCCCTTCGCTATAATTTCTTTCCCTTGGCAACCATATCTTACCCGACCAACCGTTTCATATAGCACGTGCAAAATGAATCTCCGAATCTGTTTCTTCGTATCCTCAATTAAATTATCACCTTTGATTACTAATCCACAGATTCCGAATCGACAAAAAAGGCAATATTTATTTATTTATTTATTTATTTATTTATTTATTTATTTATTTATTGCAGCGCTTAGGCAGTCATGGCTACGTTCTGAATTGCATGCTCACTATTTATAATTGCGACAAGCTGGCCTTCGCCTACAATAAAGTCCCAGAAGCGAGCTTCTCCGTTTAAAGATCCTTATAGTGGGGAAGCCAGCTTTCAGGGCACCCTAAACCAACGCACAGACATCCTCGAGTCCTCGACACATTGCTATTGCCGGACACACAAAATGTCACCGGCAAAAAAGAACGAAAGAATCGGCCGCCGGTATCCGTGCGTTCTGTCAAAAGACTTGGTGATTACCATATAACGTAAAAACACGATGAGACAGAATCAACCACGTTTATTCGCGGACCGACGCTTACAAGACGCCAGCTAACAGCACATAATAATGGATGAGATGCCCAAAGCCAGGAGAAATAGCCGACGGTGAAATAAGAAACTACTTGATGCATTGATCTGCAAACGGCCCAATGAAGTTAATTAGGGCGCCTTCACACGTAATTTAGGAACAGGTAGGTAGGTAGGTAGGTAGGTAGGTAGGTAGGTAGGTAGGTAGGTAGGTAGGTAGGTAGGTAGGTAGGTAGGTAGGTAGGTAGGTAGGTAGGTAGGTAGGTAGGTAGGTAGTAGGTAGGTAGGTAGGTAGGTAGGTAGGTAGGTAGGTAGGTAGGTAGGTAGTAGGTAGGTAGGTAGGTAGGTAGGTAGGTAGGTAGGTAGGTAGGTAGGTAGGTAGGTAGGTAGGTAGGTAGGTAGGTAGGTAGGTAGGTAGGTAGGTAGGTAGGTAGGTAGGTAGGTAGGTAGGTAGGTAGGTAGGTAGGTAGGTAGGTAGGTAGGTAGGTAGGTAGGTAGGTAGGTAGGTAGGTAGGTAGGTAGGTAGGTAGGTAGGTAGGTAGGTAGGTAGGTAGGTAGGTAGGTAGGGAGGTAGGTAGGTAGGTAGGTAGGTAGGTAGGTAGGTAGGTAGGTAGGTAGGTAGGTAGGTAGGTAGGTAGGTAGGTAGGTAGGTAGGTAGGTAGGTAGGTAGGTAGGTAGGTAGTAGGTAGGTAGGTAGGTAGGTAGGTAGGTAGGTAGGTAGGTAGGTAGGTAGGTAGGTAGGTAGGTAGGTAGGTAGGTAGGTAGGTAGGTAGGTAGGTAGGTAGGTAGGTAGGTAGGTAGGTAGGTAGGTAGGTAGGTAGGTAGGTAGGTAGGTAGGTAGGTAGGTAGGTAGGTAGGTAGGTAGGTAGTAGGTGTGTGTGTGTGTGTGTGTGTGTGTGTGTGTGAAATGGCTACTACTATTTAAGAGTTATCGTAATCACGGCAGGGATTTATACGGTTATATAGACTCTTATTCCGCCGAAATAAAGAGTAGGAAGCAGTGTATGCAAACTACGATACATATGTTCATCATTTCCAATTTTGTATAGCTCTCGTGAATACGCTGTCAGTTATGGTGCTGGTCCTTGCGATAGCTATTGCGGATGAACTTTGATTTCCATTACAAATTACGAGCGAAGCAATGCAGTTGCGAAGTAGGCGCAGAGCACTCAAATACTGGCTTTGAAGCCACATAGCTAGCCCGATACAGGACAGTGGTTAGGCGAAGAAACGCTGTTACGTTTAAAAACGAAACCCCACTAAACGTAGACCGCCACGACCAGCTCAAAACAGCAAGCGGCACTCACTAGAGCTGCTAGTTGACATGCGAAGGAACACAAGGCTGCAACTTAGGCACGCAGGCACAAAATGCAAAATACCGTGAAATATACATCACTGCAGTACATTCGCGAAGCCATAATCTAGAAGTATAAACTCAACCGAAATTAAATCGACAAAGGACAACCTCAAACGTCAATGATCAGATAACAAAAGTCAAGGAAAGAAGAACACGACATCTCTGCCTCCCTTACGACCGGCCGCAATGTCCGATTACGCTGGTCCTGTTATCGTTGAGAAACACAAGCGGACCAGGCCAGTCTGCAACCAATCGTGGAGCACGGTTCCCTCGCGCCGAACATCCAGTAGAAAGAAAAAAAAAGACGAGAAGTAGCATCGCGAAGATAAAAGACGGGACGAGACACCGAAATGCCGCGAGATAAGCGAGCAGGACCAGCCGCGCAGCTAGAACGAGAAAAGATATCCGGGGCAGCGTCGGACAGAACGCAGCGCAGCTACTGATACAAAAACAACAAGTTTGGAGAGAAAAGATAAAACGGAAAGACACTGCAGCTAATTTGTATCGCCTCCCTCTCAAAAAAGAAATAAAGCAAGGAACTGGTTGAACTGAACACAACTGTGGTCAACAAAATCCGCGTAAGAAAAACCAAAACTCTACGTAACGAAGATCTCACGCGAAATAAAACTGGACAGCTTCGCCATAAACACGGCCAGTCGCAATCGTAACTGGCACTAAACTAGTAGAGAAACAGGCTGTAACAAAAACAATAGCGACACTGCTCAGAGAAGAAAGAAAAAAAAATGGTTGCTCGGCCTGACGACGTAATCAGAGCGGGCGCTTCGTATACCGAGTGATGAACGAGGGAACGGCCGAGAGTAGACGTCCTAGGTCACTTTCCAAAACAGGACTGGTTGCGTTCAACTTCGTCATTCTTGTTGTTTATTTATTTTTCGTCCATTACGGCGAAACGAGGAGTGAGCCACGGTCGCTGGTTGTTTCTAAGTAGCGAACGAAGTTGAACGAAAAACACGAAGGCACCAGTAGCTAAGACAAAACGCGTGCACGGCAAACCACTTCCGCGGTTTCCGAGAGGCGGCGGCGGTGGCCGTTCCAACCGATAGAGCGGCGTCTATCAACGACGGCCCGGCGAACGAGTCAATGAGAATAATCATTCCGTTAAATCGCGCGGCACGTGTTTCGATCGACCCCGAGGAAGAAACCGAGCGGCGCTTGCTGCTGTGAATAAGTATGCGATAGGCACGCGTCGCCCCCCCCCCCCCCCCTTTCCATCCGAGACCGGACAGATAAAAACGCGGAAACAAGCTTCCCGTCCTCATGGTAATCAGGTGCTTGTTAATTCAGGTAGGCGCGCCGAAGAATCCACACCGCGCTGCATAACGTTACGAAGTGAGCCTTATCAGCCCCTTGCGAACCAGGGCGATACACTGGGTGGCTTCACTTTTTATTATCTTTTTTTTTTTTCCTCTCGCGACATCTCTGACACGCGCCGTAATCTCTCTCGTTGCAGGCATGCTTCTTGTTAACGTCATTTAAGTGTCCGGTCGTTGCTACCGACAATCGCAACAAGGCACATCTATCGATCAATAAGAGGGGGGCGTGGGCCAACTCACGGGGAGATAAGAGCGCCGCCTTATTTTAATGAGGATGATCAGAAGCGGTCAGCGAGGATAACCGCTCTTATTTTTTAACAAGCACGGCCGCGCGCGCACACGCAAGCACAGAGAGGCGAGAGCGAACAAAGATAATACTTTAAGAGTAGCGGTCGAATAAACAAGCGAAGTGTCGGTCTAAGAAAAAAAAATGACATCATGCGCAGGCAAATTGTGCGTCTGCATTCATTCACCGCCATGCACTCATTTCAATCATTCACTCACTTCCTGTTTCACTCACTCACCCATTGAATCAATCCCTCGGTCGGTCACTCGCCAAATCACTAACACCCACCCACTCCTTCCTCTTTGAAACACGCACCATTTTTATAATTGCTTTAGCTTATAAAAGACATAATTACTCACTCACCAAGCCACTCATTCGACCAATGAATCACCCATCAATGAGGTCATCAAGCAAACGAAAGGAGTTCCTGCAGAAGTATTACGCACAAATGTACTGGGAGGAGGTCACCCACTCACAAGACGCTGATAAACCGTCTTACGGCCAATAGAGGCCAGCTGCGGGATTTTTCGTTTTTTCGTTTTTTTTTTTTTTTTCCTTCTCGAGTTCTCGACCACAAGGTCCATTGCGCCGGAGCTCCGAAAGCTGCCGGGCAGCTGCAAAGGTCGGCGAACGAAATAAGGGCCCACCGCCGTAATTCTCCGCGCGTACCCAATCAATCAATCTCTCGCTTTGCGTCTGGTTCTTACGGGCCACACGGCGGCGATCTCGAAGAAAATTACCCGACTCGCCAGCTCGAGACTCAATCAATCCGTCAGCGAAGGGTCTATCGCGTGCTCTCAATTGCTTTATACACCGGGGTAAGCACCGCGCGGCGATCGCCGTAAATAATTAGGCACAGTCGCTCGATCAAATTCAGCCGGAGGGCGGATGCGGCGGTACGACCAAGTCCTTGAACCACCTCCGAGAGGTGAACCTTGGGCATTGAAATGAAGAGGAATAAAATTGAAAGAGCGATAAGTAAAACTTCCTTCGGGGCAATTAAATGATCGTGCTCCTTTTTGCATCGCAAACGAGGCCTCTTTGGTTCGCTTTAAAAATGCAGGTGCGTGCGCGGAGCAATAATAATAAAGGCAGTAAAGCGCTCGGTGTGCAGTCTGTTGAGTTTGCAGCGCTTGTTTCAAAAGCAGAAAAAAAAAGAGAGAGATTGGTACCATGCACGCCGAAAGAAACTCAATCCCCCCCCCCCCCCCCCCTTCTTATCAGGTCTTTGCATAAACGACAAAGCGCGCAAAATCAAAAGAAAACAAAAGACACGATGAGGTACTGACGCGGAGACTGCGCGGATTGGTGTAATCGGTTTATCGCGCAATCGATGAGACCACGTATAAAAAAAAAGCGACGCGCAAATATAATTCGAATTGCAATGACACGCTTTATTTCCGAAACAGCGAACTAACTGTAAGATAGAAACAGTCGATACCGAGTGAGCTCAACGAAAGAATGCTGGAACGTTGAGACAAGGGCCAATCAGGGAGCACAAAAGATTTCCAGAAACACGGAACACGGGAGACGGGTAAGACACAACAACCTACGAACGAGCCCGAAAGCTCGAAGAAATCATCATTGAAAAGAGAGGAGAGACTCCGCCAGAGAAGCCGCGTTATATGGGACTTCATTGTAAACAACGCAGAAAGCTGTAACGAGGAAGTGTACGAGTGGAAAGAAGGATGCGGTGGCCGGGGAACCGAAACAAGGAAGTGAACGTACGGGTTCGCAAACGATGCAATAAGCAAGAATGAGGCGGGAATGATGAGGGTGCGCGTACAAACACACACACACAGCCACATACGCAAACGCGCATTACCACGGCGCTTGCGCGCTTCCTAAAGAAAGCCTTACGCTAGGTGAATGACGTAGGGGGAGGCGAAGGGGCCGCCGGGAATGCGAAGAAAGGGAAGGCGCGGGAAAGAGGTCGGAAATTAAGGAAGGGGAAGGATGGGGGAGACTGGATAGAGGGAATGGAGGGGGGGGGGGGGGGGTGCTGTCTTTTGTGGCGTGCATTCGTATGTACCGCTAACGTATACGGTTTCCACGGCAACGTCAATACGCCCCTGCACGCCCTTATGTATATCGCGGCCCCCCGATGCCCGTCTTTCCTTCTTCTCGTTCTCTTTCCTTCCTTTCTGCCTTCTTCGTCGTCGTCGATGTCGGCCTTTGCATTGATGTCAAGTCTTCATTACGCTTACGGTCCCGGCGCGAGGGCTTTGCCTGTTGTTTCACTAGAGTGCGGGGTCGGACAGGCGTGGGTAGGAAGGGAGTACATGGGAGAGGCCGGCGCGACAGGGCCTCTTCTTCGAGCGGGTCAGACACAGAAGCCTAGAGGGGTTGGAATGAGATGTTCGTTGAAGCGCCCGTTGTTGCGGCAGTTGTCCATAGAATTCTTGCGAACCTCCACAAGAACTATAAACAACTACATGAGCAACAACTAGATTGTCGTCTCTGTTGTTGTAGTAGTACTATGAGTTAGCTCGTAGTTAGTAGTAGTAGTAGTAGTAGTAGTAGTAGTAGTAGTAGTAGTAGTAGTAGTAGTAGTAGTAGTAGTAGTAGTAGCCGTAGAATTAGTAGTATATGTTGTTGAGAAAGATAAATAAATTTAAGGTAAGCTTTAAACTTTTTAATGTTTGCGGGTCGTTTCCTCAAGTGCAACGTGAATTGACAAAAGTTACGAGGGCAGCCTTTGTAGAAACATTACGTCGTCAGCTTCAAGTGAACGCAACAGCACTGAGACCAGAAATGGGATCAGAACAGCTCCCACGGAGAACCGTGTGTCACGGCATCTAAGAAACAGATATACAGGAAACTAGTGTAAACGATACGATCGATAATGGCGATGTTCAGACGAGAACGGACGAGACGGTGGCGTCGACGATGGCCACGAGGTGTCGACACGGGAACTCCGTCACCTCATTTACGGTGGCGGCGACGTAATTACCGAAGCGAGAGTCGTTCCGCTCGACGAGCACGGGTCGCGAGTCGGTGACGAGGTTCGACGGGCAGTTGAAGCAACGGATACGACAGGTTTAAGAGGGCGCTGGAATCGGGACGAGATTCACCGAAGGAAAGAGATAAATTATCGCGACCGCTCCTTCGTCAAATCGTTTCCACCTACCCCGGCTCAGGTCTTCATTAAGCGAGGGAAGCCTTAAGTTTTTCCGCAATCTCTCGATCCTATGCACCCCCTGTGTGTACTTAGTTACTTATAAGTACGCGCGCGATGATGATTGGTTATAACTTGTAAGTTATAACCACTCATCATCTCCGCGCGCTTTCGTATGTTCAAACCGAAACCGAGCCCGTTCCCGGAGGCGCCTTCTTGGAATACAGTTCTGAAACACGTGCGATTTCGGGCAAAGGACACAACGAGGAAGACGAAAACTTAGCAAGGAGAGAAATAAAGAAAAAAGAAGACCACACCCTCGCTCGGAAAAGGGGGCAGCAAAGCGACGACCGCAATCCCCCTGATGAACATTCATTCCGACGCGGGAATGGGAGAGTGGAGGGGAGGGGGAGGGTTAGCTGAAGGAGAGCCGAATTCGCGCGGCGGTCCAACAGCCGAAGGGCTCGATTGGTTCCGGCGCGGCGGCTACCGCTGAAAATAATTAATAACTGGCGATAATGATAAATCAGACAGGTCCCCTCTCTCCGGGTCCACCGGAAAAGCACATTCGCCCCCCCCCCCCCCCCCCCCCCCTGGTCAGCGGCTCCATTCGTGGAAGCACCGGATCGAACTCTCTCGCGTGTGTGTTTCTGCATCTGTGTGCTTATGTCTGTGTTAGTTGTGTGTGTGTGCGTAAGGACACGCGTTGGCTTTGTGTGTTCGCGCTCGCATTGCAGAAGTACAGCATGTGACCCGACGGCCTCCCGACTTCAGCCGCTATAACTCTTTCGTGCTCGTTCATTTCTATGCGCTCTCCCCTTGTTCGTTCTTCTTTTCTTTTTTTTTTTCTTTAGTTTTTTTTTTATGTGTCGCCATCCTGCCCGTCCACTCCATTCCCTGCCCACTACGACCAGGGCGAGCTTCCGCCGCCGAGTGACCCCCGAAGCACAGGGCCCTTGATTTCCTGAATTATTGAAGCGTGCGTGCCTAGTTCTCTATCTCTAACCTACCTACTCTTGTTGCTTGATTTTCTTGTCTTTCCTCTCGCGTAGCGTCAGACAGCGGCTATATAGCGAAGTCTATACGCATCACCGTGCACGGTGGTCGTGAAAGTGTTTTATTAAGCAGGTATCCTCCTCTCTGTCAGTTCCCATCAAGAGAGGAGAAAGCAGTGAAAAGGGGTTTGCAGACAGGGCGTGTAGTTACACGTGCATTGACAGATTCGTCAGAATCCGAAGCGCGTTTTATCTGTGGTTTCTCACTAGGCCTTGCCCGCTGCTGGATATTGCCGAGTCGAAGCGACGCGGTGAGTTGGCCAACACTTTTTGTGCCGATGTAATGGCGCTAAGTTGAAGACACCTGGTGCAATTCCGGCGTGCAATCCGGCGTACGGTAGGTATATAGTGCAGTCATCAGCATTTCGACATGGCTACATCAAGTTTCAGCAGTTCGAGCAGCTATATTTCAGACATTCGTGGCGTTGTGATAGGACGCCACGTCACACCAAGCGCCTGGTACGTCACGTCACGTGCCTGCTGGCGCATGCGCGAACGCACGTGTATCAAAACAATCCGACCTGCCCCACGCCGCTTCGGAAAGTTGAATAAATGAAATTACGAAATAACATCTAGGCGGGCTCTGAGAAACGCCGTAGAGGATTTATTTCTACCACTCGGCTATCTTCAACTTGCATGTGAATCTGTTACACGAGCGGGTTTTCTTTCTTCCGCTCTTTTTTTTTTTTTTCCGCAATCCGTCCCCATCGTAATGCGGCGACCGCCGCGGCGAATCGAGTGTCATCTTGCTTTTCAGCACAATGCCACGATGACTGAGCCAACGCATCAGGTGCGTCAGAAAAAAAAAATGACTGCCTGAAGTGTCTGAACCCGTTGGAAACCTGACGGAAAATCTTCCTGGGAAATCGTTTGACGCTACGTTGTTACTACAGTCATAAGGCGAATCGTACGGTTTCTACCGGCGTTTGTTTCGAGTTTCAATTGGTAAACAAATGTCCACCCAAACCGTCCGGTCCCTCGGACAACACTTGGGAAACATGAGCGCTTCGGCTGTCGATCGCGCCGGACGGTGCAGCTATATATGACAAGGGCAGTCGGCCGTAGATAAAGGTCCGGTAAAAAAAAAAAAAAAAAAAAAAGGGAAAGGAAGGACAACAGCCAATACACAGGACAACAACGTCGTCGAGTCGCTGACAAAGCATCTATACGCGAAGACTACAAGGGGATTGAGAACCGGAACCCGAGCACTCGAAATGGAAGCGCGCGCTCGGCACTGAATGCGCGCTCGTCACGGCCGGCAATGCGGTCTCCGCGAGGTCATCCTCAAAAGAGCTCGTTCCCTCGAAGCCCGCCGCACCGGGTCGACCCAATCGACGTGGCAACGGCGGACTTCCCTCCCGCCAGTGCATATTTCATGAAGGGGGGGTCGGGTTTTACATTTCGGTTACCGCTATACACGCTGCTACTGCTGCAGCATGAGTCGATCCGCTTCCGTTCGCCGGCGTGCGACAGGTTCCGGGACACGGGCAGAGACGAGGCCGATTTTGAATGATGCACCGGACATGACTCACTCACCTGGGTCGCCCGTTTCGAGGCCACGGTTGAATTTTGAATGCGCGCGCTCACGGGCGGGCGCGCATAACTGCCAGTCCGGAGTAGAAAACGCGCAGCCTATATCCTCTTCGCGGCCTCCTGCAATTTTTTTGGCTCTTTGATAACGTACTCGCTGCCAGAAACGTTGTCCTTCACTCCTCTGCATGAAAACGGTAAAGCTAGGTATCATCATCAGCAGCAGCAGCCTATAGTATATGTCCACTTCAGGACGAAGGCCTCTCCCTGCGATCTCCAATTACTCCTGCCCTGCGCTAGCTGATTACAATTTCGACCTGCAAAGCTAGGTATATGCTGTTGTGTTACTTGCAGCATACACCAGCACACGTTGTCTTAACAGAGCATTTTGGGATAACGTTACCATTCTACCGATACAGACGCAGCCTACCGCGCATGCGCGGGGATTACCGCGCATGTGCAGACGGCGGCAAGCGGCATCGATAACAGCATAGATAGAACGGTGACCGCTAATAATAATTCCAAAGCAAGGGATGAAATCGTGTAATACTGGCCTTGATGGTGACAGTACCCCACTTTTATCAACGTTTGTTTTGGAAGCGTTCACGTTCTTCGCGATAATCCAAAGTTAGCCATAATGCAACACTTTCTTAGATTCAAGATGCGTCACTACATTGATGACTTCATTCGGAGCTTGCAGTAAGAGCGGCCTTCTTACGAAAACAGTTATTTGTATACGAAAAACAGCGTTCAAAACGGCATCGTTCCAGACAGGAAATGTCCGTTCAACGCGTACTTTTCCTCGGAGATCTCAACGCCTGCAAGGACCGTCGCGCAACAGAGACAATTAAATTTGCTGCTGTAAAGCCAGTTACGACAGTTGTGAACATCACCGATAACTTCAAATCAACCAATCAAGCGTCCGCTACGAGCGTCACGCTGGCGCCCGAAGCTACAAGTTCACGCCCGCGTGCACGATCCATTCAGCGAACTCAATCATCCCTCGTGTTTTGTCATTGCGAGACCGCCTTCGACTGCGTTAGTGAAGCTCACGCGCACAGGTGCATGCCTTCGGTGGCCATCTTTCTCCAGTTCGTATACTTCTGTCCCCCTTTTCCCCCACTCCTCTATCACGCACAAAGTGTCCAATCGGATACGACGCTGCTTACCTTCCCTAACTTTTCTTTCATCTCTCTCTCTCACTCACTCTGTTTTCTCATCTAAAGAAAAGTCTATGACCGCGCCTTTGCTATAAGGCAATCCGTAGCGGGGCAGTCGAAGGCTTACAAACACCACCGGACTGCAGACGACACGCGAGAGGAAATTAGCAGACGACAGCGGAAGCGAATGCAGACCCGACGCGTGGCGCCGGCTTATCGATTCTTGTCCGAACGCAGTTCAGCCCCGCAGGAAGCCGGGTCGGGCCGAAACAAGGGCCGCGAAATTGAAAAATCTCCCGCCTTCGCGAACAATAGAGACCCCACGCCGAGGCACTTTCCAAAATGGCGGGCGCCAGCCTAAAACCCCCCTCCACCGTTCTTTCTTTCCTTTCCGTTTCCTGACTTAACAGCGCGCAGCAAACACTGCATACCCTATATCCATCTTTATACCCGCACGCACAGCCACTTGACCGAGCAGACAACCATCGACGACTGGGCTTATAGAAGTTACATAACCTCAGAGCGTCACGTGTCCGATGGTGAGATTCCTCTTGAAAAACGGTGGTTGCGTAGCTGTGAAAATACGGCTCTAGTATCCCAACTTGTGGTGGGCTGGCCGAGCTTTTCAGGCGACCGCGACTATACAAGCCAGCAAATGCAGAAAAAAAGAGGCATAACTAAGGAACTAAATACAATAAACGAAAAGAAATTGTGTCCCCTCCCGCCAGGATTTACAACGCAGCGGGGTGCAGTAACGGCGAGCCCGTTATCCCGCGCGCATGCGCTCTGGACGCGAACGGCGCCTTCGCAGTGAAAACGCGAGGGGCGAAAGTGCATTACGTATGGATGAGATTCGCATCCACCCCGCGGCTGGCACGCACAAAAGGCTCGAGCTCGGGACTTTCTCACCGTATGGGTACAACTTTCCAGCAAACCACCACCACCACGGTAGCCGCGTATAGGCATCGGTCCCACGCAGTCCGTGGGCCCCACCACGATATCTGGAACACGCTTGTATATAACAGCCGGTCTCGGCGGTGCCCGCGGTGATTCCGACGTAATCCACCAGGAGGCGGCAGCAGCCGTAGCTAGTTTTGGAGTTGAGCTTCGGCGACTGGCACGTCTGTTTCTCACGCGCCGATAATGCCACCCATTCACCGATCGCAGTCACGTAAGACTCCGGTGTTAAGCGGAGAAGCCGACTCTGCAGCACCGCCTATGTTGTGTTCGTATTCGCGGAACCAGGACATTTGGTTTGCGTCTCGGCGTGTTCATACAGACTGCAATGAGATTTTACTGATCGCAGTAATTGTTTCAAGTCGAAGAGGCTCCACCGCGTTAAAGAATATTTTGTAGCAATCGCCCGAGGAGCCTCGCTGTCGCGCCATTTGTCGCAACGAACGGACGAAACGCGCGACACCAAATGCCTCCAACTTCGCTATCTGCGAATTATCCTTCTTCACATATGCCAGCAGAACGCCGCAGATAGCGCCGGCTTCGCGAACCGATAGGCGTCACGCCCCAAGTGCGTTAACGCGGCAACGCAACTCATTTGCAAATGCACGTGCGGTGCGGTACCGCATACGTTCTGTATATAGGAAGCAAGAAGGGAAGTACAAGAACATCGAAGGATTCGACTGTAACAATTTTGTATGGTCTGATTCCTTGCGTTTTCTCTTCCTTTTTTTCGCCGCACGCAAGGTAGGAAGAAGGTGTTCAATGGTTTAGAGCGAGAATGCCGGCCTGTGACGAAAGAGCTGTCGCCATTTGCTGCTACTACTATACTTACAGTGCACCGTACCACATGTAATTCCGTGCAGCGCTGATGAAAATATGGGTCCGTTCAGCCAACGACACACGTATCACAGAAAGAAAAGGAGTTCGACCAGTTCGCGGAGCTAATACATCCGTGCCCATTGCGTTCAAACGGTGTCCACCCACCGCAAATTTCTTTTCTCCCGGTTCTAGCTCCCCGATCATCTGAAGCCACCCATGGCCTGTCCTTTGCACTGCACGGAATATGTAACGCAAAATGTAAAGAACACCGCGTGCGGCGGCGCAGACGCCTAGAGCACTACGCTTCGTTAGGCTTAACGGCCGGCCTGCTAGGCCTAACGGAGCATGCACGCCGCTGCGCTTCCGCCTGCCTGTCTATACTGGGGTGGCGGCGCGTTAAAAACTCCTTTACCGGGTCCGAAATGCGAAAAGCGGCGCGCGCGCACGCGATTATAAATGCGAGCGCGCTGTCAACCACACCTGCGGCATCCGCGGCAAAGAGTCACCGTTTCGGTAACGGTGCGCGGCACAAAATGGTAACACGGGCTCTGTACATCGTGCCTCTAGTTCCCCGCTGGTGACATTGTGCTCTTGTTACCTGCCTGCCTGGAAGTGGTCTAAGTTAGCAAGGGCCGGTATATATTTCCGAAAGTAGTTCGCAGGCTAGAACGCGGCTACGTACCAATAATTAACAATTACTACAAGTGGCGAACAGTCGTGCCGAACGACAAGCCTCATTATTTATATACTTGAGTATCTTTGAGCGTGATCTTTCTTTTCTCTTAAATCTTTTGATCACGATGAGGCACGTGATATCGCAGGCACTGGACAAACGCATACAAAGGGGTCGGTAAGTCTCGAAAAAAAAAAAATGATAGATGGACGAACGGGCGGACGGCGGAAGCGAGGGCTTGGAAAGCAATGTGTAGAATCATAGCGAGCAAACACAGTCTGAGTGCCTCCAACGTGTAGCTTTTTGCGTTACTAAATATATGCATTTATTACAAGCAAAACACTTTATAAGACGAATTTGGGGGCTGTATATTGTTGGTGTTGTACGCTATATACAGACCAGGCGATAACCATGCGACCTGTATCTATTTTTAGCTGATGATATTAACAGATCCATTAACGAATTCTGGGATCGGGCTAGTTAGTACGACAGGCAGAGAGAGAGAGAGAGAGAGAGATGTTAAGGGAAAAACAGGGAAGTTAAACAATCTTATCCCGGTTGACTACCCTGCACTGGGGAAGAGGAAAATGGGACTAAAAAATACGAAATTACAATTTCATTGTTACAGACAGCGGCAACTCGAAAAGACACTAAAAACAGATCGCGCTCATGTTTGTATCTTCCTCGCCTCCTTGTCAATTGTGTGCTATCAGTCGCGCCTTTTACATACAACTCTGCTTCGATTAATCGAGAATAGACTCTTGCGTGCACAGATACATAACCTTCTGAATGAGAGAGGCTAGAAATGTAATTATTCAGCACAGAAATTACTCTGTCTGAAAGAAGTTGTTTGCTTAAAAGCTGCCACGTGGCACTCGTTGCGTGTCAGACTTGGCGAGTGTGTAGGCCGCTGTCGCGGCACGCAACGACACACGCGTGTATCAGTAGCGAGCGCGTCGAAAGCACAGGTTTGAAGCCTACAACAAAAGGCAAAATTCTGCGCCACAAAACGCCGTTCGCGGAGAATTGAGCGCACCGTCTCACGAAGAACTTCCGTGCAGTGAAGCGAGCCCTCAGGATCGCTCGCATCACTCGACTGCCGAGCTTTGCATGCAAAATTTTTCCATGGATTTACCTCGGGCCCCCACACGAATCACGCCCCGGCGGCGCTCTCGGTTGCAACGAACGCCGATGACTGATGACTGTACAGAGAGCGCAGCACAATACGCAGGGCGAGGCGCGGCGCTATCGATTCGTGACATATCGTCTTTTCCGGCGCTGTAGTGCATAGAGACTGCACGCGCGCTACTACCCAGCATGCATCGCGGAAATCGAGATGAGTCTACCCATTCTGGATAGATGACATGCGCGGCACGATTAGCTTACATGGAGTTCTCCGCGCATATCGCGTGGACGGTGTAGCTGGTCGCTTTTCTTTTGTTTCGGGACAGCCTACGTACGCAAGTTTGATATGTCCAGCTACGGACTTACTGAAACTACTTTTGGCTGTCCTTCGCGGGCGACGAAGCTATATGTACATTAGGAATGCCTAATAAGCGCTATTCGTAGACCTTAAGTGCGCCTTTTCGTGCGCTTTAGATACAAACGACGTAAAGGACACTGTTTCGATAAGCGACGGCGCTGTTGCGTGTGACCTACTTGTTCTGGCTGACGTTGCCCTGGAAACCAGTTGCCCCTTCTTTCGCGAAGGGATTTTATCGCAGGTCAATAAGGCAATTGCGTATCAAAAACAAAAAGAAAAATAACAGTGCGAATTGTGTCGGTGCTCAAATGACCTCTGCTAGAAATGCTGCAAAGGCAGAAAGTTTCCAAGCCAAGTCTCAGATTTCAATTACTGCTTTGTCGCAGCCTAGTGAGGCGACTAATTTCTAGCAAACCAAGGAAGCTACAAGTATGGTATAACACACACACGCACGCACGCACACGCACACCTACAGGCGTGCACGTTGCGTATATCCGACTGCAACCTTAGGCTTAGCCAGCTTTGAGTGGTCACGCTCACGCGTTGCTCACAGTCACTCAAATCACCAGCACGTCGAACAAGCAATCTTCAAAACCCACACTCCCATTTCAGCTTGTTACCCGCAGAAGTGCAACAGAGACACTGTTTGATACAAGAGACAAAGACAGCCCGTTGAGCTGCTTTTCCTCAGTACAGATGGCGCGCCAATGCTAACTTGGCACGACCAGTGCGGTGTCATCCCTTTGCCTAAATGCTCATCCTGGCTCATAAGACGCGTGGTGCTCGCAATGCTCCACGCGACTAATAAGAGTCTGTAAGCGTCGGTGTTCATTTCACTTGGCACACAAGGTCGCATTTAATGAAACCGTGAAACTGCGCAATGTCAGGGTCCTAACACCGAAACCTCGAACCCAGGATGTCGCGAGCACGACGCAGAACTGTGTCTCGACGACGCAGAACTGCGCCAGCAACCGTAGTTTCGTATACACGATGCGCTTGTACGGACGTGACAGGAACAGCGGCGACTACTAAACGCGGCGGGCTCATTGCCACGCAAAAAGCAGAACCGCAACAGAACGGGGAGATAAGACGTTAGTAGTCGTCGACGGAGCGTGCCGCGGCACAAACCGACGCTCTCGGCAGTGGCTTCGCTGCGGAGGACACACGGCCAAGGAACTCCCCCGGCCAGGCAAGCCAGCGAACAGGGCCGCATATAAAACGCAGGGGGGGGGGGGGGGAAACACGAAGAAAAAGGAGGGGGGGGGGGGGGGCGAGAGAGAAAGACAAGACGTATGAACGCCATGCGGCGGGCCGACAAGCCAACTTGCCAGATGGGCACATTGGCCGACGCCTCCGTTCGGCCAGCCCTTCTTCTCGCGAATTCGCGCACGCTCACGAGAACGGACCAGGAGGAAGAAGAAGCAGCAGCAGACGACGAAGCAGAAGAAAATAGCAGACGAACACGAAGAAAAACAAAATCAGCAGACGACTCGAACGCCCCGGAGAGCAGCAAGGCATGATAAAATGCAGACGACGGGATTGTTGGACCGGGCCGCAAAATAAAGTAATAGCAGAGGCGCACCGGGCAAGGGATGAGGAGCGAGTTGAACAAGAGGCAAGAAGCGCAGTGTGAGAGGAGGAGGAAAATAAAGAAGGCGGTTAAAAATAAAGGAAACGATGAAGGAGGAGGCCGCATGAAGAAGAGAAGCGAATTAAAAGCGAGATGCCACGGAACCGGTTCGGCGGCGGCGGCGTCGGCACCGGCGTCAAGAGACGGGCGCATTGCGCGGATAATTTGTGCTTCTTCCTTCGGGAGCCTCTGAGCCGCGCGGCGCGGGTTGTTCGCGAGAGAGGAGTTCACGACCCTTTTCGCACCTCTGCAGGCCGCTGGCGGGCGGCCATTACGCGAGGAAGAAGCGGCCGCGAAAGAAGCAAGAAGAGAGACAAGAAGCGCGAGAAGCATGAATGCAAAACACGGCGGATGAAGGGGGGGAGGGAAGTAGACAGGGTCGGGAGAGGGGAGGTGAATGCTACGCATGCGCAGGAATGGCAGTACGTGACGGGCCACGCAGCTTGACGTAGGGAAATGAAGAAGGCAAAGAAGTGCAACTGCTAGCATCACGCGTCTCACATCGCGGCAGTGAAAAAAAACACCAGGAAGAGAAAAAGAAAATGAGGGAGAGAGAAAACGACCTAATCGCCGGCCTCGGCCGCGGCGAATAGCCTTGTCGTTTGCTACCGAGCCAAGAGCAGACAACGATAACCATCAATGCTCAGGAGCGCATCTTCTCGGACCTTAAGCGACGGCTAGATATTATTGCCAGTGGCACACCCGACGCTTCGGCGAATTCATTTAAACCACATTTATCGAATCAGAACTCGTGCACTAAGCCGGGGTTCCGGAATCAGAGGGCACATTGAAAAAGATGCGCTGCATCCTCAGTCACTTCCACGCCTAGAACGTGGAGAAAAGGCTACGAATCCGTATACTATTCCAAGGTTTGTCAGTCGGGTGCGCTTTGAGCACGTTCTATAGTTGTAGAACGGAATCATGTGGCTTCATGACGTTTTTCGCAAGACGTAATTAATCGGTGCTCGCCGAACTGAGAGACTTGTAGCAAGCGTCGTTAGCTTTTGTACAAACAAAAGAGCAGGACAACCTCTCTCGGTGCAGCGTTCGTTCTCTCATTCCCCGTCATACGTTCAAGAAGTCAGGTCTGCTATACAAGGCAAGGCAAACGTCCACGGCTTCGTAAAACCATCAATTTTACTTCCTTCACGCCGAAACACGACCAAGTGTAGAAAGTTAGCTCAGCCTTTGATGTCCTTCATGCGACAAAGGCTCTGTAACCCATTACACAGCAGCCATTCCACTAGAGCAGCCGTTTTTCAGCTACATGTACTACCACGAGTTATATTCGCCCAAGTATGTTTTAGTTTCGCTTGAATTGCGCCTCCTCTCCGAAGTGAGCCTGAACACACACCGTCTGTAAAACTTCATGTTCGTCAGCGAACAAACAGAAACTAAACAACAGACGCGTCGCGTTCAAAAGTGGACGCGGCAACTTCTGCTTCCGCAACCTGCTCGCGCGGAGGTCATTGCAGAGACGGCCCGCAAACAGCGCATGCGCGACGTTCGAAAACTCCAGACAACGTCGACCACGCACTTTCGTGTCGGCGGCCGGTATGCGAACCGCGGCGTGAAAGCTTTACGGGACAAACGGCCCCAACGAGGGCTCCATCCTCCCGACAGGTCCGAGAAGGAAGAACCCCGCGCACAAAGTTTGCGATGGCCGAAAGGATCGCTTCGTGTTGTCCTTCCCACACAGCGCACACACTCCGCCAGCTTGCCTCCACTAGCCTAGCCTCCACGCTCCGTTCGCCTCCCTTCGTGCATTCCGTGTTTGCCCAGCGCAAATCCTTCTCGTGCGGCGAGGCAGGCAACGATCCCGGAGAGCGATGGCGGCGGGCAGGCATCCGCCATTCGTTTGGCTTGCCAGCCATCGGCTGCCGCTCGCTCGCAGTGTGTGCGCAGAACGACGCTTTGAGTGTTTCGAAGGAGCGTGTTTACCTGGGAGCCCAGCCACGCTGCGATTTAAAGCGAGCGAGAGGGCCGACTGAGGGAGAGAAAGCTAAAACAAAGGTTCGAGAGACAGAGGCCGTGTAAACAGCGCGATAGGCGAAGCGAAATAAAGTTAATAAAGGAAGCGAGAAGAGGAGAAACTTCTCGAGAAACAAAGCTGGAATGCAAGGTGGCATCCAGTTGCCACGAAAGATGGCGAGTTTCGTGAGACAGAATGAATTATCAGAATATACGACGGCACAGCGTGGAGCTTCCTACAAAAAATTAACTAGAAGGAAATCAGGCACTGCGTTCGGTAGGCTATAGCATCGGTTAGGATCGTAAGACGAGAAGTGAGACAGGTTTGCTTTCCAAGGCCGCCATCCACACAGAAACAACGGTCAGTGCTAGAGTTCATTATTTCATTCCTAGGCACGCATGCTGTATCCATTATCGCGAACATTCAGGTGAATGAAGCAAGGAACGCTAGTTGAAGCCACGGCTACAAGGCATGCGGCGAATATTGCCTTCTATCACAGAGTTAATGGCATGGAAAGAAAAAAATACGAGCAATCAAAATTGCAGGCTTTCTGATCCCTCAGTAGAACCCTACCCACAATCAGAACGGTGATCCTCAAAACATTAGGGAAACAACTCGGGGAAACTACGCGTAAAGCGAGAAGTATAGAAGAGCGACAAGCAAGGCTTTCATCCATTCTTGCTTTTCTAGCGACAACTTACACAACGCGTCGTCTAACGCCATATCGCGCACGCCAAATACAAACAGGAAACCACTTTCAGCGAACTCAAAAGCATCACTCCTATGTTCTGGTTTGTTTCGCAACCTCGTCCTCTATTCCAAAGCGCAGAAACGACACGTCGACGACACGGCGCACGATATAGTAGGCAGCAGCGCCGTGACGGCTTTAAAATTTTGATAACCCTCGAGCGAGGGCCGGCCCCTATGCCTGCCTGCCTGCCTGCCTGCTCGGGTTCCGCAATTCGTCTCGATTAACAAAACCATTTGCACGTCCGGCCATCACGGTGCCGGGGTGAGCGAGGACGCCGGGCGAACCAGCCCTGCCTGCCACGCCACACGACGACGTGAGCGCGTATGCAACAGCCACACATCCGCGCATAACCTCCAACGCATCCCGGTCCCGAGGAGCAGTTAAGCGATGTTTTCTCGCCAAGCAACCCCCCCCCCCCCTTCCCCTTCCCTCTAAGCACTCATCCACCCAACCATATCCATCGCCACTTTCCCGCGGCAACTGTAAAACACGCTGCGTTGAAGCCTCATCCAGCATTCCCCGGCTCCGCCAGTTTGCGCGTTTTTGTTTAGCTGTCTTTTTTTCTTCTTCTTCTTTCCAAATTCTACAGCGACTGCAAAACGAGCGGCGCGATCATTCTCAGTCATAACGTATCATAACAGGGGTAACGTGAGAGCGCGTCAGGACCCTTTTCCCGCTCAACACCTCGCCTACTACCCCCCCCCCCCCCCCCTCTAACCTTTTTCTTATTTATAGGTTATTCTGCATTTCCTCTGTGGTTATAGTAAACAAAATGAAGCATAGTCAAGCGCTTCGAAACCGCAAAAACGAACTGCGGCGCCGATACGAAAGGTGACAATATATATATATATATATATATATATATATATATATATATATATATATATATATATAGGGGGCGGCGCTCGCTTTGTTTTTACGGTAACCGATAGGTGTGCATTTATTACATGGCGCAGTTTTTGTCAAAACTCTGTACCATCAAAACTAATGGTCACGTGACTGAACCGACGGTCGGGTCGCGTATATGGAACGCTGCATTCGCTTTGCTTTTACAGTAAACGAAGCGGAACGCGCACCTGCGTACAGGCAGAGACGCGATCAACGCGCGTAGACGAAAGAACTTTTTTTAAAACGCACTGCCTCCGTATGCGCTCAGCCCTGTTCATCGCCGACGGACGAAAAAAAAAAAAAACAATTTGGAAGGCAACGCCGCGATTTGGCTACAGTTCGAGCGAAGCAAAGAAATAACTGAAGCTCGGCCGAACTTACGCAGCCCTGTTTTAACAACCGGTACGACGAGGAAGAAGAGAGAGAGAGATATACCGAAACCGTAGAATACAGAAATGAGAGCCATACCACTTCGCCGTTTGACGACCTCGCTTCGTCGTGTGCGGTGCGCTCGGCTTATATATGCGCGGGAAATTTAAAAAAATAAAACTACGGATCCAAAGGTGTAACATTAAAAAAAAAAAAGTGTCGCGAGCAAGGCAGCCGTATAACGAGGAACGTTTTCGTCGCACTCGGCGGCAGCGGGGCCGTAAATCCCCGCCGCGTCCCAACTTTGGCGCCGCGCAAGCCTACGGTGTAGACCGGAACGCCTCTGCTCGCCTCACGAAAGGGAGGATGGGGGAGGTTAGATCCGGCGTTTTTGCGCCAGAGCGCGCGCGCGCCAACTTATAATGCGACGACGAGAGCGCTATAGCTGTAGCCACGGCACAGAGATTGAGAGAGAGGGGGAGAAAGAGATCGGCCACGCTCGGAGTTAGCGAACTGCGCCGAGAGGATTAAAATCGGGATGTAGCAAACCATTCAAACAAAAAGATACATGCAGACTGTAGAAAATAAGGGAGAAAGGTGAGGGAGGCGGTGGGGGAGGAGAGGCGAAAATGAATTGCCACTTCAATCTCGTCTTCTTTGAAGTCAGGAAGGAGTTAGGACATGTTAGGCCCGAATAGCGTGCAACGAAAGCTGCGGTTCCGAGTTTAGGCACCAAAAGATGTTGCTTTCTTTATCTTCTTTTTTTTTTCTTTTGATTTTTCTGAGCTACAATAAAGTGAGCAATACATCACAGAGCCCCCAGCAGTAAATTAGGGACGGTATGGGAGACTATATACGGCGAAATTAATGATTTTCAGAAGTCGCTTCTCGACTATACGCTATAAGCTCGCTTCTTATTGTAGCGATTTTCATTGGCGCCAGCATTCTGCACGCTTTTCTGCCATAACCGTGGTTTTAACTTGCACAGAATTTGACAAAACTTTTCGAAGCCGCTGCTCGTCACTTGAGTGAACCTGCGGTCGGGCAGCGTATACATGTGTCCCTGTTGAACTCGAGCCAGGTGTTCTATAATCCTAACAGACGTAAATAAACGAGGTTCATCACCCTCCCGAGCATCGTATAGCGCGTAAGTCCTGCGACAGGGCTCCGGTGACCGCAGTTGCAAACTCCCTGAGTCGCTTCGCAACTTTTGCCAACGATGAGAGGTACACCATCCAGAGGTACACCGTCGACAATACGTGTACCGTGTGTCCCAGTTAACGTTAGGCAAGCTGTTCAAAAAAAAAAAAAAAAAAATTAAATACGCGGTGCGAAATACGATTACAAGACCTGGGGTGTGACACCGGCCGTCTTAAAATCGTATCCCCTTGCACCGTGCTTTTTAAATCTTTCTTTATCTTTCTTTGCAAGAGAAATTTTGCAAACGTAAAAGAAAAAAAATTCGCTGCGTTGTCTGTTACATCAGGTGGCAGCCTGCTTCCGGCTAAGGTGGTCACTTCGGGTAATATTCGGTGAGCTAGCAGGTAAGAGAGCACAGATACGCCGGCCATTCTCGACAGAGCGTTGGACACGAGAGAGCAGCTTCACTGTGAAGCCAGTACCGCAGGTGAACACAGCGATTGAGCGACGCGTCATGTACTACACATTTGCCAGAAGTAATTTGCACGGTCGCTGATTAAACGAAGTAAATTAAGGCAACGCCGGTGCTCAGCACGAAATGCAGTTTGGGGTGTAGACTAACCTCTGCAACGGATAGTCACTGCCACGTTCACCGGAGTGTGAAAAGGGCGTGGACTAGGAAGTGCTTGTATAAAATATCGGCCTCGGTGAAATTTTGAGGAAACGACAGTCTAATGTTTGCACCCCTAGTCGCGCTAGCGAGGAGAATCAAGCCCGCGAGCCCAGCTGTTGCTAGCTGAAGCTGCACACTGGCGTAAGCGTTTCTTTCACTCATCCGCTGTCATCACGTCGCTGCCGCGCAGAAAAACGAGAAAAACTGCACAGCTCTCCCTAAACTTAATGCACTCCCTCGGCTTAATTTAAGAGGGGGGGAGGGGGGCGAGAAAGGGAAGGCGATAATTGAAAGCAAACAAACAGAGAAGCGGTAGCGATAGTGATGAGAAAAATAAAAAAAAAAGCAGGGGAGGGGTTTAAACACGGAGCTCTGCGGAACACGTTTAATAATCCAAAGCCAGGGATCAGGTGGCGCCTCTCCCAGCGGTCGGGCATCACGAAGGCGTCGTCGGTCGGCGCCAGAAAGCGTCTGAAGGCGAGGCGGGGAAGCTAGCAGGCCATAACTTCGTGCGAGGGGCATATCACTCCCCTTTCACCCCTTTCCACACTTCGCTTCAGCGCAGCGCGCTTCCCTATTTTACCCGACACCACCCACCTTAAGGAAGCGATGAACCACCTACTTTTCCATTTTTCTTTTTTTTTTTTTTTACTTCGCTGCTATGGCCATTAGGCGCTCTCTTGGAGCAAGCACTATAAAAGATGAAAGGAAAGAAATGAAGAAGAGCTGATCCCTCACCACGTTTCTTTCTCTACTCTCCTTTTCTTCCCCTCAGGACCAAAACCGCGGCCGTCACGCCACGCAACAGGACTCCCTAGTTCCCCAACACACGCCCTCTCCTGCGGGCCTGAATCACGCTCCCGCGCCATATTACTATACCACTATGCTCGTCCCAACCTCCCCACGGACCGAATTTATATTTCAAGACCCGCTTCAGGCAATCGTTTTGAGACAGCCCCTTCTCCCCACACCATCCACCCACAACGACGTTCCCTCCTCTCCCTTATTCACTCCCGCCCCCTTTCTCATTTTCTTCGGCCTGCCCTGAAGTCTTCGACGTTATGCTCTGCGAAGTTTCTTCTTTCTTTCTTGCGCGTGGCAAGTTCTGCGTTTGATGCCCTTGCCCCGTCACGCCACCCGTCCGAGAGGCCTTCTCGGCTACCCATTTCCTTCTCCTCGCACTCCTTATTTCTTTCGAGTACTTCCCAGGAACTTCAATCATACTACAACCTTTAACTTCGCAATGCGCCTTAAAGGGGTCGCTTCCTTTCTTTTTAAGGTCTCATGCCAACGCGCAGTGAACTTCCACTTCCTTTTTCTACCGAACTCATCCAACCTCGCCACGAGACCTCGCAAGTCCCTCGAAACAGTGTCGTGCTCCCGTCTATCAAGGCTCTCCTGCATAGCACTGCTAGTGGCTTTCGATAGCTATACGGGTGCTATTACGATTTCGTTATATCAAATACTCCATCCAATCCCGAAAGAACGGTCATCCCAAATGTGCACTTACGTGGCAGTTTCCCCTTCTCTATTCGCGGCGTTGCATACGCGCAATCAAAATGCGATGCTTTTAAATCCCTCCTTTAGCATACAAAACAAAGAAGGCCGCTTATTTCTCTACAGAAACGCAGCAATGACTCAAAGGTATGGCGAGTCATGGCTCAGCTAGCACGCAATGAAAAAAAAAATGAAATCAGACCAACTCAATCACGAACGTCCCGCTCGATCGCGGCCTAAGTACACACCGAAAGACGGACCACCGCTCGTTCCCGAGCAACGGGCTACGATCACCTCGTTCCGTCTCAACAGAAGAGCAATTGCGTACCGCTTTTCGTTCTGTCTACCGAGCCTCCCTATATAGGCCTTATGCCAGGCGCAGCCAATAATTCGAGTGAAAGGACGCTGCCACAACCACCCGCGATCTACCCCCCCCCCCCCCCCCTTTTTCCTGTTCAGTACCTATATAACGTGCAGCAACCACCCACCGCAGGACCCGGGATTCTTACAGCGAGAGCCGCCCGTGCACGATCGCCCTCGAGGGCTGTAATAAAAATCAGCAGCCATGCCAAAACGGTAATCGATACGTTATGTAAACGCCGCGTCGCGGTACGACGGGATAGGGCTGGACTGTTTATACAGCACCGGCGGCGGTATGGTGAGAGAGAGAGGGGGGGGAAGTGAAGATCCGAATCGTCATCCTTTCCCCGTTTGCTCCCTCTTCCCTTCCCTAAACCTGCGGGGCAGGGATCGGTCTCCCCCTTTTCGGGAAAACCGATCACGCCGGAACTGCCACTGACCAGACTGCGCCGGGCAAGAACGCCTCTCGTCTTTCGTTCGCTTCGTGCGAGGATCGCCGCCCATCCTTATATCCCCTCCTCGCGCGGTACGAATCCCTAGCGAGTCTCATCTTGGAATCCTGCGGTTGCAGCCGCCCGACTGGCGTGACTCATCTGCGGGGACGAATGGAAGTGGACTGGAAAACCGATGGCGTGCGTCTGTGGTGGCTCGGGGTTCAGCAGACCGGGAGCCGAGGGCACGAAGCTAACGGAAAGAGGAAGCAAAATGGCGCGGCCTGGTTCTACGCCGCAGCTTCAAGAGAGAGAGAGCCGCGGAAAGAAGATGAAAGGATTGTTAGCTGCAAGTTTCATAAAAGCTCTGCAGAGAGCCTAACGTAAATGATGATCTATCGCGATAGTTCGCGAAGCAATCAGGCACCCGGCTCACGCAAAATTCCGTGACGTGTATTGCAATCCCTATCGATAGAAAACGCGAAGTGCTGTAATGCAGTCTAGCGTGTTTTTATGTAGTGGAAACGTTGTCCCTCCCTGTAATGATCGACCCCCAAAAGAGGGTTAAAAGTAACAGAAAATAAGTATGATAGTTTCCCACAGAGTCAACGTAGCTAGCCGCGCTTTTAACGCATCCCAAGCTAACGTCCGTCGAGATCAGTGTCCCAGAGCTTTTTGTTTGTTTCACTCGACTGGCCCTTTTCGAAGTACAGGGTAGACAATCAGGGATATTTTGTATAACCTCCCTGTACTTGCCTTTCTTATTTCTCTCCCCTACCGTTGATTACGAGCTAGTTACCACGAACTTCGAAACTTTCCGCGCACGTAATTAATCAACGGCAAATAGGCCTCTAGCGTGCACCTTAACCCTTTGGAGGTAAAGGTCTCTGCCCGTCTTTCTGCCCGAGATACTTTCGCAACAGATGGTTGCCTATGCGCCTCGCGCTTCTGCACCACGGCATGATTACGTGTGTAGCGACACGTGACTGGACTGCAACAACTAGTGAAATGCGCAGTCTGATCACCGCCAGCACAACCAACATTCTGGCCGCTTAGTGACCTTTTGATTCTTGTTGCCAATGAAGTTTTACGAACGAACGAGACGCCGTCTGAGGCGAACGTTCCAGCGCGCCTGCGTCTCCGTAGTGACTGAAACTCTCGGTGGCTGTCTCCTCCTATATATCTTTATTTTCAGCATACTTTAACTCAGGCCTCTCTTCTCCTGTTGATCTCTATGTGGCATTTTTTTTTCATATTAATGACACCGGCTAAGCCCAAGGAGTGGGTAAGAAAAAAAAAAACAAGAACAGAACAAGCTATCGAACGCACGACGCGGTCTTCGAATACTGCCTCGAAACTATTCGCGACCCACGGCCCACTAGATCTGGGGGGAAAAAGGGGGAAATAAAAGGTCGACGAGGTCGCAGAAGTCACGGAAGACGGTTTTTTTTTTTCGCTCTTCTCGACACGGCTATATAGGCAGCGCAGCAAGAGCCACGCTCACAGTCCCGGCTGCCATCTATAAAGATTTTCGCCCCATCCACGAACCAATTTCCTATACTGCGGGCCCCCACGCGCGTCTTCCCGAAACGGGAAGATGCGTCTTCCGTCGCTCTGCTCTTATCCCTATTTCTTTTTTCCCTTCCCAAAAGGAACCATCTCCTCGAGCTTATATATACCGAGAGCCAGCGGAGGAATGCGCGGCGACCTCGAAAGTCACGTACGAGCCAAATACGTTTCCAATGCGAGCCTCATATTCTGAAGTTCCTTCTCTCGCGGCCGGCTCGGACGGCCATTTTCGCAGGACCACACAACCCGGTCGCAATCTGTCAGCCCCACCAAGCAACATTATATCTGCGCACTCGTTTTGCAGTTTACTTTAGTTTCGAGAATATAGAGAAAGAAGGCCTATGCGGCCTCACTCAAAAACAGAAACAAGTTCTGGCCGAACGGAGGGAGACAGTCCTCATTGCTTCTGGTCCGAGCCAAAGAAAGCCCATCACGTTTCTCGGAGCAGGTTCGTTGCTTGGAGGCTGCTTGCGATAGCGGCTGCGTTAAGCAAAAAGACTATGCGCGTGGTCCGGCAATAATAAATGCGGCAGGACGCTGATGCGAAACTTTGTTTCGGGCCTGACAGCGAGAGATAACTAAGGGAAACAAAGCACCCGGCTAAATAAAGTAATACGTTGCGTACCCTGTCTTTAGCCGTGATACAACGTTAAAACTGAAGACAATATGATTCCGTGACATCATACGGGATTATTAGCTGTATTTAGAGCACACGACTGGAACGTTTAGTTTGTAATGCGTTTTCCCTCCTCTCGTCTTTGTTTTCTCTTCCTGCGTCTATTCTGTTCCTTCTTGATTTAGGCAAGCAGACTGTTGTGCCCCTTCCGCGAGCAGTTGCAGGTCTGTCCGTAAATTGTTATATTTAAAGCAAATAATGGTACAAAATGTCGCAATCCCATTTTCCACCTTGTCTTGCACGTATTAGTAGCAGCGTGATGCCTTTTACGTTGTATTTGCGTTTAAGTTCAAATTGTTTACACCACTACAGTCCTCAACTAACAGTTCTTTTACTTATGCTTGCCTACTTTTCTGGTATTACTCATTGGAACTGCACTTTACACTCTTACATATATTTTGTACCCAGGATGCCCCGTCACTGTCTTTCTTCTCTACTTGACGAAATCGCAGTACAAATTAACGTCGATAAACTTGGTTCCTATTCTGAAACCCTGTTCCTGTTGCCTGGTTTTACTATATCCGCATGGATGCACCAGCCTGACAATTGTTATATATATTAATGTCCACCGGTTCTACGTATGCAGATGACACTAGATGTACGCGCGGGAAGAGCATTCCTTACAGCAGGTATAATTTACGAACAAGGGATAAATATGTCATGAGTCATGACATTTGAAGATGTTCAACTATGTTGCTGCATTTGAATGCAAAGTTCCATTACGCATCTTTTTTTTTTTTTTTTTTTGCTATTCTCATAGTTTAAAAGCAAGAATTGCGACTCCAAAGCGTAAGCGATAGGCATGTCTGAACGGGGCCGCCTCCTAAACGACGAACGACCTGGGCAAGGAGCGCAAAAACAAATAAAAAGTAAAGTAACAATAATCAGAAAACGCACCGACGACCTCGGCCGAAGGGAAGACCAAACACAAAACAACATCTCCACACAAAAAAGCGAAGGCACAAGTGGTAAAGGGGGGAAGCCGCGGGTTTCGCTTACAGCGAAGTCGCGAGCGCGCATACAGATAGACCTTCCGCAAAGTCATCGCGCATGTCGCCCGCCAGGCTTTCCATATTCGTCAAGCAGGGGGGGCCAAAACGCAGCAGCGTCGCGTTCCCTACTGCCGCGCCCCGCCACCTCCCCACTACACATCGTCCCAGCTGCTTTATCTGCATTTGCCCCGACACTCCAAACACCCGCGCCAACTTCCAGCCACGGCCACCTTCAGCCTCAAACATACACATACACACCGCCCAAGTCAGGACCGGGGAACTCCGCGACGCGAACGCATCTGCATAGGCCTCCGGCTTCGGACGGCAGGTGTCGCTAACGAACCTTGAAATAGCCGCGCGCGCCGCCTACGCTCGGCGACGCAGCGCCACGCGGCGGCGGGCGAAAACGCCGGGCTTTCTGCCGCGCCGGCACGGGAGCCATAAACTATAACGACCGCATACGCGACGCCGCTATGGAGTGTTTTACCGTCGCTATTTTTCGTACGTCTGCTTGTGTATCTTGTAAACTTGCGGGGCTTCTTTTTTTTTTTCTTTTTTCGTTTTCTGATGCCAGTGTTTTCGCGTGAGGAACGAAAGGCTTGTACGAGTGCGCGGGAGCTGCGGTAATGGATGAGAGTCCCGCAACTTTTCGTGACGTCTCCAGCGAATCCCCTCCCACTCCGCCCATTCTTTCTCTGAAAATTTCTTCTGGCAGTCACCAGCTTCGGTGTCTATACACTTCGCTTAGTCCGGCATCAACCGCTGAGGTTTTGCAATATCCCTCTTGCGTTTCCCTCGAACCAGCTAAAGAGAACAGTGCAAGGAAAAGAGGGAGGAAGAGAGATGCCTCCTTTAGTGGGTGCCGGAGATGTTTGCCTGGCCGTGCGGTTAGCGTGCTACTATGAGATGACGAGGGATGACGTATGAAATGACGCAGGAAGGATACAAAGTGGTACGCCCAAGCACGTTTCAACACAAATGGATGCGCAAATGGTACGGCCGGCATGATGTAAGAAAACGGACGACTAAAAGGTAACGAGAACAGCGCGGCTTCATCCCTTGCGTCGTTATATGCCGGCGGAACTCGTCGATATGTGTACCAACTAACCCAGTAAAATCCCGTGTTTAAAATAAGACTACGCGAAGCTCGTGCGCACTAGCCTTGCCGCAACAGAAATCAAGAAAACATCACCGGTTGCAACATGTCTACACACGAAATGTTTCAAACGAAAGTGGGTGCTATAAATGGAAGGCAATAGCGTGCAGAACGAGTTGAACAACCAAAGCGTTAGCTGATGGAGGATGGAGGACCGAGTGCCGAACGAGAACCTCGCCTTTTAGTTTCGTTTTCAAGCAAATAGAACAGATAAGCACGCATATATATATATATATATATATATATATATATATATATATATATATATAACGGCAAGCGTAAAGTAGAGAACGCAAGTATAAGTAATGTGCAGAGACCACAGCACGCGCGAGATCTCAAAAACAGACAGGGGAACACCACAAAGAGCAATCTTTCGGCGTGCGAGGAGCGACGGCGACGAATACGGCGTTATCTCGCTGCGCAAGAAACACCCAGCGACGCGAAATGAAATTGCGCTTCGCCGGTAGCAGTGAACAACAGCTGCGAACGGGTGGAGTGGGGAGGCCGAGGACTCCAGTCCATAGAACCCTCAAGAACCGCTGCACGAAAAAAAAAAAAAAAGAAAGAAAGAAAGACCGTCTTGAGAAAACGCGTACGCGGAACAAGACCGCGTGTAGCACGGGACACCCTGTATTATATGAGTGAGACCGGATAGTCATACACACACGCACACACACGTGTACTTCGTTATTTCTTTCCGTGGCCGCACCTTCCCACCTCTTATGCAGCGACGAAATCTCTCAAGACCATCGCACGCAGAAGACGCGTACGCGCCGCACTCTCTCTCTTTCTTTCTCACCACTCTCTCGCTCGAGATAGAATGAATTCATGCACATCGCACGCGGCCGCGTTCTCTCAGCCAGCCGTTCCATTCTAATAACGCGTATGTAAAAACGCAGACCACGCCGGCTCCGTCGTGGGCACCCCCCTGCTGCGCGGAGCGTAATTTATGGCCGCTATGCGTCGCACCAACAGACGCAGCAGCAGCAGCAGCAAGCGGTATAGCGGCAGCAATTGCCCGACACCGTGTTTCTATTTCATCCCTCTTATTTTCCAACCTCAATTCATTTTCATAACCCTCATCCCCCCTCCCTTGGCCGCTGCTTCCACGTCCCTATGTTCTCCACTCGCAACATCAACTCACCTCCCCCCCCCCCCCCTTTTTTTATTTTTTCTCTTTCTCTCTACGTCCTAACTTTCTTCCTGAACGTCTCCCCCTGCTAGTGCGCGCTCCATACTGTACAAAAACCACGAACGCCACTTCCTTGCGGTTTGCGGCTCGAAAACTCCAGGTCCTTGGTACGGAATATACGCGGCTGGATGTTTCTGTTATTGTTTGTCTGTTTCGTTGCTATAGTTTCTGTTTATGTGTGGGTGGTGAAGAAAGCATAGGGCGCGAGCCTTCCATGCACAGGACGAAAGAGGAGGAGAAATAAAATAATAAACAAATTTGAAAGGAGCGTCGAGGAAAGGGAAATCACGCGGCTGGTCGTTCTATACAGGGTTACACGGGGGCGATTGAAAAAAAAAAAAAAAAAACGGAAATCAGATCCGCTTTCTATACGGATATGGGCACGCGCGCTGTTTCTTTCACATTTCTAGCCATTCTTCCTCTCTAAAACTCGTTCCGCAGAGTGCAATTCGGCGAAGGCCCCATTCCTACGCAACCGTAGTACATACGAATACGGCGCCTCGAACGGCGCCACGATGCCGTTTATGAAAAACGTCCCCGCTTCCTGCTGTTGCTGCTGCTGCTTCCTCAAGTCTGTCTCTCCCCTTTCCCTATACCCCTGAACCGCGTAGCCTCCCCCACGAACAACGTCTCTATTTCCGTCAATTTCTTTCCCGCTGAAGCTGCCAGGCTTACATACGCGGATTCTTATCGCTTTTGCTGTTTCTTCAATTTCGTACGAATATATTAGGCGTGTGTAACGCGCCTACAAATGGGTTTATATGTGTGCACGCTCCCTGCCGCCTCGCGGGGCGTTGTTCGGAGTTATCGTTTCCGCGTCGCACCGCGCCGAGAGCCCTGGACAGCGGAGTGATAAAACAAGAATAGGCAGGCAACGTAACCGCGGGACTTCGCCCGCAAATGTCGCTCCCATATTTCTTCACCGCCGTCTATAATACAACGAGAGCAAGATTCTAGACGCGAGTGTACCAGCGCACGCAGGCCGAGCACGGACACGCGAGATCGAAACACAGGCGTGGTTACCACAGACCGCGTATACACGTGTGTTCGTCGGGGCTGTTATGAAAGCAAATCGACCCGTCTATACCCGTAGCTTGCTGGAATCCTCGTCGCGCAAGCTAGTCAAACATCGTTCAAAGACCACTCACAGGAACAGTTGAGAGTTTTGAAATGATACTTTTCCATGATAAAGTATTATTTCGAAACAATATTTTCTTTCATTTGGGCGGGAAGAGGTTGTTGGTGGGGAAAAGAAATACACGCTTCTATTTCTAGAAATGCGCGCCGCTGAACGTGCCGCGCATTCAATTAATGTACGCGGCAATTTAATTTGTGAAAATATGGCTGCGGCCTAACCCCATTTTCAAGTATTATTAGAGAGAGAGAGAGAGAGAGAAAGCTCTACTCAGGCTCACACGAAGTAATCATCCTCTCGATATAACACACGCCAGCAAACCTGCGGCGCGACCGAACGTAATCGTCGTTACAGTTGCCGAACGGAATTCCAACAAGCCCTCAGCTACAGACCGCAACCAATCTTCGACGCCTTATCGGCAGACGCGAAAACAGCCACGCAAAACGCCCACGCAGCGGCGGACACCGCGTAGCAGAGCGCAACAGAGAACGTTACACTCGGCGCACGCGCCGGAACAAACGCCGGCCGCAACGAACGCGCCAAGGAATCGGGTCACGATGAGAGACCGAGATTACCGAATGTAGTGGTTGTAAGGAAGGGAGGAGGGGGGGGGGGGGGGTATAGGGGACCGCCGCGCCATCATTTCACGCGAGCGTGCAATGACGCTATATTGCTGTGCTATAGTCAAGCCCACGCGCAAGCGCACACGCGCACCCTACCGGCAACGCTCTCATTAACCGGTGGACGTGGGTCAGCAGACGCCGCAAGGACGACAACAACAAAGTCGGCGAGAAAAAGCAGGGGGGTGCCCAATCCAGGAAGCTAACGGCGCCACTTACGATCTCGCAAGAGTAAATCGGATGCCGAATAACAAAGATTCGTCGGAGCACGAACAGGTGGCATATATATCGCCAACGCGAACGCGGCCATAATACCACGCGAGCACACACACATCTCGCGCCTCAATGACGCAGTCTTGCCCCTCTATACGCTGGACTCTCAGAAAAACACCCCCGAAGATGGCCAAGAAATCGCGTCAGACGACGGAAGGTGGATATCGGTTTCCTTCTTTTCGTTTTCAAGCCCGGGAGGCGATATCCGCGTGGGAACCATTAGGGAACCGCTCCGCTCGTACACACGTATAGCGGTATCGGTGCAGAAACGGTGCGGCGGTCCTTATATATAGCCCCGCGTATAACCTACAGCGATAAAGATACGATAAACGGGACGTAGGGGACCAAAGGGATGGCGGGACGATTCTCGCTGGGTTCGCCGACGCAGCGCCAGCGAACGATGCTTCGCTACAGACGTAATCTGCGAGCTCCATGCCTTTAATTTTTTTTTTTCGGCTTTTGACTCTCTATAGTGCCTTCGGCGAGGTCTCCCGTTAGCGAAAGCAAATGTGTAAGTATAGACGATAAAAAAAAAGAGAGAAGTTAATGCGAGGTGAAATAGGACGGTCCGCAGATCGAAAATGATGGCACTCGGTATAGTTCTAGCTGTGCGAAGAATCGTCCGACCCGGTATTGCCTCTTTGCATTCGAAAATCGATGGCGAATCTCATTGTCCAGAGCGCTTCGTGAGAATTGCCCTATATCCCAGGACGTTGAGGAATCTCGTCGCTTCTGTACATAACGAATGAAGAAGACAAAGACGTATACCAAAGGACCACTAAGAGCGCGTATCATGAAAGGACACGAGGAAAGTTTGCGGCAATCGCATAGCTGAACGTAAGGCGAATTGGGCCAATACGATCGTCCCGCATCAGCAACGTGCGGATGATCTTAACGCGGCGCTCGGAAAGCTTCCATGTCACGACGACTCGTCAAGGCGCCAGCTTCGGCTACCATGACTATTACTACTAGTACTAGAACAGAGAATCGAGACGTCATACACACCAATCAAATGTACACTCACCTCTTATTTTAATCATGCTCGTTCCATTACTCAGTGCGGCTTACTCCGGTTTCGACACGGTTAACTTTCCTAACTGTCCTATCTTTCTTCGTTTCCTTATTCTCATCTGTACACCCCGCCTCAGCAGACGCCAACAAAGAGTCTGACAACGAATCCTTACAGACAACGGACGTCTTCTTTTCAAACACATCGGAAGAGTGGCCTATAGATACTGAGCATAAAAAAAAAAAAGTGTCGATCAACATTAACAATCGCAGTTCGTCTGCGAGTGAGAACAACCGTCACATCTTGCACAGCGCAGGAACGGACAGTGAGAAAGACAAGCGGAAGCCAAGCGGGCGGAAGCAGGCGAGTACTGCGGAGTATAGGGCCACAACAGAGGAAACAACCAAAGGCGGTGGCAGAGGTCCCGGACGCCGAGGCCATCCAAGCGGAGAGCTAACGTGGCCGAGCCGGGCCAAGCCGAGCCGAGCCAGAGCCGGGGCGCACGCACGAACACTCTTCGGGCGGCCGGTCCTCTCTCGTTTCCTTTTTCTTGCGTCTTGTCTTTACGGTCGAAAGGGCGAGAGCAAGCTATATAAGAGTAGACGCACTTTACGGCACTGTCTTTTCTCTGCTTTATCGGCTGCGTAAGTCGACTGCGTTTGCCCTTGTGTAGGCTGAGCCGAGGCTGTGCCGCACTGCTCGCGTGTTCTTGTCGTTGCGTGCCAGGCGCCGTGTGTGGCAGTCCAGCGAGATGGTCGGGGCGGTGGGGTGTGGGGAAGTAAAATAATAAAGGAAAAGAAAAAGCCGGATGCAAGCCCAACTGCACGACGAAGCAAGCAGACGACGGAACCGAAGAAGCAGACGGTACACACACGCTCTGTGTCATCCGTCTGTCCCTTTTGTCCCGTCGTCTGCTATGTTCGCCACATACTCCACACGTTCGCACACACAAGAACACGCAAGGAGTGGACGCAGTTGCACGACTCTATAGAGGGGTTCTTACACGTACGATTTCTGTGTAAAGTTTTTTAAGCCATAACAGCTAGTGACCGACTGCTCCGCAGGGTAGCGTTACTCAAGTGTCCTCCGTCGGCTTTTCGCCGCTTAACAGCCTCAGGGATTAGAAAAATGCAGCGCCGCATCCCTCACTCGAGATTCACAGTGTTGTGCTGCAGAGGCCTTGCGACAGGACCCGGTAACGGATATCATGTGTCACTTGCACAATGACATCGAAAATTTCGACCAGAGGACCCTGACACGATAGTTAAAGGCACAATGCAGAAGCCTTATGGCTGAATAAAATATGTTGCGCTGTCCTGTTGTCTTCCGTTCTTCTTTATTGCGATTTTGTGCTCCAACTGGACCTGTGCGTACTTCCTACTGATTACGTGTGTTAATCGAAAGATCGCTCCCGCGCAGGAGAAATAAGTGCGCGAGACTGGCATCCTGACAAGTATAAAACGAGTCAACGTAACACACTGTCAAGCGTAGAAATGCGTTCGCCACGCACTTAACGCACCACACCCGGCGGTATACTGTGCTGCCATCTTACGGCTGTTGCTAGGACTAATGGACGCCGCCATCTTGGACTGCAAAAGGAGCACCTGCTCACATCTGCTCGCGGCTACGTCAAGTGCTAACGAAATGTCGAACGCATGTGCACGCGCAAGTGTGACGCTTGAGAACCACGATGTCTTATACACTGCCCGTTATAGTTAAAGATCTTCAGTGTCTGCAGCCCGTCGCATCGCGGCACACGAACGCTTCCTCGAAATCGCGGGCTGCATAGCCCGAGCTGCGGACTGCTTGACTCACGTCACCTGCCCACATCACGTGATACGCCAGGAAAAGACCAGGCAGGTAGGACTTACCTAGAAGAGAAAAAGAAACAGAAAGAAACAAGCGGTTAGGGCTTGACGGGAACACACTGCACTGAAGAATATAACTAGAGTATGGCGCCGTATGTCTGCACTAATATGCACCACCGTGAGGGCTTTGCCTGTAAACATCCGTTTTTCAAAAGTTCAATATAAACATGAAAAGTTAACGTCAGGGAGAGGCAAAGTGGTATCTATAAAACAATGCCGGACAAACGTCAAACTCGGCTTCAACCTTATTTGTGAATGGGTCATTATAGTGTGTTCATTATTAGAGCGTCTGTCGCCAAACAAGTGTACAGAGTTCGCAAACAATTCGGTAATGATCAGACTGAAGCCAAACAATCTAGCTGATCTGCACTATGAGCATTGCTGATACGCTGGTGAATCTGAATCAGCGCAACAGAAGCGCGAAAGTCGCCATTGCGTATAACGGAAAGCGGTTAACGACATTAAATTTTATGGAAACATGAATAAAGAGACGAAAATCCCGGGCGAAATTATTATCGCTCCATAATAATGAACAACGCCCTGAAGCAATACACTTTACTCTCCTGTCAAATATACAGCGCCTAGTTGTTCACCCCGAACCAAATTAGGAAAAGAGAGAGAGAGAGAGAGAGTAAAGGCAGATAGGTTTAGCTGTGTTGAGTTTCCGAACCAAAACTCAACACAGCTAAAAGTACCTTTTTTTACGACTCTTATCTGAGCGCGCAAGAAGGCGGGGTCGCATCAGCGTGTTGCATTCATGAAACTCAGTTTGACTTGAACAAACACTGGCAGAGAACCGGGCGCTGACGCAAAGTGCAGTGCGAAGGACAATATACTGCGAACAGAGAAACCCACTCCCCTCCACCCCCCGCCTCATATAAGAAAGAAAGAGAACACTGCTGCGCTGTTAGAATAATTAGGAACGGGGAAACAACAACAACAAAACCTGTCGAACAAACTCCGCAAAAAAAGGCGAACACACACGACAAAGCTCGGGGCTTGAGCAGCAATGTCCGGCCCCTCCTTGCTCGTAAACAGGCTTTCGAATCCCACGGAAAAAAGAAACTGATCGAAGTGCGCGGCTCATTTACAAGCGATTACCGAGATTCACCCTCTTATTTCTCTTCTGCGCCCATCCTCACATTGTGCACCACCTCCCCTCCGCCCCTTTTCTTCCCCCAAAGAAAGCGCAATTTCAAAACGCTCTCCGGTGACGGTCAGCGCTGGGGAAACCTTAGCTGCTCTCTGATTTGTTCGTGGCTCGTCTTCGATATTTGTTCCCTAGCTATCTTGTTGGGATGAAAGACAAAAGAGGGGGGGCGGGGCCGCCGACAAAAGGGACAAGCTGCGCCCAGCGAGCGCCCTTTAGGGTGTATAGTTTCCCCATTTCTTGTTTCCCTTTCTTTTTGCATTCTTTCCTAAGAAGAAGAATAAAAAAAGGCAGTTCCACGCTTGGACAAACACGCTAAAACAGGGGCGACACCGGCACTCTCCGAGATAAGGGATGCGCGAGGGAAGAGTCGGGAAGGTCGTGGGGAAAAGCGGGAGGCAAACAGGGACAGCAGGCTATATGCGCAGTGCCACCACGCCTTGCATTGCAAATGCCTGCAGCTGAAAGGGGAACTTTCAGCGCAGTGCTTCTTGACGTTAGTTGTACCGTTTGTGTGTGTGTGTGTGTGTGTTTTAAACAATGACGGCACTTTCAAGCGCTGTATACACTGAAGGTGAAGAGGTCAAGGTCGCAACTTACACAAACTCCGGTGTTATTTTTTTTCTTATCCCTCGTTGATGCGCAGCCAAGCGAAGTGTGACAAATGGGCACTACGCTATGGCTCACACTAATCAGAAAAAAAAATCAATAATCGAAATAATATGGGGGCAGGTAGCCGTTCTTCTTCTCTTGTGAGCAGCTGATAACGTCCGAGATTGATGCAGTTATATAAAACGCTGCATGGAACGCTATAAAAGCCCAGTCGAGTACTCTTTAAATATTTCGTTTAAAAAGTTATTCGAGGGTTCAAGCATGAACGTGCATGCGTATTACCGCTACCGCATTACCCAAACAGCGCCACGCGTTCAGTAACATAGCGCTTGCGGCGACATCTCGTGACAGCCAAGACTGCGTAAAAAGGTTACACGCACACATTTAGCAAATTATTACGTAAACTTTAAAATGCACTCAAGCCGTTGGCATGTAACTCGCGAAAACGTTTACCGCCGAAACTGTTGTCGTTCGGGAAAGCAGGATGGATTTGATTCCCGAAAGCGTTGGAGAATCAAATGTGGTGCTCTCTTCGCTTATAAGGAAATCCCTCCCAGCTCCTCAGTTGGTGGTTGCCAGAATTTGCCACCCAACGGCAACACTGCAGCTATGAAAGACGCCGTGGTGGAGGTCTCCGAGCTAATATTGACCACCTCGGGTTGTTTAAAGCCACACCCAATGTACGGTGCATGAGCATTCTTGAAATCAACCCCCCCCCCCCCTTCCCCCATCGGAACTCGAACCCACGACCTCGTTCTCAGCAGCAGAACGCCAACAATCAATCAGTTAATCAATCAAATAAAAGCGATGAAAACAACAAGTGCAGCAGGGCGGACATAACGCGAACGCTCTTCACGGAACCTCCCTCGTACATACTTAAAAGCTCGTCGGCCCACGTGAACACATCAACTAAACCAAAACATCCATGCTTCAAAATGTTCTTTCCCTTTTGTGTTCTCGCGCACACAATTCAGGCCCGTCTCGCAGTGTTTCCGATTGTTTCTAAACCAGCGACCAAGAGAACGTGTCCGCTCCACTGAAGCCGTATAACCAAAACAAAATTTAAAAAAATAAAATAAAGAAAAAGTAAGACCCGATGCCGAATCTCTGCACGAGCAAAACGAAGAAGACGAGGCGAAGTGAACAAGCGCGGACGTCTGATTAAGTGAGGTGAGTCCCGCAGCGAGTCGGTTCGCGAACGAAATATAACGGGGGCTGCGCGAGATTCGTGACAAATCGGTTTGCAGCCTCGCGGAGCGCGCGCCTAATGAAATTACAGCGCGAGCTGCGCGCGGAGTGTGGGAACAGAGAAAAGTTAGGGGAGGCATGGCTAACAGTCTTAAGATTTTCTTTTTATGCAAAACAAAAGCGAGTCGTAAAAGAAAGGTTTTCGCAGTGATGAGGAACGCGAGAGAAACGCTCGCACAAACACAAACTCGGACCGTGAAACAGCCGCACAATCGCTGAAAAGGTAAACGAACAGAAAAGAGGCAAGAAGAGAAGGACGGGGATTAAAACGAGGCAGATGGCGTAATGGCAAAAAGGAGAGAATAATGGCCTTACGAGACACGGAAAACGCGACGAACTCGCAAACCATCCAGAGGAGAGACGGCGAGCGACGAGCGTAAAACAGGGGAGAGGAATTAACTTACATCTGGCCGAGAGATTATAAAAGAGAAAAAAAGGGAGGGGACTGCGAAACAGGGGACCGCGAACGCGTGTTTCGAACGACGAGAGTATGAGTTTAGAAGAACGAGAAAAAAAAAAAGGTAATAAATAAGCATGCACGAGAAGGAAAGGGGAGTTGGAGAGCTGGGAATATGCGAGGACGACTCTCAAGATTAATTTGAAAGAGAGCGGCGGCGGTATATAGAAAAGCGCTAGCAGCCATGAAGATGCACGCGCGAGGCGCCGCTACAGCAAAACAAGAAGGGAAGCACAGCAGGCGTACAGCGGGACTGTTTCACAAGAGGCCTTCTCTCTCACCCTCTCTCTCTCTCTCTCTTCTGTTTTGCGCGGTGACGCCCGCGACAAAAGCGTTTTTCTAAAGCCAGATGATGAAAAAGAAGAAGACCGAAACCGGTTCATTCAGTTCCTTTTCCAACCTTCGTTTTTGTCTGTTTGTTCTTGTTCTTTCTTGCGTTCGTTCTAGAAGCACCGTCACATAGCTGCTGCTGCAACAACAACACATGGTCAGCCAAACATGTCTTTTCAATTACGGAAGCTCGCTGTCCCACCCTCCCCTCCTCCACTCTGTCTTCCCGCTGTGTTTTAAGCGCTGTTACGCTACAGAAGCCGAGCCGCGTATTCTTCAACTGCCTCCTTTCCAACCAAGCGCAGCTCGCTGTAAGCTGGTTGGCTCCGCGAAGTTGGCTGGAGCTTACGTCGGGGAGATTAACAACTGGTCGGACGGTCTCTGGCGCAACCTCCAACTAAGGGGAGGAGGAGGAGGAGGGGGGGGGGGGAGTATCCTGCCAGTTAGGTAGCGTTTCGTTACGAGCGACAGACCCGTGGTTATAGTAGTTTGTTTCGTCTCGACTCGTCTCGTCTCAAGACAGGCCAGGTTAGGAAGAGAGAGATAGCGAGAGAGAGAGAGATAGACAGTAGAAGCTATAGCTCGCAGGCATCCATGAATCGCATGTCTGGAGCCGGTTCGTGATTACTTTTGCGAACTGAAGCTTTTCCAAACGTGCGGCCCCGTATAGACGCACCGAGCTGCTTCCCGAAATGCAGCTTCTTGATCGCTCTTATCTGAGCTTCGAAGATTAAAGAAAAATAAAACAAACAAGGCGCAAGACGACAGCCGACAACTTTCGTTTCCGACACGAGTAATCGTTGTTCGATTCGACCGCAATCGTCGTCGCTAGTTGCAGTCGATACGTCAGATTTATAGTACCTGCGGCAGGACAAGAAATATTCACCCGCCGGTTGCACCCTCGTTTCTCGCTCCGTATCAAGTGGAAACGGGTTGGTGAGAAGATAGCGTGCACAGCCCATTTCCTTCTTCGCGGTCTTCTTTATTTTTATTAACTTATTTGTTCAGTAGCAGATTGGGGGGAGAGGTATTTTTTTTTACAGGTTCGGGCACATCAAGGTAGCTGTGATTGGGGCAGTTGGTGATCGATCACAGTGATCACGGTGTGCTCACTAATGTACACAACCTGCGCGTCAAATAGCAACACCACGCTTCAAAGTCCGCACTCGTCTCCGTCCCTGTTCTCCCATTTTGCACTGTTCACTGTGGCTGGAAGAAGCAGAAACTAAAGATTTAAAAGAATGCAAGCACGAATATACTGTGCGACCTTGTCTTCAACCATAGCCTGCGAGACGAAGCTACGCGCCCGCCGCCCGATACAGCAGGTCATGGTTAAAACATTGCAGTGTTCGTGTCAAGTGCGTCTGTAACGGTGCGTCTGTGAACTTCAAGATTGTCCCCGCTATTGTGACACACGTCAGTTGAACACGTAACGTGTGAGCGCATTCTCGGACTCTCTTTAGGGCGTTAACGTTTAACCTAATAACTCAGCTGGCACAGGGCAGCCGTGAGCAGCCGTGGTTGCTTAGTGGCTTAGGCATCGCGCTGCTAAACACGAGGTCGTGGGATCAAATCCCGGCCGCGGCGGGCGCATTTCGATGAGAGCGAAATGCAAAAAGCGCCGTTATACCATTCATTGGTTGCACGTTAAAGAACCCCGGATGGCCGAATTTAATCCGGCGCCCCTCACTACGGCATACCTCGTAATGAGATTCGTGGTATTGGCACGTAAAACTCCAGAATTTAATTTCATTGATTTAATAGGGCCACCGTCAACAAGGCTGTTCTTGCGGGCACTGTTTGACAACTTTCAGACAAGCGCGACAGTGCCGTTAACGTGAGCGTTTTCTTCTCGTTTTCTCTCTCTCTCTCTCTCTCTCAGTATCTCTCTCGACGATGAGGAGAAGTCGACACCCACCTAGAAGGGCCGCTATCTCCTACAGGTTCTTATCATAAACTGTATTTAATGATGATCAAAAATGAACGCTTAGGGCAAGTTGCGGGCAAACTCGAGAACCGCACCATCCATGATGGACCGGCCGCTAAAGGCCCGCGGGTATAAACACAAAACCCGTTGCTTCATCACGCGCTTATCGGGCCTTGTAAAACAACGATCGCGCTCGATGTAATGGGTACGCTCGCATGCTTAATGCCAGCGCAGCTGCCCGAAAGGGTAAAAGGCATTCTTAGCACCTCGCGACGAACAGCGAAGTAGGTGGGCCGAGCCCTGTGCCGGAGACCGCCGACACTTCCGAACGCGGCGCGTCTCAAAGCGCGCTTCCACGGCCCGGCGCTAGTCTTTCGGATTAATAACAACCTCTCGGGGCGCCGTCAGTCGCCCCGAAAGCAGCAACAACACCGCCGCCACCAAAACCTTCTCCGGAACTGAACGGCGTTAAAAAGAGGGAGGGAAAAACCCAAGAAAAGGAATAAAACGGGAGAACCAAAACGACGCTTGGAAAGTCATTAAATCGTCGCCTGGCTCCAGAAAAACCGTAGGCACCACGGGGCCACTTAGGTTTGTTCATTAATTAACGAGGGTTAATGCACCTCCAGAGAGCTGGAATGAAGTGGACGAGAGGAAGGAGGCTTTAGGGGGAGGGAGGGGTGAGGGGATGATGCTTAAGAGGCGAGACGGGCAGCAAAGGTTTCAGAGAGAGCCACCGACGGGGAAGGGGGGCGAGGGTGAGAGAGACAGAGAGAGGGTAGGTCGCCGAAGAAAAACGACTCTCTTTAAGGAACGAGGGTAATCTTAGCGCACTTAGATTAGCGGCGGCCTGAGTTCACGCGGTGCCAGCTTCTTCGCGGAGACCGCCGCCGCGCTCTGCGGCCTGCTGGGATCTGCGAGCCTGCTGGACAATGGGGCGCCGCTGGACTTGAACCTTTCCGCGGCGTCGGGAGCTCGAGGATATAGCGACGTCCGCGAAAACTATTACGCCGTCGGTTAATCTGTATAACAGTAATGACGACGATAATAGTATATACTAAAACACGTGCGAACGCGTTTAGTTAGGCACAATCTCAGATGCTGAGGGAATCGGGTGGTCTGAACCTGCAATATGAAGTCCTTTTAGCGGACAGTCTAGCATATATTCCGAGCAATAGTGGCTGAAAACTTGAATCGAAGAAGGATGTGCCACGACTCGTGCGACAGAGCTTTCCCAATGTTGCTTAAGTACTACAGTCGTACCCGGATATAACGAACCCACATATAACGAATTATTGTGTATAACAAACAGCAGTAAAAACTTGAAATTTTTTGTAAAAGTTTTATTTTATACATCGAATTACCTATATATCCAACTTTTTTGTGATCCCCTTCAGATTCTGTATGTCCGGGTTCGACTGTATACACTACTCCCTAATCGCCAATTTAGCCAAAGTGAAATTTCGTTATCCACGGTTGGACTTTAACAGGAGTTGTAGCGTCGAGGACAAAAAGAAAAAAGCAGCCCCAGACGCTCCAGCGCCACAGACAAGCCTCACGACGACTAACAATAGCTCAACGGCGCGCCGTGCCGAAGATGCCGAACATCGTATATCGACGATCCGTTCACTGACAAAAGCCATCCGCGAAATACGATCAGCTCAGGGGGATCATTGTTCACAGCGGGTGCTTACAAAACCGGAAACGTGCGACCGCATTTGGCGGTTATCAACCCTGTATAGCTTGTTTATAACTCCTTACCCCTCCCCACCCCCGCCTCAACTCGTACCCCCATCTAGCTGTTCGCCTCCGGGCCAATCACCAGCGGCGCGAGCAGACCATCTCTCCCGCCACATGGAAACGATCGTCAGCTAACGCAAGAGCAACGTACCCGAAAGGGAGCCCGACGAAGCTCACACGCACCCTTCTCCCACACGGATGGGAAACAGAGACATTAGCGAGCGAATCGCGGAGAAAAAGTGACAGCTAGAGAGATGAATACGATACCGACCATCGCTCCTTCATTCCGCACGTCGCTGCGGAGGCGGTCGCTACTACGTGTGTGTATCGTATAAACGTCCTATATATAGAGCGCTAAAGACGATGAACTCGGGGGCGGCGGTGGCGGGAGTGGCATTAGCCAGCCAACTGGAAACCATCACCACACCGCACACGAACGTTTACGTACACTCACACACTCACACAGAGAGAGACGCACGAACTGGGTGATCGCGCAATCGCTTATATCTCTCGTCCGCCACCCCCCTTGGGGCATTGCTTCTCTCCATCGCGTACGCCAATCGCTCGCTCACTCTCAGCCAGCTGAGCGCGCGTGTGTGTGTGTTCGCCCAGCGGCGCCCACCCGGCCACAGACAGAACCCGATGGACAAATGAACGAACGCGCACAGAAAGGATGGAGGGATGAAAGCTCGTAGAGAGGGCCGGGCACGGGAAGTCGGCGCGATTACACAGACGGAAAAGGAGAGAATTGAAGGCTGCTCGCCTTGGCTTGGCCACCCGAAGGCAGAGAAAGACGCCAGAAGGAAAAGCGAAGACCGGTGGCAGAATGCTGGAAGCGACAAGAGAGGGGGGAAAAAAAATAACGCATTCCGACGCGAGAAACCGTGGGAGAACGTGATGACCGAACAAGGGGAAGAACACACAAAGAAATAGGAAAAGACAAAAACGAGCGAAAACGGCGGAGAAGGGACGGAATGATAGCTTCGCCGAGTGAGCGATAGAGGGCTCCACCGGCACAGCAAACAAAAGGAAGAAATTAATAAAGAAAGTGGAGCCAGGCAGCGGAAAGGAAAAAAAAAAAATACGGGAACAAGATACACGAAAGGATAACCAAAAGTGCGGACCTCACTCGCGAGGGGGCGCAGGCGAACGAAAAGGAAAACAAGCCGCTCGGAGGAGCGCTCGGCCAAGCCTGAGCAGAGATGGCGGAGAGAGCGGGCGAGGAGGAGAAACAATCATTGCGTTCGGACCATCTGCGAGATTTATTGACACGGGACCTTATCGGCGCGCCAGACTCGCCCAAGGGGTTGGTTGCCGGTGTGTGTCTGTGCGTGAGTGCCCGCGTTCGAGGCAGGTCGACCGTATCGTACAAAAGCTCCGTTAGCCCTGTGGCGAGAACGATCGACTCGGCTTGGCTGGTCGGCAGGCCGGCGCGAACACCGAGCGCAGCCAGGCAGAGACAGACATACCGAAGGTCGGTCGGCAGCGAAGCAAGCTACCCGAGCACTGAAAGGCGGCCGCTGCGTCGGTTCTACCCTTTTTCCTTGCACACATGTCGCGGTAGGGACACGCGTCGGCAGCTGGCATATCGAGCTTGTATAGACGTATGAAAGCAGTAGCATATAAAGATCTGCGTCGAAGCTTCCCGAGCGAGGAAGGAGACCAGCTGTTCGACCTTATATTCGTAGAGCACATGTTCTTGGCTGTTGTATCGGGAGTCAGGTGCGTTTGCTTTCACTGTGCTCAGCACTGTGGTACGTACCAGTTACAATCTCCATGCTCAGCGAATCAGTATGTGTTTGCATTATTCTGCTACAATGTTGCATTCCTGTAGCGGCAAAAAGCAATAGTAAACTTGATTTTTTTTTATAAATTCGACAAGTCACCTAGGAAGGAACGCGCGTGAATACAAGTCTGCCATATATATATACTTACTGCAGGCGTGTAGTAAAGGAGACGTTTAACGGAAAAACTGAATACATGGCGCTCAAAGGACGCACCAAGTACGACTACGAGCCAACCGTGAGTTGTCCTAAATCACATCCGTTATTGTGCTTTTAGAGCTACTCAGTTCAACTGAACAGGCTTTAGAGGTTTTAGAGCTACTCAGATCTACTAGCCCAAATTACGCCCTCGGTTAACACGAAAACTTTCGGGCACAGCCTGTCACACGCCAATACTGAAAGTGCTACAGTTTAGCCTACAGCAGAAGAGATGATCGTTAGAGAATGAGGTCACGAATTAGAGCGAAGCGAACAACTTCCTGTTAATTGCCCCAGAATATCCGTTTCCCGATAAACGCCGCAGCTCTGATCAGAATGTTTCAGAAAGGCAAGGAAACCAAATCGTGCAGTACGCTAACCACCACTGAACGACAGCTATAATCGGCTCTATAGAATGGGCGCGCGGGTACCCTCTGTTCTGCGATGCCTCTTGTTCCACGTATCTCGGCTTGAAGCCTTTCGCAGGAAAGAGCTTCCTACCAAGAGAGAGAGAGCAAGGAGAGGAAAGGCAGGGACGTCAACCAGAAGAGCATCCGGTTTGCTACCCTGCACTAGGGGTAAGGGAAAGGGGAGATAGAAAGAGAAAAATAGGGAGAGAATGAGCACTGAGTACACGTGGGACGATGTACAGGGACACTATAGGCGGTCTCTTAAACCGGTGCACTTCAAATACAGTACTAATGCACGCAACGCTTTTTGTGCCAGTGACGGGTGTAGCCACGGTCCGAGTATCTTTGACTCAGAGAACGGCCTCGAGTCCAGCCGGTTTAAAGTTGTCCTGAGAGAGAGAGGCGTTGTACGTCGTAGCGAGGACAGGTACACAATAGGTGTTCAATGGTTTCCTCGCACATACAGGAGTCGCACATCGGGCCCTCGGCCATTCCTATACGATGTGAGTAAGCGTTCGTGAACGCCACTCCCAGCCACAAGCGGCACAGCAAGGTTGCTTCGCCGCGGGAAAGGCTAGATGGCAGTTGTAGCCGTAGCAAGGGGTCCAACTTATATAATCGGCAATTGAAGGCACTTGAACTCCATAAAGCTTGTGACGTTTTGCGTGCAAGCAGACGAAGTTCCCTGGCAGTGTCCGTCCTCGTCAAAGGTATTGTACGCGTCTGGGTGTCTTCGTAGGCAGATCGGGCAGCCCTGTCAGCAATGTCGTTGCCGATGATGCCACAGTGAGCAGGAATCCATTGGAAGACTATGCTGTGCCCTGTTTCCAGAGCATGGTGATGTACTTCCCTGATGTCGGATATCATCTGCTCGTAAGTTCTGTGATGTAAGGCTGACTTGATACTGTGAAGGGCTGCCTTAGAGTCACAGAATATGACCCATTTCTGTGCCGGCTCTTCGGTGACGTAGGTCACAGCTGCATGGAGGGCTGCAAGTTCTGCCGACGTAGATGTAGTCATATGTGACAATTTGAATTACAGTTACCAGTTACAGTTAAATTCCTACCAAAATTACTATAGAAGCAACCATCCTTCAGCCAGCAAGTGAATGATAAGTAGTTACACGGATTCGCTTAGTCATCGCCCTTCTGGCTTCAGAAGTTCTTGCAGCGACTTTAATTATTACGCTTTATCTTTCTAAATTATCTACAAATCACTTATCTCTAAACGCCTGAAGGCGATAAGTTCGCGTGCGAATCGCTGCATCGATAACGCGATACGTTTTGTTGAAATGGTCAATTAGTAAAGTTACAAAGTGATTTGAAGCCAGCAGGACGAAGTTTAGGGAAATCCATGTATACTATAACCATAATTCATATGCTGGTTTAACCGTCATACTTTATCACTTAGACACTAGAGTCACGGTTCCCTCTAGTAATATTTGTGTAGGAAACTTGCATGCTCCGCAAGCAGACGTTCTGTTCCTGGTGTGCAGTTGTGGACCAGTTGCTGAAACTTGCAGATTGGCCCCTCCCTCTCGTGAACGCAGCGAGCTCATGGCCGGAGCTCACGTTTGCGGAGCCGAAACAAACGACATTAGCAGCGTCCTTATAGTATAGACAGCCACTGACCGGCGCAGTAAAACCACCCACGAAATGTGTTCATGGCTCACGGAGCCAAGGGCAGCCAAGCCAAAGCTAATCCGAGAGCCACGTACGCACGCCTGCGACGCGATGCACTCGGGGCTACTCAGGCACCGAGGGGGCAAGCAGCGAGAAAGGCAACAGTGTTAGGATTCCGGGACGCCAAGTAGAGACCTATACGTGCGGTGCGCTGCGAGGCGGAACTAGCGCTGGCGCCACCTAGCGGGGGCTATCGCAAACTGCGCCAGCTGTTGCTAGAAGTGGCCGTAAAAACGTTCTTTACGAGCCGAGCTCTTCCACCACGTCGTCCTTTACCCCACCCTTACCGTCTATACTTTCCAACGCTCATCTACGCTCCTTCTACCCTTACCCCACACGGTCCGGTCCGTACTTGGCCAGCAAACGCTGGACCGAACGCTGCTGGCTACGAGGTTGTAGGTTTGGCTCGGTTTTGCTTGTCTTCGCTGCTGAAGTTGTTCTTGTTCCGAAGAAGGGGACCGAGAAAGTGTACGAGACGACGGCAGAAACTTGGCCATTATGAGGAGTCACCGTGATCGCGAAGAAAGTTATAAAAAATGAGGGGTACAAGAAAGAAAAGGCGAAAAGGCGAGGGGAGGGAGGCGTACTCGGGTGGAGCGCTGTAAGAATCCGATCACGAAGGCATCCAAAGGCGAGCACATAAAGCTTACACGACCGGCTTCGCACGCCATGCAATGCGCCTTCAGGAGAGACGAGCCGTTAGAAAATGAAACTACAACGTCTTCACGACACGGTGGATTGCAGGACAGAGAGCAGTGGCGCTTTCAAAGGCAATCGCGTGTGCTACGGTGCGTGCGCGCGCATGCAGGTCCGAGAAAAGAACTATTACGTGCTAGATACTTTATTACGTGCAGCGCTCACTGTACCGTACTATCTCGAATACGCAGGGTGGTGCGTTTTCAGACAATAAATTCGTATTCAATTGTTAAAAGCAGATTAAATTTGAAATAAGGGTTCTCAGACTAACCTTCCCGTATTCAACATCAGCGTAACGGGACATATCGACCACGTTAATCTTTATATATCACGGTGATGTAGGCATCGATCTGAATATTAGCGAAGCGACCAGGAACTTGCGCGATTGCGACAACGCGCAATGCAACTCGTTCCACAGGGCTCTACACGTCAGCGTTATAGGACCAACCGGAGAAACAGCACTGACGCATCAATAACCTGCGTGGGAGGAGAGAAAAGAAGAGATAAATTGCGGTAGTACGTAAGAAAAATAATAGTAATAAATAAGGATACGGAAGAGGCGGACCCGGTGTCCGGAACGTCGTTCGCAGCGTAGAAACCGAGCGGCATTTCGCCACCACCACCAGCCGGGCGGGAATAAATTCCGCTCCCCCCCCCCCCCCCCCCCTCCATCACACGCGCAGTTCTTGGCGCTGTCCGACGCAGCGGGCCCAGGACGCAGAAATAAAAGCGGCGAAAATGGGGGCGATAAAAACAGCACCACTCGCCATCCCACGCGCTCGGTTTCGCTGTTGCCCGAGATCGGCTGGCCGCCACGCAGCTAGTAAGGAGCGGGGAGTGAGGGTGAGGGAGGGGGGGAGGGAGGGAGGGGGACGTGCTCTACACATTTTACAACCATTCTGGCGCGCACGCTCACGGCATCCGGAGAAAGCGCGCCGCAGCAGACGGCGCGCCCATTCCCATCTTCTCCACCACGCCACACGAAATTCCCCCTCTTCCTCATTTCAGCCAGATCCGCCCTCCCCTCCTCTCTCAAACACGTCTCTACACTTTCCTCCTCTCTCACGAGATATATAAATAAGGCAGCTGAGAAAGCGTGGGCGGAGGACATTAGGGACATCAGTGCGACATGGTGCGATTTCTGGTCACGTGGAAACGTGAAACGTACTGCAGCGGTATGGTCCCTTCACGCTGAATCCGGCAACCCGAGGTGTTATTTCTATCTGGACATCATCGTACACTACTTGAAGTGTACCGGTTTGAGAGACCGCTTATAGTGTCCCTGTGCACCATCCCACGTGCACTCAGTGTTCACTCTCTCCCTTTCCACTTTCTATTCCCTCTTTCCCTTATCCCCAGCGTAGGGTAGCAAACCGGACGCTCGTCCGGTTGACCACCCTGCCTTTCCTCTCCTTGCTCTCTCTCTCTCTTTGTCAAACTCCGCCACGTTGTCGAATTCGCCATCTTGTCAGCTCTGATTGGCTCGCGCGGAAGCTACGCTCTCTCTGAATCGTTGCAAAAAAAAAAAAAAAAAAAAACGCGACGATTGTCCAGAATAGTACCAACCCGGTCGCGTGCGTACACCACTGTTATTTATACCCAACGCTTAGATAGATGTTTCAAGTTGCCCTTCTGTGACGAGATGGCGACAGGTAGCAGGTCATATATCTAAACTTACGTGACCTGCATTTCCTTCGCACCTACGAGTACCAAGAAGTGTAGTATATTATAAAACCCCATTCTCCGCTACTCCCGCAGCCGCCTCTTATTTTATTTATATTTACCATTTGCCAATCACACCATGGGCAGGTTTTAAAACCCGACACTTCCCGGATCTCTAAGCTTGCCTTGTGTGTTTGTGGCTAAAGAATAATACTACACTTGCTCAGTCGCGTCCCTGACTTCCAGGCAGCCTGCGCTAGATGAATACAGTGAAACCTCGTTATAACAAAACGGGATATAACGCAATAAAGGTTATAACAAAGTAATTCTGGTTCCCCCTCCAACTTCGGTATAACTAGGTTTTAGTGTAGATTTCTAGAGGCCATGGCACTCTCTGTGTTCGTAGCATAAAAACATCCTGCCTACAAAAGCTCTTCGTCAGGGCTCAATAATAACACCAACGAGTCCGGCATTGCAGCACTACGCTCACCGGCCGACATAATAAAGCAAGAACAGAGATCAGAAATTCATTGCGACAATACTGCCCACTAACTAATTCATCAGATTTACGTCAGAGCGCTTAAAAAGCTGAGCCTTAATTGAGAGGTATATAGAAGCCCACATGCTATCTGTTTCGCATGGATTAACCGAGTACTCGCACAACGCGCTGCCTAATGACCACCAGAAACGACTTCAGTTTTCCACATCGTTTAGCAAGTGCCGAAACATTATGGCTATAGCGCGCGACCCACGTACGGAGCCAAAAGCGGAATGGAGGGCCGAATAAAGCAAGAATGAGAAGGACAAACGCCAGAACCAACACGGACGTCACGGTAAATGAGGCGAAACCGGGGCTTGGGTTACAGTTTGCTGACGTCCTGCTGGACATGCGACTCGCATGCCGAAGGTGTCTTAAATGCAAGGAATGAAATTCGACCACAGGTACACAACACGGCCGAAGGCGATTGCACATGGCTGTCGTAAAACAACATACACACCAGGGAGACGCGATCCAAAACGAACACATTGGCAGTTTTTTGTGACGTCATCCATGCACTACATGTGACCTGACTGCAACCGTACAGGTCCCTAACAGCTGCAAATACGCCGGTCTACTTAACACTTGTTCACGTTAGCATATGTTACTGTTTCTGCATTCCTAAGCTTCTTTGAGCTATTGGGAAGTTGAACACATGCAACCCCCAGTCAGCACATGTAACAACAGTGAACACATGTAATCACCTTTAGCTTCTCATTAAAGTCGGCATCGCCATAAAGAAATACATGGTATCCCTCTCATCGTCACGCTGAAACACTCAAGCGTTTTTGCCTCGCCCGGCCAATTGAATATTGCAAGTGTACCAAGTGTACTAAGATATCTTAGTCCACAGGAATTCTGGAAAGCAGCGAAGTATTTTCGTTATGTCTTTACGTGTCATGTCATGTACTCTTGAATTCATTTACACTCGCGTTTTTTTTTTTTCAGTACATATATATTATTTGTATCCTGAGCCCTTTCAAATCAACCTTTACTGTGTCTCTATGGGCGGCAGTGCATGAAAACAAATAGATACAATATACGAATATAACTACGAACGCAAGTAAAACAGTGGTATACCAAATGCTTCCACAAGCCAGCCCGAACAAATTCTCGAAATTTGAAACGTATCGAACGAGTGCGAACATCCTGGAAAGAACAGAACAAAAGTAACACAACAAACAAGAAACACGGCCGTCTCTAAATAGGTCGCCCGCCCCGTATTTTTCCACTCAAATACCTAAAAAAGTAAGTGCCTAGATTATACGGCGAACATGACGCCACAATGAAATGGGACCTAGAAAACTTGGCCACGAAAGAATACGGACACGCAAAGGGCCACACAACACGAACAAGCTAATAAGAACGATATACGAGTTTACAAGGCGGTGGAGAGTACAACAGACACAACTGCATGCCAGGTAAGCGCGAACGTAACACACAAAATTGCGGAAGCTAAGAGATCGTCGGAGTCGGAAGGCGAACAGCCCAATAACGCTGACGAGAGAAGATGGCGCTGAGACGACCAAGTGCACCAACATGGAGGCATCGCAACGAATGCGTTACGAAGAGTGTGCTCCGAAAAAAAAATAATAATATTAAAACTAGAAAGATGGAACCAGGGACGACATGGGTTGAAATATACAGCAACTCATGCATGGAGGCGGCGGGTTGACAAGTACTCTGAAAGGGTTTTTGACGAATGAAAGAGGAGCTGGCGCGCCATATAACCTACTCTCCGGAGGAAAGAAGAAGCGCATAGAAGAAGAAAAAAAAATATCAGTGAACGCAGTCTTTCTAAAGAGCGCCTTCAAAGGAGGCAAATATAAAGCTCTCGCCGCGGTCCCCCGGCCACGCAACCCAAAACTCCAGTTTCTTTTCGTCAGTTTATCACGCTTTCATTTGCTTCCTCTCCTGGAAAGTTCTCCGGATCTTTCTTTTTGCTTTCCTTGGTTCTTTCCTTTCTTGCTTCTTTCTTTCCTTCTTTCTATTCTGCAGACGTCGACAGAGAAGTCAAGGATGAGCTTCTCTCACCGCATGGCTCGTAAAGAAGAACGCCAGAGAATGCCATATCCAAGTTAAAAACTGTGCGCTCAGACAAAAGTAAAGGACTCGAATGAAGTCGTCAAACGTTCCAGCGACAAACGTGAGAAGGTATTTAGGTGCGCGTAGCGCATACAGACGGGCACACGACGGGGAAGACGACGTCCAAAGAAGAGGCAAGTGAGAGTGAAGACTCTAGTAATATGGAAAAATAAAAGAAAGAACTAAAATCACTGCGCAGCTAAGAAAGACGTACACAGATGGCAAGACAGGAGAGCTTAGTCAGCGTGGTAAGAATGAGAGGAGGAAGAACAAGGAGAGGAAAAGAAAGAAAAGGAAAAGAAAACGAAACACAAGGTGAACAAGACGGGCTGAGAAAGATTAATAATAAGGAGTTTTCTATGGGCGCCGGGTAATGAACAAGACGACGTCGTCGGCACCTCCGTGTATGCGAGAAAATATATCTTAAAAAGTTCTGAGACCGTTCAATAAAGGAGCGCTTTTGCACGAAGACAAAGTTAAAGCAACACAAATATTAAAAAAAAAGAATGTTAGAACGTGTTCGGTATAGTCCCTGCTTCCACTCCAGCGGTTGACAAAAGGACCTGGGACGAAAAGTCGGCGTCCTAAATGATGCGAGCCCCGGGGTACAAAACAAAAGGACACCCCGGCCTGGAAGGAGCGCAGGAGAAATAAAAGAGGGAGGGAGGGGGGGGGGGGGGGGCACGACGACGAAAGAATGGCAGGAAACAAAGGCGACGTAAAAGCGGGGGGGAGGGAACGCGATAGAGATTGGATAGGAGATAACGCGAGAGGCGATAGCGTCGTCGTGACCTTTCTCATCGTACAGAGACCCGTGACCTCGAAGCAAAGCCGATGGGCAGTCGACCTGAGCATGCTGGGAACCGTATACCCGCCATCAACGTAACGTGGCAAAGCGATATGTATGTAAGCTTTCGGGCATTTGCAAGCGTTCGATGACCGCTTTTTACCAGCGGGAGCCTCAGCTTTCGCAGATGACAGCAAAAACGTCGACTTGAAAGCTACGGAAAACGATAGGGGTCAATAAGATCGCAGCGGTAGTATGGGCCATCATGGAGGAAGAAAACTAGGATGGAACACTGCGCAACCCAATTGAAGCCAAACGAATCGGCCTAACACGTGATCGCCACGTCAGAGCGCGCGCGGTAGTTCAGCTGCTCCCACTCTGCAGGCACGGCTACGGCAGGGCAAGCGAACAAGTGCGCATCCATTAAAAGCTACCGGGAACCAAACATTCTCGGCAAATACGCTGAGCCTCGGAGGTCACGTGTTGAGCCGACACTCCGAGCAAAAAAAGCTCGAAAGTAATGAATTCACAGAGAGCTGGCTTGTCAAAACGGTTTGCGTGACGTGTAATGCTCCCTCCTAGTTTAATTCATTCCTCCATGCAGGTCATTATTAGGCGTGCCAAGGCTGTCAGTTCACAAACTCAGAAAGTAGCCCCATGTTACCCAAAACAGCCATAAAGTTGCTCCCATGATCAGAACATTTTGTTTTTTCCTACGCTAGTTGCATTACATAACCAATATGGATTTAGCAGCGCGCAATGACGAGGACACTTTTTGCGTACGCCTACGATGTTTCAGAAACAAATTTTTCGCAACATGTTCTTGTTCATTTTTTTTATGAGTGAAGGTGTCAGAAGGACACCTAGAACAGTGACTGGCAAACGGCTTTACAACAAAGGACAAAGTGAAGGAATCCGAGAACAGTCATCCGTGTTCACTCTGGCCCATCGCAAGAACCGGCAACCGCGGGGTGAAAGCCAGGGTAACTTGGCCGGCACCGTAACACCGTGGGAAAAACCCAAGCCGGCGTTCGTCGAGAGCGGGCGGTGACGGCTTCGAATGCGACGAAACACAACCCGCGCGACGCATCGACTGGTGTCTGTGGCTGAAATAAGACCGACGCCGACCCTGCTCGTTGCCAGGCGCGGTGGCGGGGGAAACAATGGAGAGGAGGAAAAAACAAAGGCAGACTCGGCTGCGACTGGGTTTCGACGGGAAGAAAAAGGAGACCGGGACACAACGCGGGGCGACAAGGCTCGCCTTGCAGCCGCCATAAGACGAATGGGAAAACGGTTGGATCGGTTGATTGATCAGTCTGCGGGCGCTGGCGTCGCTTCTCGCAAGCATCGATCCATCGATCAGTTTAGTTCCGCGTGCGTCTTTCTGAAGTTTCCCCGTGCCGATGCTAGGGAAGCGAGAACGATGCATAACACCATACGGTCTAATTTCGCAACTGCTGCGGTCGATGCCTAATGGCTCCGCGGGTGACTCCTATACGTATATGGAAGCAGCACGTCACGAAAATTAATTTGGACAGCCTACGGATTCTTTATCAATTTCTTGACTGATTAGCGACTCCTTATATACTTTGATTGTATACAAAGTCGAAATACTGCGCTTACAAGAATTATCACTAGTACGTCCTCAAATTCCCTCACTCTCTCGATCACTAAAGCAATCGCCCACTTCGCTCACTCCTTCACTTAATTCACTCAACACTATAGTATACATTCATTTCTTACTCTCAGCAAGCTCGCCCGACATCCAAGTCAATGTGTTCCCCACATGACCGTTACTGACTTTACTAACTGGAAAATTCAGTCATTCACTCGCCGACTTGATTCACTGCTTTCACTTCATTCATTCAGCCTTGCAATCACTTCTCTCCTGCAACAAGCTCCCTCACCAAATCAAGGGGTCTCTCACTCATAACCTTGTACTATCACTCGTTACCATTTACTCACTCATTCACTCGCCCACTTGATTCACTGCTTGCGCTTCATTCATTCAGCCTTGCAATCACTTCTCTCCTCCAACAAGCTCACTCACCAATTCAAAGGGTCTCTCACTCATATCCTTGTTCTATCACCTTGTTACTCGTCACCACTCACTCACTCACTCACTCACTCACTCACTCACTCACTCACTCACTCACTCACATTTCATAACTTTCTCACCCCCACATTTGTCACCACTAGGCACCAAATTTAGCGTTACCTGCTTGCAGTATAAACCAAACCCGAACGCAGCGTTAAATAAATGGAACGAAGAGCGAGGCGATAAACCAGGGTACGGCATTCGACCCGAGTGGAAAACCACGAGCCGACGGTGGCGGTAGCGAGCCCTCACGCCAGGGATCGAAACCCTCCTCCCGCAAACACCCGGGTCTTCGAAAACAAAGCATTTGAAGGCGTAACCTTCCGAGATGAAGAGAGAAGGAGAAAGGGAACGGCGGTCGATGGACTGAAACCACACCGGGCTCGAATTGTATACACAGAAAGGAAACGACGCTGCTGTCTCTGACGTGCAGATCACGAAAACTCGGAGGCAGAAAAAAAAAAAAAGCAGGGGGGGCACCGCCTTCCTGCGGTGTACGCCGTAACGATCGTTGCAAAGGAGAAAGTGTTTCACGTAAGAGCGGCGTTAAAGAAAAGGAAAAGATATATTACGGAGAGAAAGGGTCGGCCCGAGAGAAAGAAGCGTCGACGAAAGAATTGATACAGGGGTCAGAAACCTTAGACAGAGACCCGAAAGACTGCAGAAAGAGAGACGAACTCAAAAGGGATACACAAGACTTGTGCAGGGGCGGACGGCGTAATACGGAGAGTCCCCCCCCCCCCCCCCCCCCCCTATATCTCTTCGTGCCGAGGCAGCAGCCAGGTGTATCAAGTCTGTCTGCACTACTTCGTCTCACCAATTCCGTACAGCGAAGCGAAAGCTAGGCGCTCGTGTTAGCCAATCAGCAAGAAGAGCCGGCTGCTTGTTCCAAAGGAAGGAACCGAGGCTCGCCCATTGCCCTCTACCAATCTTTCAGTGACGCTTCCATTCAATCGGCGTCACCCGGAGGGCGATCAAAGTTGGACCAATAGTTTATTCCTTCCCCTGGTTCCCTTTATTTCCCCCCACTGAGGCTGCACTGCATGGATTTGGCGAAACGGAGTACATAGCTGTGGCGATAGGTGGCCACCTTCTCTACATTTTATTGAGCGCCCAGAGGACTGCGCCCTCATTCCGCTCCGCGCGTAGCGTTTCGCTAACGGAGTTTTCATGCTTCTTTTTTAAATTATTTTTTTCCGCGATCCCTTATTATTTTGTTCTTCGTGTTTGATGGAAAGCTCTCCCATAGACGAACCCACCTGTCGTGCCTGGAAGCAATCGAGCGCCGTGTTTCAGCACCAAGCCTCGGAGTTCTTTCGCGGAGTGGCGAAAAGATCTGCCGCCGCTGCCGCGCTTCTGTTTCCAGCAGAACCGCAAGCGGATATCGCGGGTACAGCGTTCAACCGGAGCGGCAGTAGCAGTTTTCACACATTCACGGCACTTTGAGCCTATATACTCGCGTAACATCTATCAGGTGAAAGAGCTTCCTCACAGGCCGATAATGGGACGTCCGCCGCCGGTGATAGCAATCGGCCAGATAACAAAACATACGCAGTATAGCGGTGCATAGACGACACTTAAAGTATGCTTTGTGGATGCGGACCTTGAGGTGTTCTCCACCTGCAGAAGACCGTGATTCTTATCGAGCGTCTGCTCACCATGGATCTCAATGTACCCCCAAAATAATGTGATCTCCCCCACTATGATTTTGATAAAAGACGGTGCGAACATACCTCAAGACAATTAGGTGCACTAGTCGGTTAACTTCCGTTAAATAGATCAACAGCGCGAATTAAAGACACACAACACAAAAGGATGAGGTCATCACGGCCGCTCATTTTGACCATGTCTCCTTGTTAGGTCAGGTTAAATACAACTATAAGAGCTAAGACTGTCTTCTACATACTGCTGTGGCAATGGCTTAAGGTGCAACATCTATTATCGTACAATGGGTATATTTGTTTGTTTGTTTAATTTTTCTTTCTTCGAGAACAACATGGCAGCAAAACAACGTTCCCGCGGCGTTGAGGTTGAAGAAAGCGTCACAAGATGACGCGACCGGCGCCGTCCTTGCAATCTACGTCTCGTGTATTCTATAAAACTTAATGCGTTTACGGCGAGGATGAAATGAGTTGTAGCTTGTCAGCAAATTAACTACCGTTTACGGATTACCGGAGCGGTATACCACCCCATCAACGCTGGTAGCTACACCTTGTGGCTATTTGTCCAACTACAATGCGTTTGAAACGTTCGTTACGTGAGTGTTCACGTCGAAGGAAAATAGCAAAGGGACTGCGTGGTAACGATCATGGCGCTACACTCCAATTACAGCTTTGTGCGCTCCCTGGTTAAACTGTGCGTCACCAGATGACGCAAGCAACGTTGTTTCGACCGCATAACCTCTCCGGTAACCCCCCCCCCCCCCTTCCATTCCGAAACGGTAGCCCGTTTTCGGAGAAGGTAAAACTTACTATTCTCTATTCAAGCAACAGCTTCGTACGGCAACTAAAAGAGAGGAGCCAGATACTGCCCTTCCATTCGAGACAGCGTACTCACCACCTGGTGTGCCAGACAATGAAAGGCTGCAACGTAAGAATACAACCTTAAAATTTCACTTTCTCCATTCTTCTTCTTTTTTCTTCGCTGCTTGCTTCGCTTCTTGGCGTGCCTCTCCTCGAACACGGCCGCTGTTATTACTTTCTCTGCCGCATCACTCCGCAGCTCGCAACCGTACCACGACAGGACATTTATTCGCGGAACCCAGTACTTCACTGGCCGCCTTTTCTGCCCTATAATACTCGACGCTGCGTCCCTCTTTTTAAGAAAGCATCTGCAACATGTTACGTCATGCGAAGACTCCGAGCCCAATTAAGTCAGTTACAAGCTCATAACAGGTGACGCTGTGAAAGCGGAGAAAACAATTTAAACTAGAACTCACGCTCCATAGTGGCGAAATGGGTGGTGAGCCCTGAACTTTGGGAGGCAGAAGCTATCTTAAGATAGATACAAAGGTGAATTGCAGTGGTCACGCAATTCGGCCCGTCAGTTTGTTTGCTAAGAGAAATAGGGGGTCAAGCAGACGGAGCTCAGAAGAAATGCTCGGTTATCTACCCTACATCGCAAGAAAGGACGCGAGAGGAAGTCGGGCCATTAATATCCCAAGTTATATCATACCTGTTTCAGAAAAAGAGGCTTAAAAAAAAAAAAGAAGCTTTTTATGAAACGAATCCACGCCACCATAGTTTACAAACTCGCTTACCTGCATAGCCGTAGCGCATTGCGGCGAAGTTAGCACGAGTTGTTTCTTCGCGCGCTTGCGGCGGTTTGAACCTAAAAGCAAAACCATCCCGTGCTGGCAGTTCATTATATGGTCGAGAAATGCAGACAGCCTTCAATACGTTTATCGATATTTTGCGATCGCTATTTGCTATCTCCAACGAAGCACGCTAAAGGGGCAAGCTTGTTCCTTATATCGCAAAGTTATGGATAACGCAACAGCACACCGACCATGTATTGGCCCGTGTAACCCTGATACGCCTATCCCTGATACAAGCCTACCGATGTTATCGCAGTACTACGACACCGGTAAGGTGGACAGACGTGCGCTGGTGACATTTTGCGACGCCGCGCTCAACGAAAGCGCGCATAACTGTTATACCAGCAAGCAGTCCCGCTGGTACGCGAAGCCAAGAGTCAACGTCCTAGCTGGCAACGCGACAACGTATCTTTGTACACTCTGCGCGCAATTTAATTAGCTTTGCGACACGGAAAGATTAACGTATGCATAAACAAACTGCTGTCACCGGTACATCCTTTCGCAAGTTGGGGCGGCGGGGAAGCCAGCTTTCCTTTCTTTTATTTTTCTTTTACTTTACGACATCCCGCACGCTTCAACGAGCGACGCTAAGCAGATGTTCCGGACCGCGAAACGCAAAACAGGAGACGGGCGCCGAATGGCGGCCCAAATTAAAAGACTGAAGCAGGCTTACGACCTCCTGCGCCGCAGAAAGAAAAAAAAAAGAAAGCGCAAGCTCGCGCAAGGGAACGTTTAAGCGTAGCTCTGAAACGAGACAGGAAAGCAGGAGAAGCGGGGACGCGAATACGACGACTGCGAGGCAAAAAGGAACAAAATGCAGGAAAAAAAGAAAAAGGTAAATGACTCAGAAAGTCCAAGCAAACAGAAAGGCAAACGATTCAATACAACTACCCCGAAAAGATACAAACCAGATGGTGATCCGCAGGAAAGCCAACGCTAAGGGGGGCGAACGAGAAGGAGGCCAGGAGAAGACGGCGGGATATCCAAGCCAATACAGTTAGAGGAGCCAATGGAAGGTGCGATCGTAAAAAGCAGTCAGGCCGGGTTACGAGGCTGACGACGAAGACGGCAGCGAGCAGAGGACAACGGAAGACATTAAAATGCTGACGGGCGTTAAAGGCTGGCAGGGAAGGCAGAGAAAGGCAAGGCACGGAACGACGTGGCGATGGAAAGAAAAAAAAAAAAAAGAAGTAAAGGAAGAAAACGCAACGGCTCCTTGAAGGCAGCTAGAAGGCTGCTTTCAGTGGGATCCCGGTTGACGGGGCTTCCTTCGGAATTCGGACGGCAGAGAGATCCTTCGAAGCGCCGCGAACTTCCTGGCATCCGAGGGAGCCGCGACCCGCGAGGCGTTTGCTGAACGGGCCCGAGAGAATTCACTTCTTTCGCACGGGGCGGCGCAGAGCGACGAAAAACGTGCGCCTTAGCCGCGGAATCAGATCTCTGCTCCTCGAAGAAGTAAAAAAAAAATAGATAAAAAGAAAGGAGGAAAAAAAGAAGAACAGAAAAATCTTCCTCACCTGGAACACTGTATCACTACTATTTATAGCAGAACGTCACACGAACCACGTGACTCACCAAGACTCAGTAGCCATAACTAAAGCCACTGAATACAGTACAATGGAAACCAGGTTTGTTTCGAGAACAAATACACAGCTGTCCGAACGTTTGTCGAAAAGGCTGACAAGTGCCTGACAAAGCGTCAAAATCCATCCCTTCGGGTGACATATTACTTAGCGCAGAAAAGAATGAAGAACAAGAATGGACTGCTAGAATGAGCTATTCAATATATACTATTCTGACCACATTCGGAGTGCACGCCGTAACACTTTGGCATTAGGACAAGTATTTCCTCCTGCTTCGCTTTTGTTTGAGTTGCAGCCACGGTTGCGGCTAAGTTAGCTAACGCACTGGTAGCAATACCATTACGTAACAAGAGATACATTGCTGTAGCGACGACGACAAGGCTTACAAACAGTTCCGACATATAATCATCTTCCATACAGCAATGGGTCACTTCTTCGTCGACTTCAGCAGTCTCGTAGAAATACTAATTAAATGTACTACATCTGCACCTGATCATCACGAGCGCACTTCTGTCAGTACTTTGAAAACCTTAGCGCTGAAAACCTTAGCGTTGAATGTAAGATTGAGATGAGTTTGATCCCTGGGCTTAACTTTTTTCTTCTTTTTCTTTTAAGCATCAATACAGAAGCTGATACGAACTTGGAGCTCGGAACTGTGCTCCAAGTTCGTCTGCCTTCATTACTTTGTTTCCTACATTTCTTAAAAAAATTTAATAGACGGTCTCTTCCCAAGGCTTAGGCACGCTCGTAATTAAAAGCGACACCACGCCAGCGACGCCAACTCTTTCAGCGACCGCGGTTCGGAGACCGGGACCGAGCACGTCGCTTCATAAAACTCCGTCGTCGCATATAACCGGCCGGAAGCGAAGACAGATTGAAGAAGTCTAGCTTCCCGGCCACCCCCACCAGCCTTTCTACTTTTTTTGTTTTTACTTTCTCTTCAATTCTTCTGTTTTCATTCGACAGCAATCGTTCGCGCTGCTCCCCGCTCATTCGGGAAGCGCGGGAGACGTTTACGACTTGGCTTGAGCCGACCCAAAACCTTGGCTGCAACGCTATATAGACTGAGGCGACTCGGGACGAACGATGCGGAAGTGAGACAGTGCGCCTCTTGCCTCCAGACAGAGGCGGCTGCTGCAGGAGCAGGAGATGTGTAGATTATCATCATTATATTAGAAAAAAAAACACACAGAAGTGATCCCAAGGAGAAACAAGAGGAGAGAGCTGGCTGAAAATTTATACGAGGTACGCGCGCCATCTGCCATGCTCGGGAGTGAAAACCATATTTAATTACAGAATAATCTTCTCTCTCTCTCTCTTTCCCCTCTCTCTCTTTCTCGTGAGATATAAATTCTAACTACAGTCGAACCTCGATATAACGAAGTGCAGCGAAAAACTTCGTTATATCTTGAATTTCGTCAATTCGAGGTTTCGTTAATTCAGTGGAACTAAGATCGGGAAACAAAGGGAGTTCGTTACATCGCGAATTTCGTTGAATAGAGGTTCGTTATATCTACATCGATCTCCGTTCTAGATCTACCTCTATCTAGCCAATCTCTACTTCTATCCTAACTCTATACCTCTTTTCTATCGCTACCTCTGTTATTTGGCTAACTCTGTTCCATATCAACAGACGTGTTCTCTCTCTCCCAAGTGCCCGCTGCGGTAGCCCAGTGCATGGCTATGGCCTTGCGCTACTGAGCCCGAGGTCGCGGGCTCGAACGAGGCCGCGACGGCCGCATTTCGATGGGTGAGAAAACACAATAACGCTCCCGTACTTAGATTTAGGTGCCCGTTTAAAAAACCCGAGGTGGCCAAAATTAAAGCGGCGTTCCACCCTAAGGTATGCCTCATAATCAGATCGCGGTTTTGGCACGCAGAAGCCCAAACTTTTTTTTTTTTCATCTCTTGTAAGCCTCTCTTTTGAGATAGTAAAATGTGGATAGAATAAATAGAGTGAGAGAAGAAGCTAGAATACAAGCGAAAGAAACTAGATAGAAGAAGTGGCGCCAACGACCTGTGGAAGAAGATGACGACGCTCGAGCCATTGCCGATAACGATAGTTTTTGTTCGCGGACAACGGACATGCCTTAGCCATATACAGCTTCGCTGCAAAAAAGCAAGAAATAATGGATACAGAAAGTAGAGGCGCGAACATTACAGGAAATCACGGAAGTAAACACACTACACGCAAGTAAACACGGAATCCGGCACGCGGGCTTAGCAGCGCGTAACCCGCGGCGATGACGCCGACGATGGACCGTAAGAAGACGAAGAAACCCCTTGTACTAGACCATCCCAGCCAGGCAGTATACACTGCTATAGATAACGCACACGCCTGATACACACACATATACAAATGATCCGCGCGCATAACACGGCCTCATCGAGGCGATAGGAGAAGATAAGGGTGAGGGGGAAATCGTGGAGACGACGACGCATGCATGAGGAATTCGGCAGCGCAAATGACATTCCCCTTCTTTCCCCAACGCGGATGAAGCGCTTCGCCTGCTACGAGACGGCGCGGAGCCAAATAAAAACGGATACCCACGTGTTTGCGTCTCTGCATGCCTTGCTGCTGCTTAGGCGATCGTACTACTATACGAGGAGGGAACCCTAAATGCGGTCGACGCGCGGAAGGGCCTCGCGGGAGCCCGCGTTTTTATTGGCGCACCTAATTTACGGTCTTGTTTAGGGCTTCGCCCCCTAACGAACCCGGCCCCGAATAGGATACCGGGCAAAGGCTTCGGCGAAGACGTTGTAAACTCGGGGTCGCGTCGCTGCTGCAAGCTCCGCAGGAGCGATTTGAGGGAAGATGAAAGAAAAAAAAAGGAAAGAAAGAAAGGAAGAAGACACGTTCTCATAAGAAGAACTGAACGACCGCGGGTCCCAAAAAGCAGGCCTGTGCTATTAGCTAAATGTTTGTACTCCGCGTTTTTGATGAGCCGGGGGCGACCAGCTGTCTGGTTTTGATTGACGGGATCGTTAAACGCTCTTCGCTGATTGGCACAGAGAAAACGGCAGCCACATCTTCCCTTCCTTTTTTTTTTTTTTTTTAACCCAGGCTTGCCTGATGAACGACGCTGTAAAACTCGGATAATCAAAATGATGAACAAAATCGTCGATGAAGCTATTTCCGGCTCACACGGAAACTCATCTAAGTAGGAAGTGGCTTACGCTTTGCTTTTTTTATATATTTTTTTCTTGATAGTATTAAGTGGCTCGCCACATAAACATAAATCGAATTCAAGCGTGTTAAAGCACAGAAGCTGGAACTTTTAATTGATTGGCTGTCATCGTACATTGAAGCTTCAATAAAATAACAAACCATGCAAAAAGACGGGACAGTACTGGCGGCCCTGTGCTGAGACAAGCTGCACTTTTGCGAACAAAGGATATGCCACGGCCCGCAACGCAGCAAAACGCATAGTTAGGTTTGCAGTCTTGGTTAACATTCTCGTCATTCCTTCCGTCTGCTTCTCTCACTCTAGAGTTCAGGAAGAATCACAAAGAGACTGAGTGAAGTAATAAAAGTTTGGGCGAGTTAGCCGTAGTGATCCAATTATTGTAACGTTGCGCGCAAAGCTGTACAATGGACCTCAAGGAACAAAGAGGCCGGACGAGCGGCCTGACACTTCGCTTTCTTTCTTTCTTTCTTTCTTTTCCTTTCTTTCTTTCTTTTCTTTTTTTTTTCTTTCTTTATTTCTAACTTGCTTGCTTTATTGGCTGGAAACATTTCAGACAGACTTACCCGGTACTTGCCATACGACCAAAGTCGTGGCAGTGGAGTTCCTACACACGTCACTGACACCCGAAGCCCCTCCTGCCCCCGCCCCGCCCACGTGACTCGTATGGGGACGGAAATGCCTTGTGTACAAAAGCAACAATGACGACACGGCCACCGAGTCCTAATTATTTCCTTAATTGGGTTTGGAGAGAGAAAAGTCACGGCAGGAATGTCTACCAGGCGCGCTCGTCCGTTTTGCCGCACCCTACACTAAAGACAAAAAAAAAAAAAAAAAGGTGGGGGGGGGGGGGGAAATAGAGAGAGAGGTAAGGGAATGCAAGAACACTAGCTGAGCGTACGTCTAGCGGCTACAGGTCAAGTCGCTGAGGTAAGACTACTCCTTAGACTACAGCCGCGCTCGCGTCATCGCGAACCCTGGACAATTCAAGACGCCACAGTGGGGGGACTACCGATTAACTTGAATCACCTGTGATTGGTTTGAACTGTACACTTAAAATTGAGATCGTTAGCATTTCTTGCGCTCGAGTTCATCGCATTGCCGCCGCCGCTGCGAACGGGAATCGAACCCAAAACCTTGCTCACAGCAGCAAATAGGTATCATAGACGCGAACGTAAACGCAGTGGATGCCGCCCCACCTTTGCGATAGCACACTTCACAGCATGCCTAGGCCATGCGCGTAAGGTTAATCTTTGCGCACCCAATGCGTCACTCCCTGCTAGCGTTCCTTTGTATACCTTTTAGCATTGTTTTGTAATTCCGGAGGTCTCCATCCCCAAACTTCGGATGCGAAAATTATAAAACTCCGTAATATCGTCCTCTACAACAGGAGCCTGAACGTTTCACTACAATGCGTTCCAAACATCCATATCCACATAGGGAATAAAAATTTTCTTCTCGCTTGTCTAGTTTACCTTCCAGTGACTGGAAAGCAAACTATACTGCTAAGACTAACGGCATTCGAGTGAGACGGAAAAGGTAGTACGTGACTGCGTATCGTTCATGCCTGACCGCCACGCGTGTCAGAAACCCAGCTCCTTGTTTTCAATAACGGCACGTTCGGCTATCGCTTCCTCATTCTTCGTTTATACTTGCGGACTTCACTTTAATGAGAATGAAAGATTTGCACTCCACTGCGTTTCCCGGTAGCGACATACTTTGCATAAGACGCTCGTCTTCCGGTATCACAAATACGTCGTCCGCCCTTACGAACACGAAATTAATTAAACGAAAGAATAAAAATGGGAAGACGTGGAGGAAGGCGGGGTTGAGGGGGGGGGGGGGGGGGTCTGAAGACATGAAACTCGTTAATTTCATGATTTCAAGCAGAAGGAAGCAAGTGGATAGAAAAAGAGAGCATTGAAACCAGATGGTACTTCTAGTGAAAACGTCTCCGAGATGTCGACCTCTTCGTAAACTTCATAAGCTTGATATCTTCCACGATTTTTCGGTCGCATGGTTGCTTGTTTCATGCATCTTATCTTTTTTATTATTATTATTATTTAACACTCATCAGGATATGCAGTTTCCCCGATTCTCGGCTTCCTCGCTCGCTCCGCGATAACGAAGCCCCTCGCAGTGCCGGCTGCCTCAGAGGAAAGCGACACGACCAAGTTAATTACGCTCGTTAAGCACGCCGCAGGGACCGGCCGCGCACAACGAAGCCCGCGAAGGCTGCCGCGCCGACTGCGAAAACTACGTTCGAGTGGCACGTTATACACGAAGTCTGCAGAACACGATATCTTAGTATAAGCGGACTCGCAAGCAGCAAGGCAATGTTATCAGAAGCAGGACAGGTCTGCAAAAAAACAACAAAGCTCGCGTACAGAGGTTCTAGGAGCACGCTAATCAACACCAGGCACCGTGATCAAAAATTAAGGATTTATCTTTACAGCGGGTTCGAGGTAAGCGCGTCCTAACCCGACGTGCGTGCAAAGGAACCCAAAGGCGAGTTAGAACTGAGCTGTCCAATACCCACCAAACTTCGGTTTCCAGACTCCGGGGCATCTAAGCGTCGCGCATCTTCAACCCAGACGTGGCGTCACGCGTAACCACATACATACCTCCGACAACTCGCCATTTTTTGCAAGCGCGCTTGGTTCCTCGACCGTAAGGCTTAACTTTCCTTTCTCCGCTCCCATAATAATCGAATACTACAAAGGAGCGTAAACAAGCGCAATACTCGGGGTGCCGGACAAGTTGGAAAAAGACGGTACAGGTATCACCCGAGCCAAACTTGAAGGGACATTTTCTACTCTCCTTTTTCTTTCGGTGACACGGGAGCGAAAAGTAAACGGTTCAGCAGCATCGGTGAGATAAGTAATCCGATGGAACAGGACATCGGAAAGCCCCCCTACAACGTCAAGCCTGCTCGATTCCTGGGGCCGAAGGCATAGCGGCCCAGCCGTTCCATTTTACAGAGATTCTCAGCGCCCGCGATGACGGGAAAATAATAGACCCTGACAGGAACCGAGTGGACAAGAGGGAACGAGCGTCGCCGTCTCGAAAGGAAAGTTAACTTCAAGAGAGAGAGAAAAAAAAGAGAACGTAATCGAAAGAGGACACAGTGACTGAGAGTACAATGTGGTTCTTTCTGTCTTTTTTTTTTTTTTTTTTTTTTTTTTTAATCTGGCATTAGAGGGTTCGGGCTCCCAGTGGACAGCGAGCCGTTTTTTGGCAAGAGAGAGAAAAAGGGGACGCGAACGTCATCTCCCAACTTAAGAACGACCGGGTGAAAGGTTTCCAGCAGACGACATCAAAAACGATACGAGCAGACGACGATACACCGCTGCGAGCAACGAACACCAGGGGCACAGCACTTTGTTCGGCCAAATGGAATCTGCCGCAGTAAGTTGACGAGAAATAAAAAGAAGGATGACACAAAATGACGCAAACGTGGAGACGGCTGGCCATTTGCTTCTGCGACTCCAAAGTGTAGAACGGTGGAACCAGAGGAACAGGTATATATATACTAAAAGGCCGGACCTGTCGTATGGCGAAGCATTTTGTATACGGTACAGGATGAGTCTTGTAGGCTAAGGCGACTTTAACGTCGTTACGCATTTATGAATTCCGTGACTGTCCCACTGCCGGTGCTCTCGGCTTCTCCCGCGAGCCAAACTGTACCGAACGACAACAACGCTCTGCAACACTGGTTGGGTTCTTACATAAACAAAGTGAACGAATAAAACGCAATGGGCATCTTCCGCGGCCCAACTTCACGACGACCCGAATGTTAATACACGCGTTCAAGGGTGTATTAAGGGTGTAAACGTGACGGCTGATTATAACTGGTGCGATAGCGCTCCTAACAAAACCGATATGCATGCGCGTGCTTATCCTGAGATAACGAAACAGCTTGAATGAATTGGATTAACTATCCCAAGGTAACCGCTGTTGCGCGGCGATACGTTGAAATTCAGCAACCTTGCCAGATGGTTTCGATACGTTTAGTCCAAGATTGTCAATGTGCCCTGCGTGCAACGTATTGGAGAACATAGTCCACTTTACCTGCGCTTGTAGGCTATTCACATAAGAACAGCTCTAACGTCCGCACTGAATACTCTTCAAAGACAGACATCGTCTAAGCTAAGACACGGACTTGGTGTGTTTTGCGTGCGTTGTGTATCTGTGAGGTGCAGTGCGCCTATAATTTCAGTTTTCATCATACCCACCTGGAGTAGCAGGCTAGGCCTGCCACCAAGGAAATCTCTCCAGGACTCATTAAAGAGGCCTTACTCTCTCTCCGTTTCCCCGGGATATTGCAATAAACACCTTCCTATCACAATTTTAGTCGCGTAACACAAGAGCAATGACTGTTGGCCGCTTGTTAAATAACTGGTGCATCATGGCTTTGTATATGGTAACGTCACACACTCAACTCTTAAAGCGTACGTGGAACTGCCTTTTTTTTTTTCCTTCATATTCTTTACCTACAGTTACTTCAACTGCGGATTCAATGAGCCAATACGTTCGTCCTCCAACTTATAACAAAAACAAGGCTTCTTAAACAGAGGGTGGGACTGAAGAACCAAAACAATTACGCAACGAAGCGAGCGCCACTCCAGCTACCGAACGTAGCGCCAAGTAAACAACCACGCAGGAAAGGAAAAAAAAATCAAATAAAAAAAAAGAAAACGCAGAGGCAACGTACAAAGGGCGAATGAGATATACGTGACGCTTCTCCCATCATCGCAAGCAAGCACTCTGACCTGTCACGTCTCGAAAGCCCCGTTCCATCTCGTGTCGACGCGAGGGGTCGCCAGCGGGCTCCAGCTTCCCACTCCGCGTAGAACAGGAGGGGAGGGGGGGGGGGGGGGGAGAAAACGAAGTGCTTCCCGACGCAGCTCGAAGATATAACTCTATATATAAGTACGCAACCCGCGCCGCACGCACGCATTACACGTACACCCGAGAGTCTCCAGAAGACTACGAACCCTGGACGCCCGATCCATCAGAGAGGCTCGGACGCGTTCTATCAGCTCGAAGCGCCCTTGCTCCCGAGCGAACCTCTCTCCCGGATGCCGCTTCCAAAGAAAGCGAGGCTGCCGTGCGATTGCGAGGGAAGGGAAGAGAAACCGGCGTATTTTGGGGAGACTTCAAGCGACGCTCGCAGAAGCGAAAAAGCCGAAGTGCAACGACTCCTGGGGTGTAGTAGAGTACATATACCATCGAAAGTTCGTCATCGCCAGCCAATTTTCCGTCTGTGCGAATGGAGGCAGGAAAGAACTAAGAGAGAGCATTGCGCATAACTATTTTCTATGCAGCGCGACACGATTGAAGCCATACGAGTCGGCCCAACACGTGATCGTCACATCAAAACGCGCTGTAGCTTTTAGTGCCCCCGCTCTGCACACAGAAGAGCCGAACAAGTGCGCATCGATTTAGAACTGCCGGGAATCAAACATTCTCGGCCAATGCGCCAAGTCTCACAGTTCACGTGTTTTACCGACACTGCAAGGGAAAAAAAGCGAAGGAAATGGCCAGCTTCACGGAGGGTTCGCTTTCCAAGGATGGCACCCGTGACATAGTACTCCTTCCTAGATTATATCCTTCATCCGTGGACGAAGGCCTCTCCCAGCAATCTTCAATTACAACCTTGTCTTGCGACAGCTAATTCCGTCCTACTACGCCAGCAAATTGGTACATCTCATCACCCTACTGAAAACTTCGCCATACTCATCTGCGGTTGGTATACCCATTCTGTAACTCTAAAAGACCACCGGTTATCTCCTCTACGCATTACTTGTTTGCCCAACTCGATTTCTATCTCCTAATATCAGTTATAAAAATATCAGCTACAACCGTTTGCTTTCTGGTACCTTTCTACTCTCTTCCAGTCTATTAATGTGCTTCTATCATGTCGCAAGTATGAACGTTGCGGTGTCAGCTTTTGTCAAGGAGCGATAGCCTACCTTAGCGATACTTTCTCGAAAGAGTCCCGGTGCCTTCGTTAGTGGTGTTCCGACATTGAAATTTTGAGCTTTCGCCTTGACTCGACGCTCGACTCTCCAACGTAAGGCACAGATTACTGGTCTCCATCACAAATGCAAAATTTTAGCGTTACTGAAGTTCCTAAAGTGAAAATAATCGAGTGGTCGCAGTATGGATTCCCTCTCCACCCCTACACCGTACTGAGGGCCAACGGGTGAACGCCGACGTGCCCGCTGCCTTAGCCCCAACGGGTATACATATAGACAGCACTCTATTTTGGCGAAGTAAGGAAACCCTTTACTGTGCCCCATAAATTCCGTGCAACATAACGCAAGTTACGGATTCAGTCAGCCAATCGGGAACAACGACCATACAAACTGGGCTCGTACACGCTGTCAGTCGCTAATCGCCCCGTGCCCAATTTCCGATCAAACTATCCGTGCTCAACGGGGCGGCGACGAGCTGTTCTTCCTTTACGCCGAAACGTGACACTCTACAGATCAGATTCTCGTGCCTGCTTGCACGACGCGACCCACAGCTTTCAGTGCACCGTATCTGCAGATCAGACTCTCGTCCCTGGATCCAGGAGCTTTCACTGCGCCGTACGGAGTGAGTCGTTGAAGACGGTGCGCGCCGAAAGGCGCACCGAGGAGTCTAACGCTCACGCCGAAATCCCCGACTATTATTCGCTCACACCGAGATTCGCCGTCGGGCAGCGCCCGGGCACACGGAGAGAGAGAGAGAGAGAGAGGCGAGGAATGATCCCGCATTGGTTCCCTATTCCTTACACTCTCACCCTCTCCACTATCCTCCTCCGCACGCCTTCGCAGAAGCCGGTCTGCGAGGCACTCCATCGGTATAGACGTATGGTTATCCGGGCCGCATGGCACAGACGTGATTCCCATCCCGGATTCCCGGCATTCTTCCCTTTTCCCTTCCCCCTCCAGCCCCGGTGGCCACCGAAAACCTCACGCGTTCCTTCGCTTTCCTTACGGCGCAAGGAGAGGGCGGGCGTGAGGGAACCAAAACCCAATTTCATCCCCCAAAAACAGCACTTTCGGCCTACACGCGACAAGAAAAAGAAAATCGAAACAAAAACAAGGAAGCCGCCCCGAGAGAGCCTTCAACGAATTTTTTCGCCGTCTCTCCGCGTTCTCTCCCGTGCAGATATATCCGGGAGTCCGGGAAAGAAGGGGGTTTTTTCGAATCGGTGCGGACAGCCGAGGAATAAAACAACGCTCTCCCGGGTGTGCCGCATATAGCTCGCCGCGAGCTGAAAGGAAGAAGGATCGGAATTGTTATGTGGTATTGCTTTCCTCGGAACAACAACAGAAATACATCTATGTATACTCACACAGTATGCGCAAAGATTTAAAAGAAGGAAAGAATCGAAGAAGAGAGGGAAAAAAAGGGAGAGAACAAAACCGAACGACAGATTATACGGAGACCCTATCTCTCCCCGCAACTTTTTTTTTTGGGGGGGTCTCCGGCGTCTCCCTTGCTGCAAGACGGGCCGTTGGTTTTGGATGACCCGTACAACTCAGGCACATGAAATAAAGGAAAGAGGAAGTGGACAAATTGCGACGTCAGAAAAGGAAGCAAAGGAATTCGCGCCTCTCCCCAACAAAAGCTCGGCGAGGATCCGCTGCACGCCTCGCGCAGTGCGCATGGCTGACAGATTCCACACCACTGAACTTTCTGTTCGAACGGAATGCTTCGCGCGTGGAGACATCGGCGAAGAAATTTCGCTCAGTACGAAGGACACGTATAAGTTCGCGGCAAATACGCCTCATACGCTAGCAGTACAACGAAACAACGTGGTCGGAAGAACCAGGCACGGCGAAGACTGCGGCCATGCAGAGAACGTTTGGAGACGAACACGCCGTTGTAGGTGGACAAGTAAGTACAGGATACAGGTCGCGATCGTCGACGCGTGGTGACGTAATAGGTACGAGCGTTACTCGACGGATACGCATTGTTACGCGACGAGCGTGTACACAACGGACAGGAAAAAATGTCCTGACCTGCCTTTGTCAAGGAGTCTATCAGCACGGCGGTTCGAATGACGGTAAACAGCATTTAACAACAAACGGAGTGCTAACGACTCCTTTTGCAGAAGTAAGCGTTTGTCACACATTTGACTCCTTTTCCATGAGTTTAATGTGCTTCCCAATAGAGTACACGTTCACGTTATCTACTCTCTTTTGTATAATTAGCTCTCCACTACTTTACCCATAATGGTTCTGTTTACGAAAGTTATCGTCCGTCATCAATGGAGTAGATACACGTTCACTGTAGTTTGTCGCGCATTTGAGTCCGTGTAGAGAGAGTTATTGTGCCCTTCAGTATAATGCACATTTAAGGTTTTGCCCTACTTGACTCTATTTTGAGAGTCGTCGCGTTATACGAGAGTTATCACGTACGCATTAGCTGCTCGTCCCAATTTGACTCCGTTTGCGAGAGTCATCATACTCCCCCAAGGGAGTGCCGGTCCGTTCACCCTGCACTGGGAAGTGCACGAGAACTCTCGGAAACGGAGTTAAATGTGAGACAAGGAGTCACTCCCGCGAAAGGTGCACTACCTTCGTTCTTTGGGGGAATGAACGTTTTCAATAAGTGCAGGCGACGAGTAATGCGAGAGGTACGTATACGTATGCACTCCTGAGACCGTTTCTTGCACCCACCATCCTTCGAGCGCAGCTTGAACCCTCAAAAACCTTTGTCGTGCCACAATTATACTTCGAGAAGCACATTAATCGTTAGAGGTGGGTGCGACAGTACGCAAAAGGAATTAGGGATGCCGCGACAACAAGTACAAACAAAATTGTGCCACCAACTAGAACAACTTGCCATGCCATCGTGCGCGAGCTCAGCACAGAATGCGAAAGTTAGTTACACGCTCGACTCGCAGTTCTACGCTCGCCTGAGCGCCGACGCTGCACTTTCGGCCAGCGTGCGCTAGAAACAAAAAGAAAACACACAAACACACAAAATAAGTGTCAGGAGTTTACGTAAACCGTAGCCTACACAGCTCAAGAAACTGGCGGAGAGTGCGAGCGAGAAACCTTATACACTTTGTACCCACGAACGCACAGGTCAAACGAGATTCGCTTGACAAACAAGAAGGATCCGAGCGCTCGGTTAGCAGCGACCGAATCGAGTTAAGAATTAGCGCATTCTTCTCCGCCGGCGCCCTATTCGCTCGCCAAACAGGCTCCCGGGGAGGGGGAAGAACACGAAACCTCCTCGACGCTTACGTCTGTCTTAACACTCCAACGACAATTCTCGCGCCGCGAAAGTTGCCACACTTTACTCAAACAACGGCTTCTACACATCCGCCGAAATGTTTGTCTAGAGAAGCCAGGAGTACGACCTTTCTTCGTTGTGCCTTTCTATCCAACCTGCTCTCGACGAAGACGCCGGAACTCGCCGGTAAAGCAGACTCAGCGGGTCTGTTTATTCTAAAACGCGCTTGCTTGCTCGAAGAAACGGTTGAGACTGGCAGGTATACGCATACACCTCAAGTTCAAAGCGACTGCGCATAATGCACCAGAATTCGAGCGTATACGCTCTTTGTTTTTCTTTATTTTACGAGGAAACGCTTAGAAAGCACCCCAAAAATTAAGCGCGCGTCTGTCTCGTCGTGTTCGCTCGGGCGAGAAAGCACGAAGAGTTTCGAAAAGTTTCCGAGCGAGCTCGCAACCCAGAAGAAACGTTCGCAAAACGCGCGCTCGAACGAGTACACACGTTATATATGTGGCGTTCCTCCCACGCGGCGTGCCTCTGGCAGAAGTCCTTCTTTTCTGCACCGCTAGCGACTTTAACGCGTTATGCGCCGCACGGGGGCAGGAAATTTGATTAACGGTGAGTTCTGTTTAGCCCATCTCCGCGACGCGGCTCTTGCTGGCTCTGCGAGATGCTACGAAGCGATCACGCTTTCGAAAAGTTCAGGTTCGTAATTACTGCTGGCGTTATTCATTCGCTTATCCGTACTTCTGCTATATTCTATTTCAACTTAACAGGCGTGCATGCGTAAACAGGCAGGTTGCACAACAAGGTAAGATGACAATCAGCGGCGTGTAAGGTAAGTGATAGTATTCCGGTATTCTGTAAACTGCACTATACGTATACGAATTTGCTTAAACTCATATATTAGAAAGTTTTAGCTTGCCTGCAAATGTATATTACCATTGACCGCTGACTACGTATATTCCGAAAACGCACTACCGTTTACGGAAAACCGGGTTACCGTAGCCATGGACGGCAGTGGCAACGTTGTAGCAACATTTTGTGACGCTTTCCCAACCGCAAAGCGCTAAAAAAAAAAAAAAAAAAAAAAAAAAAAAAAAAAAAAAAAAAAAACGGTTATGTTACATTGGTGTTCTCATCGAAGGAAACAGAAATAAAAAGTATTGCGTGTTAACAGTTGTGTCGCTACCGACTCTACACCCGCAGCTAAGTGGAATGCAGTAGGTCAGTGCAAGAATATATGTGTCCTCTACGCGTAAACACTTGCCACAAGATGGTGCCACCAATGCAAACATCGCCGTTAACGCTGTATTCCGTAAACTGCAGTGCCTTTACGGGCACACCAACACCTTCTTTTAGTATCTTTTGCAAACAAAATGTCGATGTATACCACCAACTCACAGTGCAGGAGCAGCTTTTGATACCTTGCCGTGACAGCAAGTGCGGTACTTACCTGCAAAAGAAAAGAAGACAAGAACACGATTAGGACATAGGTTCTGAAAACGATACTAAAGTCTAAGATCACGACGAAAGGGTCAGCGTAAGGCAATATCCAGTTACGAAGACGCGAAATTAACGAACGACGTCAATTAATCAGTCGCTAAACAAGCAAGACTATTCATGACACGCTATAATGACGTGTAAGGCTTCTAACCGTCGGCACAATATTTCCGATACGAAATCACGATTCCTCGCTCCAATGTATCTCATATGGCCCTCCTTGAGCCGAATATGCACTGTAGGCGTTAACTGTTTATGGGGCACGGGATGTATGCAGATTGCACGTAGTCAAGAATTGGCGTTTGCAGCCTGCACCAACAAATATGTGACCTGCAACGTGCTGTAAGTGTTCTATCGGAGGCAGTGCAAGACTACGTTGCATTTCAGGGCACGTACTCACAACAACATTGACGGTAAAATTATTCGTAAGACCACATTCTAGTCAATACTAATGCTGGACATACAATTTGCGAAAGCCAGCGGCCAATGGCAAGGATAACTTATGAGCATAAAGCTTTGCGAATTCGGCTCCAACTCTCCGGCCCAAAATCACGCCCCATAAATCCTTGACGTCGACCTTACATATCAAAGTTAGACAGAGAGAGACATCATAAGAGAGGTTTCTATAAGTAAGAGAGTATATAAAATAATTTCACCTACGGCGCCAGCTAGCGCTCACCGGAGAAACAATAGTCGAGCCGCAACCAAAGAGACGCGCCGAGTCACGCCCGAAATTCGCAATTCCCTCGAGTTTGCCTCGTTCGAAACACCATCGAAACGTGCGTGCGCGCGCACGCACGCACACATGCGCGAGCGCGGACTAAGCATATAATACGCGTGCAAGAATGCACGCACGCGTGGCGGGCACGTGACACACGACGCCCTCACGTGACGCCGTCACGTGACGCCGTCACGCACGGACGAGGCACAGGGACGACGTCGCAGCATGGGCTGAAGCGGTCAGCTCGCCCCTGCGCGGCTCGTTCGTCCAGCTCGACATCGATCGGGCCGGCGTTCATTAATTTGACGCGACAGCTCCGCGCGTCTCTCTCTCCTCTCTCCCTCTTTCACTTGTCCCTTCCCCCTCACCCACCACCGACGCCCGCCCCTCACTTAGCGGCGTTCATTGTAGGAACCAGAGTGTTTTTTTTTTTTTTTTTTTTTTTTTTTTGGTCCCATTTCTTTTTTTCAAGCGGCTAAGCGGAGCGTTGAACTCGCAGCGACGGCACAAAGTGAGACGTCAGGCCGGTGTAAATGCCAAGCCAGTGTGTATAACGCCACAACGGCTCGTTCGCCGTCAGTCTACTCTTGACGAGACTGGCACACACCGTCACCGTTGCGCCGTGTTCCTTTTGGGGACGAGAAACTCCCTTTTCAACACGTTCTAATCTCCAGGGTGCCAAAGAGGTGACATCACGTGCACGCAAATCACTTGCTTACAGATTACAGCATACTCACGACGTTTGCCTGACGTAAGCGATACTTTGTTTTCGGGAGTCGACAAGGCAACTGCACATCATAAATACTAACTTTTTTTCTGGCCATACTATAGTATCGCATGTACTTGAGCATTTCTTTGGCAGAAGAACAGTGCTTATTAGCAGAGGAAAAAAAATCACTGGTTTAAGTACCTGAGCTACTAGATAGATAACACCACTGTGATTTTACGGAATTTCATCATATTTGTCTCCCTCTATCCGCAGCAAATCTGGCCAGGTCCAGCATCCTTAGTTAACATCTTTAGTTGAATACAATTCACTTTGATTAATAAGCTATTAACTAAGCTTGACCAGACAATGTCAGTACTGCAGGACGTCACCAAGAACTGATGCGCGGAATCCAAGATTGCGCCACCATATGTCTGGCATTCCAAGGCTAGGCTATACAATAATACAGACCACTTTCCTACTACATAAGTGTAATGCACAAGCGCAACTCTCTTGCTTTTACAGGTATTCATCTTTTTAGTAGCCATTTAGGTGGACAATAGCAGCTGCACCGTCGTATATTTGCTTGAGACCTATAGGTTATTCCAGTCTGACCGCAGGTCTAAACCGAGACTGTGCTCTGAAAGCTGTGAGGCACGATTCCGACAACACTGTACGTACTACAACCAACGCCGTTTCACCGGCCGCCAACCATTGGCCGGCATATGCACGCTGACGTCATTTGCGAAATACTAGGCGCGAGTTCAGGCCTCAACACCCATACGCGAAGCTCTACTGTAAGTCAGTGGCGGATCTTCAACTTCAAACGAAGGCTTGCTAGAAGGAATACTGTTTTATATGCGATACGCACGCAGCAAGGCTGGCGCTGAGCATGAAATAAGGAAGTGTTTCGTGGTATCTGCTGCGAAGGCCGGCTTGCAAAAGGAGACGGAGGCGTTCTGGCTGTAAATCTGGAAAAGTCCGTACTAAGTGGCTAGGCCTATAACCTGCTTGCGTCACTGGAAGGGGACGCTCCACAGGAATGGTCACGTGTCTTCGACAGTCACAAACATGCGAATACAGGAGCACAAACAGACCCTAATCATCGTATAGGAAGATACCCAGGAAGCGACGCCGGTTCTTTTCGGCGAAGCTGGAACGCGAGTTCTCGCAGTCCGCATCGGATGACGCAGCGGGCGCCGGTCAGGCGCTCGCCGCTGTCCGGCTTCGCGGCGTTGTTAGCGTGAAAGAGAGACGGACCGGCGCGCGACGCCGAGGAGGGCGCGGCGTGACAACCCGACGCTGTCGGCTGGATAGCGTCCCCCCCCCCCCCTCTTCCCCCTTCTCTCAGCATGCACGGCTATGCGCGTGCCCCTGGACAAATGAGCCAGGGCCGACGAATCACTCGGCGTCCCGTCCCGCGGGACGAATTAGGGAATCGCCTTTCCCTTTCCACCCTTTCTCCCCTACCGCGCGGCTCCCTTCGCTACAGGCCTTCTCCTCCCCCCCTACCATCAGCGCTCCTCTCGCCCGCCCGCGTTCACGCTCCTGCGGCGCGTGTACACAACACTGGCAAAGGCACCACGTAGCGCGCACCAGCGCCGACAGCTCACTCAAGCCGATGGGGGGGGGGAGATTCGGCCGGCTGGCTGGGGGAAATGTCGGGCGTTACACTCGACTGACGCAGCTGGAATGCGATTAGTAATTGGTCAATGCGTAAGCGCTGGATTCGTCCTTGCAAGCGCGTAAGTACGCGGATACGCGTGCATGTGAAGCTACAACAGTGAGCAACAAGCTAAGCCCCACCTCGCTACCTCTTATCATAAGTTCCCTGATTAAGCCCCTAGTCATCATTTAAATATATTAGTCTGATGCTATCAGTTAGAAGTAGAGCCCGCGAGAGCGAATGCTGCGTCCACAGTCGCAGCTACAGTGGCGTTCGCCAGGCTCGGCAGACAGCAATGTAATCCAACGCGAAAGGGAACAGATTCTCAGCATTGCAGCGACGATTGCTGCGTGTGTGCGGGCGCAAACTTCCCAATAAATAATAAGCTCGACGTTGATGAACGCTTACCGTAGTACATTCTAGACTTCACCGCAACACAAGAATAGTTGACGGCTTTGCAATGCAAACGAAGTATTTCCCTCCATACAGATTCGTCGTGTACATTAGCTAGCTCTAATCGCAGAGGTGACTGCACAACACAGCGTCGCTCCAGTAACCTACGATGAACCATAGTCCCTTAATAGCTTTTTGAAGAAGTTGCAATAGTGAGCTCCACTGTAGACTCCACCCACATGATTATAACGCTAGCGTTTCTTCGACAAAGCGACGCCGCGTGGTCAAGGCGTGACTAAGAAAAACAAGATACATCACAAAACAATCGCCCCCTCGGACGAGGTAGAGCCCAACAGATCTGTGCCATGACCCCTGATATAACATACACGGAAGGTTACGCCGCTACGCAATCTTAGAGGCCATACGTTCGTGGCTGCTTAGATTGTAGACACTGCGGAGACGAATCGGAGACAAGCACTCCCATTCTCACCGCCAGGGCCTCTTGGCGCGCTGGTATATATACCGCCTCGCATGTCTCGGACACAGAAACACACTCATGCGCTCAATCGGGCGGCGATAGAAATGACTGAGGCAGCGACCCAAGAACAAGTCAAAATGAACAATGAAAAAAAAAAATGTTGCCTTTGAAAAAAAGAAAAAAAAAGCAAGGAGGAGGCACATCTCTACGTGATCGAGACGAGCAGACAGGCGATCGTGTCTCGAGGCGGAAGCACAACAACATTCGATTGTCGGTTGCGCCAGACTTCGGACGTCCTCCTCGCAAGTCCGCACCAGCTCCTCCATTCCGCCCTCGCCCGCAGCTCCGCTTTTTTGCGCTTCTGGAGACGCGAAATTACCGCTAATCCCCCGTGCACGCAAACACCCCTCGCCTCCCTCCCCCCGGACCCCAGCCCGCTTTATCCCCTTCAACCCCCCCCCCCCCCCCCCCCTCTACCAAGTGCCTTCACGGTCGCTCTCCGGGCCTCTTTTGCGGGAATAATGGCGGTGGCCGTCGTAATAGCGGGTTTTGTCGAAATGACCCTCGGAGACTATAGGTATTCCCCGGCTTCCATTTTGTGCGGCTCTCTGTTCTGCCTCTCTCTGCGAGCACACACACCCCTCTCTCCGCAGCTCCCGTACAAGCGCGCGTTCTGCGAAACGGTGCGCTTTCTCGGCGTCCAATCGTCTTCGTCTTGTTTTTGTTTTTTTTTTGTTGTTTTTCGTTCAGTTGTTGCTGCTCTCCGTAACAGTAGCAAGCGCTTCCGTCTATCCGTCCTTCGAGCCCAACCAGCGCTGGCACGGACAGCCGACGACTTCCAGTCATCTTCGGCCGGCCGCCTTTGAGACTGGATGACACAACGCGTTGGGTCGCTCCAGCATCGCGCCTTCTGGAAGACGCAGCTTCTCTGTCCGTTGTTGTGTTCGCTCGACGTGGGGCGATCAAAAATGTTCCCGATTGACACGGATATGCGCACGATTTTAGAAGGAATGAAGAGAGAGAGGGAGGGGGGATTACGTTACTGACGCTCGCAAATGACCTGCAATTTCTATCATGTCGCCCTGAATGGCGAGTCGAGAGGCAGTTGCACGTGAGCCCCCTTTCAGTACTGACATGTAGATGACTGCGAGAATCTTACAGGCTACTCTGCCTCGCTACAGATTTCTCGTTATTTTCTTTCGCGTATAGAAGACTTCCGGACACTTCGCTAAATCGGAACGGGACCTTTAATAACGTATACTGTGCGTGCGTGCGTGTGTGCTGTGCGCGCGTGTGTGCTGTGCGCGCGTGCGTGCGTGTGCGTGTGTGTGTGTGTGTGTGTGTGTGTGTGTGTGTGTGTGTGTGTGTGTGTGTGTGTGTGTGTGTGTGTGTGTGTGTGTGTGTGTGTGTGTGCGTGCGTGTGTGTGTGTGTGAAAGAGTGCAAGAGCGTCGTACGTAAGCACATAGAACACAGGAAGGACTCTGGCGAATAGCGGGCTAGACCGGGGCGAAACGGGACATAGAGGAACGCTTCATGCGACGAGCTTCAGATCAAAGGCGCTTATATGAACGGGGTGAATGTAGACCGAATAAATAAAAATGAGAACAGACAGATAAGAGAGAATGGGGAGTTGTGGAAGAAACGAACAAGCAAGCAAGAAAGGAAGCTAAGGGGCACATCGACAAAGCGAAGAGAAGGCACAGTAAGCGGGAGAGAGGGTATGAGACATCCCGTAGTCGTGGGGCCCGGGCGAAAGAAGAATGGGTCGCGCGGAGCTTCTTCACGCCTGCTAATCACAGGGTAGGACTCGCTTATCCGGTCAGCTGCTCTCCCTCGCGCCGGCGGCCCGTCGGCCGGCCGGCGGTGCTGGCTGCTGCCGCACCATAGGAGACCACCAAAGAGAGAGAGAGAGATAGTTTGAAAACAAAAACAAAACAAAAAAATAGGGGGGACGCCGCTGAGCAACGTGGCGCGCTGCGCTGACCAAGAGGGCCTCCTCGGCTGGGCCGCCGGAACGAAGACCGGCTCGTCTTCCTTCCGAAGAAACAAGCGTCCGTTCGTTGCAGCGCGGCAATTGGAGGTTCGCAGACAGTTGGGTGCATCGGCGCGGGAAGCTGTCGGGCCATCTTTTCTCTGCTAAACGTTGATTGAGAAGAGCGCGAAGTCACAACGGAGGGTGTGGTCCTCGTACGGTCTTTAAACCCAAAGAGAGAGAGGAAAAAGAAAAGAACTGGCTTGAAATCATTTAACTGTCAACTCGAATTGTGTGGACGATGACGTGGCACTTGAATGGTAGTTACGAGGCACGTGCTCTGGCGTTCGAGACTGGGTCCACGAAGCTTTATGACGTCCGGTGGAAGGCAACTCGAGCGCTGATTGGCACGATTGGCACAGCTGATTGACCACCGTTAGCTGTCGCTTCCGCTTCGGCGTCATATAGTGGAGCAAAGGGAACCCGCGCCCAAACATCACTCGCGCTAACCACAGCACCAGGGGCGTTTCGTTCTGGAAACTGTCACGTTCCGCCATATATTATCAAGTTAGCCATCTTGTCATGCTTCTGATCGGCCCACAGAACGACTGCACGCCCTTTTCTGATTCGCTCGAAGACGCAAGCGCGGCGGAACTTGGCCACGTGGCGGACTTTGGCCGGCGCACAGTAACGTGCTCTTGAACACCATAGGCCTACGAGCAGGCAGGAGTACCGAGTAGAGGCAAGAGTAGTTAGAGCATGCGCGTTGCGCTTTTTTGTATGAGGCATATAGCCATCGCTCATTCCGAGGAAAGAATGTAAGACTGAAGATGGCTTCCATGACTTCGTACGAACAGTCTTGTCTGCTGCCGGTCAGCCGTTCGTCGACATGCCTCGGACAAGCGAGTTACGTGCAGTTGCTGTTGTTGTTGTTGTTGTTGTTGTTGTTGTTGTTGTTGTGTGTTGATGTATGGGCTGTGTTCGCCTGCCACGCTGACAATAATAGGCCGCTTAAAGAAGTTACTGCAGTATGTTAACTGTTCCAACGCCCTGCAGTGAATGAGAATAACTCGCATAGTCCAGACGTCTGAACATTTAGACGTCTTGGATTAATCGGAGCGCCACTGGAACTGCAGTACATGGCCGAACGACATATACGGTCACAACGCAGGTTAGTCCATATACTTTTGACGAAGGCTGTACTTATATACGCCCGAGCGATGCAGCACGAGCAGTGTTGGTAGCATGCCAATACAGCGGTGAGCGAGCCAGGGCTACGCGCACCAAGTCCTGGCAAGACATCAGAGCCGTAGCCCTTGTCCCTCTGAATGACGGCTCCTTTCCGTTCAGTACAATGGGACAGGCGATTATAACAAGACACAAAACACGCAGTTTGCCGACACAATCGTTTACCTGCGACAACGAAGACATACTCAGCTCACTTATTCGTCTGTATGATACTGCGAACCAAGTGCAAGTAAAATCGAGGTGGATGCAATGAACATTACTCCAATGAAAGCCGATGTTCACATGAGAAGGGAGACGCATGCAGTTGGAGATCAGCATGCAGCTGCCAAATAGAAAATGCCTCTGCAGCAAATTTGTCTTCGGGAACTTGTCTTCGAAAGTAAAGCCTCTGCATTTGCAGCGGTTGCAATTACGAAGACGAGTAATATATCCTTGTCAAAAAGTTGCTTCCTGATACGTTTGACCACTGCTGGTCAGTATGGGGAATAAATAAATGCATGCCATTCATGTAACGTCGCCGAATAGATGCGACAAAGAATTCCAGTCGTCACCTCTGTATACCCGCAAAATGATAGGTCCAGGAGTGAGGCTGTTGGAGCCAGTTGAGTCCATAATATTACGGGATTAAGGTAAAGCGACGAATGAATAACTGATTCATTGCTAATCAGCGAAGGTCTCAATTCGATGACTAGTGGAAGCTTATCCAACCAAAGCACAGCAAGTTTCGAAACAACATCCGCCGTTTTGTTCAAAACAAGGCTTCATTCAAGGCGACGATACCAAAGCATATCACTATCTTTCTTGGCGCAACCTAACCAACGTGAAACAGGGAAAGCGTATAGAAAGACAGTATCCAACTATATTTAAGTGCAAAGGTGGGCGAGTGGGTAAGCATTCGTAATGGTAACAGCGCGAAAAAAAAAAAAAAAACCGACGGACGGGGTAAAAGAACACATGGACGAGCGCTGACTCACTAAGTTTACTGATGTTCTTTGGTGTGTGTTATCAGTAAACTTAGTTCTGAGTCAGCGCTCGTCCTGCATTCACGCTGTTACCATTACGAGTTTCCAACTACCAAATGTTTCGTGACGGCTGCAGACAGATTAACAATTTAATGACAGTTCCAGACGTAGTTTGCGCCTGTAACCATCATTAAGAAGTTAGTATATAGTTGGCGCTCGCCAATCTCTAATCTTTCACGTTTCCTAACGTTGGGCCAATGAGAGCAACGTGTAGCGAACACCGACTTGCCAAAGAAACAAGTTATTATTTTGGACACAACAGCAACTGCACGTAACTCGCTTGTCCGAGGCATGTCGACGAACGGCTGACCGGCAGCAGACAAGAGCTCGCCGCTTCTGCAGATGCGAATGGAGGAACAGCGAAGGACAGAGAGAGACGGGGGGTGAGGGGGGAAGGGGAAGCGTTCCAAGCGCGCAAGGGTGATAGGGAGGGGCCCGAGCGGTCGGAAAGAAAAATCATTAGCGGACCGGGGGCAAGTCCGCGCGCTCTCTCTAGGAACGAGGAACGGGAGGGCATCATTTGCGAAGACAACCCAACGAACCGAGCGGGGACGGAACGCTCCAAGCTGCCCGCTGGCGGAGAAAGGTACGGAAGCGGTCGCAGCGAAATAACACGCGCAAAAAAAGGCGCTCAGACGGAAGAACCGTTCACTGCGGCTCGGCGTCTGCGATGAACCACGTACACATATACTGAATCATGTCATCGTGGGAGATTCTGGTCTTGTATTCTATAGACCATCACTACGAGGTAAACTGATGTCTGCAGGAACTTTTATGGGCGTCATTTCTTGCTCTCTTTTTTAAACGTGGTCAGGGAAGCGGCTAAGGTTTGCCACCGCCCGCCGCGAGGCGCCGGTTCAATTCCGCGTGATTACGAGCACAGTTCAGGAACTTAATTATGGGTTTAACGTCACAATGGAACTCGCCGACTATGACAGATGCCGAAGGGTGGGCTCACGTCAATTTCAAACTAGTTAGGCTTCTTTAACGTGAACTCAACTCTGTGTGCAGGCGTTTTACTGTATACGACAGCAGTTAAAGGGTCGGAACTGCTTTTGCTGTGAATATTCGTTTCTCGCGTTCCACAGCCGCCGTCGTTTTCAATCAGTGGTCGTTATCGTCTTGTCAGGACACCGCCTCAGTTTCACCTTCGCTGTATAACGAAGAAAAAAGCTCAAACGCTCATGATGCGACGCAATGTTGGAATGTAAAAAACGCGAAGCTTGTTTGAGTTATAGCGAGGTATAGCAGCAGTATAGCGGATAGTACAGGAGCGCAGCCTCGTAGCCTGCAGATGAAGATGAGAGGAACAACGTCAAAGAGAGGTGTGTGCACAGTTCATATCTAAACGCATTTAAGGTTGTGCACCCTTCGTGTAAGAGTGACACAACCATTCGAGGAGATTCGCCAACAACGGAACATACACAGTGGCACATGGTCAGTGCCGAAGATGATGTTTTTTGTTCTCTCTCTCTCTCTCTCTCTCTTTTTTTCACGCGAGGAGGGCTGCCTGACGGCATGTGAAAAAATAATAACATTGATCAACATGAATACAACGCTGCATCGCGCAGAAGGTTGAGTAGGGTTTCATCTTCACTAGGCTTGATGAAGTCAGCATGCCGGTCAATGCGGAGGACAGATCGTCCGAGCAAATGGCTCCCGGATGCGTCGTGTGTGCCAGGGGCAAAGTCCGCAACAGATGGTACACATGGGTATCTCGCGCCAGGGTCGTACATTTCGGGCCGGTGGCGTATAGTACTCGATGAAGCCCCTCCACATGTCTGTTCGGACTCAAACCCAGCGGGCCCACACCCAGTGATTCAAGTTGTCTGCCAGGCCAGACAAGAGCCGGCAGCAAGCTTGTCTATTCGGGTACATATACTACCCAGTGTCCCAAATTGTCTAGTCGGCAAGACGGCAACCAGCGTCTGGTGCTGCTGCTGATGATGATGATGAAAACGTGCAACATTCTTACGCAGACAACAATAGCTGGCGCCGGCGGCGCCAGAACGCCAACTGTCCGAAACGCACGCAACAGGTGTGACAGGCAGTCGAGACGGAGGAATGAGATCGAGTAGCTGAAACTATCCGAGAAGAAGAAGAATTATATAGCAGCCGACAAAGGACGAGCCACGCGTGTATACACACACCCGCGCGCGCGCAGAAGCAGCTGCTGTGGTACGGGCATTGTGAGCGCGCACGCAAACGGCCACCCGAACGCAATTTTCCAAGCACACCATACAATCTCTGTTCCGCTTCTTTTTTCAAAGAGGACGCGAGACTCGACGCGTCAAACGCGATCGGGCAAGATTTATCGGTTTGCCAAGGGCGACGGCGGCGGCGTGCCAACTTGTCCGGCGCGGGACGGTGGCACGTAGCGACGCAGAATGCTCTCTATATTTTTTTTTTTTTTTTCGGTGGCAACAGCGCGGCCGCGCGCGGGGCACGATTAAAATCCATCAATCTTGGTGGCGCCGAGCTAGAGTGCGCGCCGCAAGTCGTTTTCAGAGGCTATCGAAAGCGAGTGCTGAAAAAAGAAATGAGGATCAAAACAACAAAAAAAGGGGGAAAATTAATAAACTTACGCAGCTAACACAAATACCGAAGGCAAGAACGTGTGAGGAGACTGTCTTCGCTTTCTTCGCTCCGCTCATTTGCAGGCCACGAGTCCCCGCAGTGCCAGCTGTGAGTGGCGATCGTGTCCGAAACCTCTAACGTTGAAGGCACACTGAACGGAATTATTTTCTTCAAATATATTGTCAAAAGATGTTACGGGGAGTACTTACTTAACAGTAAACGGCTAGCGCTTGTCTATTCAAGACTGCACAGAGCGCACAGGTTCCAGCAGGTTTTCAGTCCGCCAGGAGAGCCTCTGACCCAGCCCCACTATACAACGTCTTTGTATTCGCCATTGCTCGTGACAATGTTATCATATTACGCCTATTAGTGTATCGTATTAATTCGCAACTGTATTACAACACCAACTGCTTGAAATCAGCATAAGTCACAACGTTCATGTTGTTAACAAAAATGAAACTATAATACCCTGAAATATTCGTTTGTATACTAATATATGGCGTCATGCGGTATATATGAGTTTAATAAAACACTGCCGCCTTACCGCTACACTTATGCAATTGGAGTAGCAAATTTCTTGAATGGCAAATAGGTCGGATTATAATGTGTGCGGAGGCTTCGTATACGATCAAAAGTGCTTATCAACTAAACATTCATTTTGTTGAGCATTATCATCGGATCTACATTGAAGCTCTGTCACTCGTTGCTGTGGAAACACGATTATAAGCGAAAGCATAACAAAGTGAATAACGCCAGACTCACATCATCGGCGCAGCGGTTCGGGCACGAAATTTGTAATTCAGAAAACTAAATTAGCCTGCGTATTCTCCACAAATAACAAATAATTTCTCTCTCTCTCTCTCTCTCTCTCTCTCTCTTTGAGACAAATATAAGCGTTGTTTCGAATCATATAAGCGTCCAAATTGACGTGGTGCTTCACTGAGGTGAACCTTTAACTTTCCGTTCATCTTTCTGTTCTACCGATTTTACTAGGTCCAAACAGCGAATATTTCAGCCAAATAACTTCAGTCAACGGTCACGGGGATGGACGGACCGAGGCGCTGGCAGGAAATATGCAAAGTAGTCTCAGCCTCAACCGCATGACTTCAAGAAGCAATGCAGAGAAAAAACGTCAGAGCGCGAGAAAGACGCTTTAAGCATCATAAGCTCGGCAGATTTCTAGGCATCTGAGATTCCAAACTCAGCCTGAAGGCAAAAGAAGTGAAAACGCCTGTGCTACTTTATTTTGACGGATCGCTGGAGCCGATAAGAAAACAAGCAGCAGCAGGGGAAGAGGAGGCGAAAGGAGGAAGGGCGCGAGCAGCTAGAGGGCAAGCGCTAAACGCAATTATTCGCGAGGTCCCAAGCTGCCACATTTTTACGAGCGGTATCGATTTCAGACTCGATTTCCCGCGACACGTTCCTGTCTCGACAGCTTCAAAATCACGTTTCGACAACCGCCTCCCTCCCTCCTTCCCACTCTCGCCCTCTTGTTAGACTCATACGGTGCGCTTTCTTCTTTTTTTTTTTTCTTCATTATTTGTGAGAAATACGCAAGCGCTCAGAAAGCACGGCATAAATGAGAACGGAATAGCTGGAATACAATGCGTGAACTATAATGTAGCTGGCCGAGGTGCGAACAGCTGCGAAAGAAACAAGTGTTGAATACGCGTTGTTTCTATAGTGCACTGTTCCAACGGAGAATTAGAAGACTTCCGCATGTGCGCCGGTAACAACGTGAAGGCGACGAAATTCGTCCGTTATCTTGCATATGCACGAATACATGCCTATATAATACGTAAAGCGCAAGTTCCTTGCTTGAATGGCTGCTCCTCGTTCACTCGCATGCTTATCGCAGCAGCTGTTGCCTTGACAAATACAAGTTCATTCATAAAAACGTCTATATAAACGTTCCCAATTGATTTCCGCGCGGGACGCAAGCCTCCGTAGTCCGAGCCCCTCGTGAATCAGGGCTCGTATCCCCCAAAATCTTCTTACGCTAGAATTAGCGTAAGAAGATTTTGGCGTAAGAAGAAGTTAGCGTAAGAAGAATTAGCGTAAGAAGAATTAGCGTAAGAAGAAGTTAGAGAAAAGTCTCAGCCAATCCTGACGCTGCACATATCATTAGGGAAGGCGGCTGGCCAATTGCAAAGAGCGCTTACGAATGAGGAGCTTTGTGAATTCGGTCGCAGCGCTTCTGAGTCTTCCGACTCAGTTTGGGCGTGAGTAGTTTGCTCGGGATTACCGCTGTGCACAGGTTCTTGGAAGCGGCCTGCTCAAAGAACTACTCACATTCTCATGACGAGAAGCAGTGGTTTTTTTTTTTTTTTTTTTTTTTTTTATCCTTAGTTAAAGGAAAGTGATAAATCGTATTAGTAGAAGCTGCAGGGCCTTTCTGTGTATACTAGGGAACAGAACGAGGTGCACGAAAGGCGCTTATAATTGCCTCACGAAAGACTTTCTGCGCAAGTATTTAATTAAAGAACTCGAGAGGCGCTGTCTCCAGTATTCGTTTATCTCACTCGACTTGAATACTTTTTTTCTTCTTCTTGCTATTTCTCGTGTTTCATTTCCACTTCATTTAGGTCTTTCTTTCTCTCCCTTTCTTTCTTTCTTGTTTGACACGTGTCCGTCGAGTTTGTTGTGGTCGCCGCTTCTGTCGGATGAAAATTAAAATCGCCCAAGTATACAAACACAACCTGAACGGCGGCAGGTTGGGAAAAGCAGACCCGATGGAGAGGACGTGGGTTGAACGGGGGTTCGCTGTTGCGAGCGGTAGCAGAAACAGGAACGATTCAAGAAAAAAAAAAGAAAACGCAGGAAAAAAAAAACGAAAACGAGCAAGCAAGTGAGGAAAGATCAAATTAAGGAAGCGCGGAAATCTGCGAAGAACGGGAAATTAATAAGGAAATTAATACACGCTGACCGGAAGAAAAAGAGGGTGGGTACGAAGCACGACACGCTGGAAGCGAAGTACCCCGAGTGATATGATCTAATAAGAAAAAACTCTCTGAATCCAGGAATAACGAAATGAGATTATATCAACACGTGGAAGAGTGAGAGAAAAAGTAAGTAATAGCAGGAACAGAAAGCAGATTGGTGCGTCGGCGAGGAAACGTGCTTTGCCGTTTTTCAGACGAGCTAGGTTCAGCGATGCTACTAAGAACAGGAAAAATAAGAGAGAGAGAGAGAGAGAGAGAGAGAGAGAGAGAGAGAGAGAGAGAGAGAGAGAGAGATGGCTCTCGGACTTAGCGCAGCGCGCGGATTTAATTAAACGCTCGGACTAGCGGTGAGGACCTTCGTAGCGAAGGACGAGACGAAGCTTTTTCTACATATTTGTTGCTTTTGGTTTGAGTACCTGGAGGAGTAGGAGAGGCGTAGAGTTGAGAAACAGACGCAACACTACCATACAGAAATGAAAAATGAAAAAAAAAAAAGAAAACACTGCAGAAGAAAGGGAAACAGACGGAAGTAAATGAAAATGGGGTGAACTTGTAATAACCTACGGCGAATGGTGGCGTAGCGCTGACTCTGCTTTATTGCGCTATTTCTGTCCGTTTGACCCTTACCACCACCGGTCCAGGGTGGCTAACGGTAAGTCCGCCTTATTGACCTTCCTACCGACGCACGATTTTCTTGTCTTCTTTCTGACGTGCAGTACCGAACAGCTAGGCAGTGGGAGTTACATGTCGGGCAACGCACGCAGCTTTCTATTGCAACGACACGTACTGAGAAGAGACGGAACTGGAACTGCCTAAAGCAAGGACAAAAAAATGTAAGCGCCCACGGCTGGACTTCTATTTTTCGGGGCGAGAAGCGGTGCAACTTTTACATTCTCGTTTATTATTATTACTAATGCACTTTCCAGTGTAAGCGCTGAAAACTCGTGTGTAGTACAGTGGCCGTCCTGTCTCTGCAAGTTTCACATCGAGCAACTAGCAGAGACGAAAACGAGAACGAGAAAATATTATAGAAAAAAAAACTGCGACTGCCCATCCTTTCGCCCCACATACGACAGATATTCAAACGCAGAAAGCAAAGCAGAGATTGACGCGAGACAGGAATCGACGGCCAGTGAGTGCGCCAGAAGATCGAAAGGCTCCACTGCGATGGATGAATTGAACACGGCGACCACGAAGCCGACTGAACTGCTGGCGAGTGTCACTGGAATGCGGAACCAATCCGAGATAAAAACTCGCAAGACCAACTTAAGCGCAGTCAGTTGCAAGCTTTCTCGAGGCACGAGGGCGGAAACAAAAGTGCCAAAAACGTTCCTCAGGGTCAGTGCAAGGAACCCAAACGACGTCCACGCTTGGTAGGAAACCCCCCATCAAGGAACGAATCAAAAGAAAGATCTACCTACAGTCACACAGCCACGCGCAGAAGACTCACGCAGCAGCCCAGAAACGCATAGGCACCACGCTAGGGGGCGCGCGTTTCGCAAAAAAAGTACGGAGGGAGACGGGGTTATACGAAAATAAGCGCACGAAGAAAGGAGGAAGAGCCCCGCTGATTATACACACAAACTCAATTAGGCGATGAAGCCAGCCGCCACAGCCGCATTTCGCCGTCGTCATCGCATAGTCGTCACCGCGTACGTAACTCGGCCGCCGAGGTGGCCAACGATCGAATCGCGTGCGCGCGGAGCCAAGGATTCGCGGCCAACGCAGCAGCAGCAGCTCGCCATGTCCGCAAGGCCAGGGTATATAGCGTGAGCGGCAACACCGACCCGAGCCGCATTGTCGCTTCCTAGCAGCAGTCATCCGTTCTTGGCCGCGCTAACTTCCACTCCGCCTATGTGTGCCTCGTTTCGTTTCCTTTTATCTGTCTATACGTACATACACTGTTTCTGCGCTCCCCCTTTTGTTTACGTATGGCGTGACGTTTTCCTCAATGGTGGCCCCTTCGTGCACTGAGTGAGGTCTTGATGTGGCGCAGTTTCGCACACGTCATGCGGCGGCTGATGCGCCACTGACGGACGGAGCACCGGCAAGATCACGTCGCGCTCCCCGCAGACGCCTCGCGGACTGGTGCTAAACGTTTGGCGCACGCTTCGCAAATGGGTCCAGTGCTTGGCGTTAAGTCGCGCGTCTGTAAGAGCGTGCGTTTGTAGGCGTTCAAGTCCCCGGTGAACTCATCGCCAAAGAGATGGTCCGGGGTTGCTATTCTGGAACATGGTCAAATTCCGCAATGTTGGCGTTCTTGAGCCATTCAGAGAGACTGTAGCAGCCCTGTGAGCTAATCGGAGCTGACGAGATGGCGAATATGACGACGTCCTGGATGGCGTCCCGGCCGGGATTATCGCAGATCCAAGTCATGTTCGTATCGCTTGCTTCGAATACTAGAGCGAATCAAGCCAGCATAGGGGTCATGACATACAATCATATTTGCAAGGTGTATCATGAACGGAAAGCGAGAAGCGGAGTATCTGAACAGATAATGTAGGCGATCAAGAGTGTGTTTCTTTCCCTTTTTCTTCCTTCCTGACGTCGGCTACTCTTACCAAAGATAATCCGTAAAAGGTGCACCATTTCTCCAATCCTATAGGAGCATATGCTTTTGAATCTACACAGTTCCAAATAAAAAAAGAAAAGGACAATCTAGGCATATACCGTATAGATTGTGCCTATGTGCGCATGCACAAAGATGTGAATTGTGTACATTCCGTACAGGTTGCTGCGATAACAGTGCGTCTTCAAATCTCCCGGACGTGAAAGTGTGCGTACGACTGACTTGTTTCTCTGATGTAAACGTAAACTCAGTGGATGCGCAGCAGGTTTAACTCAGCTCCCATTCGATGGGGAGACCACCCACAACGAGCACAGATTTCACCAGACAACCAGTGCGCACGCAATCTTGCGACTAAGAGCCCGGCAGGTAGGCTACATGGCAACCAGTTCTAGTACACTACAAATAACTGAAGATAAATAAATGTGACAAAAAAAATTCAGACACCACACCGCAAAACTAACAGCATACACATCAGGGTGGCATCGCGCGCACGCATCTGCGCGCATGACGCACATTGCGTGCATTCGATCGTAAAGCAAAACCGCACGATCGAACTAATCGTATCCTCGTCACACCTGCACGCTTGTCCCGTAGAGGACCACCAAGCGCCGTTATCACATCGCGGTTCGAAACCCGACACCCCGTAACACAAGCAACTAATACAAAGCGGGCACGACAAAGCACAGAGGCTGGCGCTCTCTCACGAAAGGAAACACATGTTCCCGATCAGGAAGCCTCGCGCCTGCATGGTTCAATGCACTTCCAGTAGCGACAGCTGCGACTTTTCCTCAGCGCGCGCCTGCCCAGCTCAGACAGGCGACCGCGAGTCGCCCCGGTTAACTTTGGAACAAGCTCCTAGGCCAAGAACATTTGGCGCTCCACCACTTCTTTCTTTCTTTCTCTTGCTTTACTTCGTGCAACGTTCTCCTCTACCCTCCTCCTTGCGAACGCTACGCTGTTAAGCGCACGGTAACAAAACGAAACTTCTCGCCGAGCTAAACATAGAAATGTCGAACCAAGTTCCACTACCTCGCTCTTCGCACGCGAGCTCAAAACGCTTCGCGGGGCTCTCGGAACACACCGTCCAGGCAGGCTATATGGCATGGTGGTCTCATCCGGCGCACGGAAAAGTGGCACCCCCGCCTCTTCAACCACTCTTTTCGAAGCACCCTACACTTTTTTTTTTATTTCTTCTACGCAATACCTTTATGCGCGTTTATTTCTCCCCTGCAGACCCCGCGCCCACCGAAGCTCTAAAGTGAGAGTCCACCCAGACGGTATACCCGCTGTAGCCCGCATCGTGTGTGTCTGTTGGGGGCTCCTGGCAACAGGCGTCCCCTCCGCACGCAATGCGAAGCCGGTGCAGCTAGGCGCCGCTAGTCACGCGAACCTCGAAGGGAAAGAAATACATAAATGGTACGGCGCCGTGCGCAGCTCGATCGTGGACACTTTGTAGCCGGATCGGGGCCCCTGGTAACTGTCTCGCTGAGCCAGATGTGGGACAGGTGGTGGCAGTTCCCCCTTCGTGCAACAGCGACGTCTAATGCGTACGCAACTGCATTAGGAGGAAACGGAGCTAGAGCTCATGTAGAGAAACCAGGGCGCAGGGCGTTGACGAGACATGTACATAGGCAGGTACATAGAAACAAACACGGAAACATAGACAAGGTAGGGAGGAAGGTAGGCAGACAGTGAAGTGTTGGCTTTCAATGGAAAGTGTAGATGCTCAGCTGCTAGCGTTAGGCATCTTCGAATCCAGGAGTAGCCGCTGGACTGAGCGCTCACGCTGTTCCCGATAAATAAAGGTACGATCAGTCCCACAGTATGACCACAGAAACCGGGTTGACTAAGACCAAAGGTAATGCCTAACAACGTTTCCTCAACGTACCTCAATAGGAACGGTGCATCTAAGATATATTTGCGCCTCTCACGTAATACAAAAACATAAGTTAGCGAGTGAGAGAGCTTAGCAAAAGCCTTGCTACAGACAGGACTTACTACTACAGGTGGATGGCTGAATATAAGAGGGTACAAAAAATAATAAAGCAACAAATTAGTAACAAAAGCGAGGCTTATAAAGGTTCTTTGGGAATTCTCGAGAACCAAAGCGTTTCGAGCGAGGCACTCGCTTTTACTATCGCTTACTGTTAGACAGCACGCGAGAAGCCTCTCCTGCAGGATCGTAACTTTAACGCTCTCGCAAGTAGTAATATTAGTAATGGTACTAACAAAAAGTCCGGAACACAATGTAAAGAGCAAGATGAACAGGACGGGCGATAAACTAAAACAGGAAGCGTGGGCGACCGGCACCCCAAAGAAAGTGGGCACGGAATAGCAAAAACAAATTCAAAACGGACACAAGGGGGCCCAGGCGGCACAACAGGAAAAAAAAAAAAAAAAAGAACCCGAGAATGCCTCACAAAAAGTTTAAACAGAGCAAGTGAGCGAAAAGCGGCGACTCGGCGAAGCACGCAAGAACGGGGAGCGGTGCCCAAGAGAGAGCAAGCTTCAACTTCAGCAACACCGCAAGCACCAGCAGTCCACAAAGAGAAAGATGAGAGGAAGTTCCAAGGCGTCAGCAGCACTGGCGGTGCCGAGGCAGGCAAGGTATGGAGCGGCCCGTCTGCAGCGCTGGTGGTCCCGTCCATGTCAAAGAAGCCAACGCCAAGTGAACAACACACGCAGCACATCTCTCATTCTCTCTCCCTCCTTTCCGCTCTAAACTAGCGTGACTTTGACGTCGAAACGGCACGTTCACTTCATCCCCTCTTACTCCCCCCTGTCCTTACAACCCCCTAGATCGTCACTCCCCCACTCTTCGCAGTGACGTCGACGACGACGACGCACTTCGGGAGTCGACAGAAGTGATCCCGAGACACGCCAACTCGAAGTCGAACCGAGAATCCCAGACGACGGGAGAGCAGTCGCCAGCTACAGCAGTACACACACGTCTCAGCGATGCGAAAATACAACAGCAAAACGCGCTGGCGACTGGTTAGTTTATTCGCTTGGATACACTTTCATTTCTTTCTCTCTCTCTCTCTCCTTTATTTATTTATTTATTTTTTTTTTCTGCGTGCGTGCTTCATCGAGCGACGAGAGCATCAGTGCAGCTTGGACAGTGTTCGCTTTCTCGTAACAGTGACTTTCGAGGAACGGTTTGCACACGCAGCCCCGGATATGGAAGAACATAATACGGAAAGAAGAAAAAAAAATAAACGAAAAAAAAAAAGAAGGCAGGAAGGCGGGAGAAATAAGCGCGGGGCATTTACGAAAATGGCAGGTCTTCGTCGTTCCGCGACTGAACAGAAGAGAATAAAATGAGCGGAAAAAACGACAGAAATAAAGAAAGAAAGTGAGGGGACGCACAGTTTAGCAATGAGAGTTTTCGAGGGGGCCGGCTATGCGGCTTAATGAGCGTCTCGCGCGAGCGCAGCCGTACATCTCGTAGCTGCAGCAGAGCGACGATTAAAAAAGAAACGCACTGCACCCAGTCCAGCCCATGACAGCCAGTCTCTCCGGATGCAGAGTACACGACGAGAGATGAGTGAAGTGCATCTGGTATACTACGTCGTTGAAGAAGAGGCCCGGGCGGGGGAGGAGGCGACATTGCGTGGTACAGTGGTACTAGCATGAAGGCAGGAGGTTGGGTCTCTCTGTATGCGACGGACTGGAGATTCGAGAAAGGAGACGATTTGCCCGCTTAGAGAGAGAGAGAGAGAGAATTAAGTGAAAGGCTGCTCTTTGTCGGTTACGCACGATGAAATGCGAATGTGAAGCGAGGCAGACGACGAACGAGTTGAAAGAGGACTCAACTGTCCGACTTTTTCTTTCTTTTTTTTTTCTTTGTGTGTGTGTGTGTGTGTGTGTGTGTGTGTGTGTGCGTGCGTGTGCGTGTGTGTGTGTGTGCGTGTGCGTGTGCGTGTGTGTGTGTGTGTGTGTGTGTGTGTGGTTTTGCTTTCTGAAGCGCCGCGTCGTGCTTGCTCGCTGTGAACTTCGTGCGCTAGTGAGATAGCTGAACTCTAATATTTCGACCGTATTCATGAACATTGTTTCATTTAGGTGTCCCTTTCGTGGGAGACAGGGTAGACGGCGTCACATCCAGGCGCCAACTACTACTAATTAATGCACATATTAGAAAAATGAGTTCCGATACTATAGTAACAGAGGGTCAGGATATGCCTCAAGAGCGTGCTGCTGCTGCTGCTGCTACTACTACTACTACTACTACTACTACTACTACTACTACTACTACTACTACGACGACGACGACGACGACGACGTAGTGTTCTTTAGTAGTATAGCGGATTTTCATGAGATCCGCCTACATCTGCTTAGTATCAATTGGCAGTAGTGTAAGACGGTCAGGGAAACCCGTGAACAGTCTGCTACGATTACTAATGTATATACCTAGCACTATTCAGTAGTAGTAGTAGTAGCAGTAGTTGTAGCACTAGTACTAGACCTATAGGAGGAAGCGATGCCTCTTACCCTTTAATGTTAGTGGTAGTAGAAAAAAAGAAGAAGAAGAAAGAGAAAGGCGGCCACTTGAAAAAAAAAAAATCACACGAAAATTAGAGCGCCTAAACCACGGTGAAGAGATCGCCGGAGGGAATGGTTACGACGACAGGCGTGAGTGCCCACGGTGAATGTCTCGCGAAGTCCTTGAAAGTCGGAAACCGCAGAACGAGCGATTTCCTGGTCTTCCTCGGCTTTTTCTAGCCGAGCAAGCTTGAAAAGACTGAGAAACCCGGAAATGAGGAGACGCGCCCGCCAAGTGATTACGTTTGAATAACGTTTCACAGCAGAGTTCTTAAGCAAAGACTTTGGTTCCAGTTAGGTGGATCCGAATACTGCGCAAAGTTATGCTTCATGGCGAATGCGGAAGAAGCAGGTTGCGAGAAAGGCCGAACGAGATGCGTAATTGTTTCGACTTACTTGTCAGCTATAGTGGAAACTGAGTTAGGGCTAGTTCCGTCTTGCGGCTACCACGAAAAAGTATACGAGGCAGGAGCCTTGCGCATTGCGCAGGTGAAAACTTTCTTTGCGCAATCGCAGTCATTAAGCGACTACCTCACTTTTGGGGACTTCGCTTGCGGCGACGACCAAACGTCGAGACCAAGCTCAAAGAAGACTCCACGTTACGACCACAGACTTAAACGGAACACTTTGAAGTAGACTTCGAAGTAAGTGCACACGTTCCCTTCCTCTTGTATACGGACGTTTATGCAAGCGCGACGAGACTTTCTTGCGAGGGCGACGTTTGCGCGGGAAAGCGCGGTCTTTGTTGTTTCAGGTGGAACATTTTTTTTTTTTTTTTTTTTGCGTGCAGACAACATGGAGCAGGTTTCCTAGAACCAAAACATACATAATTACACGACGCGCTGATGTGGCTCTTAGAGACTTCTTCAGTCCACAGAAAGCAATTAAGATAGCGCCAGGCACGCCCGGCTACACATAAACACGACAAGGAAATGACATAAAGGCAGAACGGCGCTATAGCTAGCCCAAAGAGAACGACGTCAGAAAGGCTTAGTGTCCATGTAAATGCTTCCACAGGCTTAGTGTTCATGTACGCCTCTGTAAGAATTACGTACATGGACAATAACAGTGCCGCATTTTGTTCAGACTAATACAAGGGACACCAACTGTGGCGTACGCTAATAGCTGTGTCGCTTATTAAAAGCGCATATTAAACGAAACGGCATATATTGCAGCTCCTATTAAAACAAACGAACAGATCTGTATTCACCGGTGCCTTGGGGCCTCGGAAGCCTGCTACCTATTACGCACAGTGTTCTATATAATGACGTAAACGTAAAAAAACCGTGCAGTATATTGAATGGTGTAGAATGGCGGAAACTGCTGTTGCATTAAGCAGTGTGTCGTTGATACCGAAGTTCGCATTCTCCGACGGGCATTTACAAACCCAAAGTTCTTTCCGGCCGCCACGAAATGAATTCCTACAACCGCCGAGGCAAGAAAGCAGGACCTGCGCCCGCCGACGTGCCTGAATAAACCAAGCTGAACACGCAACCATGCAAGACACAGCAGTAGCCCTCTCCTGCTATTACCGGGGCACTCGGTGGCGCAAGATAGGGGACACCCTGAAGGTATACCGCCGCTTGACCTCGTCTCCGCGGATATTGTCAATTCCACGCAGTACAGCAGGAACTTTGCATTCCCATTTCATAATGGCAATTGCAAAGAGGAGCATCCTGAATGTGTATTATTCATCTCGTAAACGTATATAAACACAACAAAGAGAGAAAGAGAAGCGGGCTATCACTTGCCCACTAAAGGGGACATCACGCATACACGCTTGAAGAGGGGAAGAAATTGAGAAAGAGAAGAAAAAGGAGATACAGATAGTTTAACGAATGGGGAAGGGATAACCCATCCCATCTCACGCAGAGTACGAGCATTCGAGAGGAGAGTCTAATTCTCGTAGTCGCGAATAATTATCGCACAGGCTTTGTGAGCCTCATATCGAGTTGAAGCTAAACCTTTCGGATACCGAGAAATCATCTTAGGCGCGATACCAGCAAGACGATTGCGTCAATACACCAAATTTTGCAACTGTGAACTTAATATACCAGGGGGAAACAGAGTAGCCGAAGGCTGGCATCTAAACTCGAGCAGAGATCAGCTGAGGCCGGTAAAGCCTGCGGTTTGTTGCGTGAACGAAACGCACCACGATGTGCGAGCCTTCGCTGCAGTGCACAGAATTAGCGAGAAACGGAACACTGCAGGGTAGCCTAGCCGCCGAGCGGCTACAGTTCCAGCTATACACGCTGCCTGAAGCGCGGATCTTTTGTGTCCCAAGCGGAGCTAGCGCGGCAATCATCCGCAAGGACATTTTGCGCCTCATCTTATAGCGGTCGTCGCGTGACGCAACGTCCTCGGTTAGACTCGGTTTTTCGCGTCCTTCATTCGATACGGGCGATAGAGGACGACGACGACGACGCGAGCGCGCGCGTGCACACGCACACATGTGTGGACAGAGACGCATGGAGACGTCTTGTACAGTAGCCGTTGTGAAACGGTTTACGCGACGTTGACTCCTCGAAGCGTGCAGAAATGAGCGCGTCGAGGAAAGATGGAGAGGGAGCTCGACTTCGCTGCGACCCGCCGTCGCACAAAGAAAACGGAAATGACTCCGGCCGGAAGGTATTTCGACGGCGTGCACCGCGAAACCGTCCCGCAACCCAGGATAATTACCCTTGGCTTGGCGCGGCTAGCAAAGAACGATGGCCAGAGCTGTGGACGGCCGGGGGCAGGAATCGACGGACGACGCAATGACGCAGCAATTCTGCTCCTGCGTTTGCGCACGCAATCCAAAGTGCTGCACTTTTTTTCAGACTGTCGCTTGCGCGTTCAAGGCTTTCGAGAGCAAACCCCAAGAAAAACTAACCGACTCGCAAAAAAAAAAAAAATACACGCTACAATGTATAATGGCCTCTGCGTTGGTTCTAGCAACGCGAGATCAATCAAACGAAAGGCTAAAGGCAAAAGGAATATATTAGGGCAGCCATGCGCCGACAGTTATCCAGTTCCGAGTTTCCGTCGCCGCGAGATTTCAGATACAAACGTCAGATCATTAGCGTTGCATCACTACGTCCAGCTTTGAGGACTTTCGCACGTAATAGCGGACGACGCATGCACGTATACAGTCGCGTTCAACATGAGCTGCAACATGGTGTCCGTGGTCGAAGGGGCTCCAAGATTGCACAGCAGCGCCGACATAGGAAAAAAATGGTTTAATAAGTACCACTAAATGAAATCGTGCTTAGTTCTCCATTTTTTTTTTCCGCACTTCGGTGACCTCTGTGCAGTATTGGAGCCCCTTCAACCACGGCCACCAAGTTGCAGCTCATATTGAACGCGACTGCACATACTTATGCTACAATGTCGCATTAACATGCAGGCATGTACTTCAACTACTATGCAAGACTCTTTATAATACACTGTACGGTCAACGCACTCACCTTATCCCTGCCAATGTAAGTCAGCGTGAGCTACAGTGGCCTGCGGAGGTAACCCGAAACAATGCCGCACACGAAACCCTAACGCATACAACACCGATATCAGTATACCTCTTTGCTTTTGCGATTTCTTCCTCCATAGCCGTCTCAGTTTCGTCACATCGCAAGCGCGAGCGAATTCAATATAGTCCGCGAAAAAGAAGAAACGCATATCGCAACACAAAAGGGACAGCAACAACTATAGTCACACCCGACCCGCCTTTCCGAAACAGATTTCCACACGCAGACGTCCAAGTTATTCTCCTATACTACAGACTCGTACAGGAAAGAATACAAAACGTTACAAGCCGGCGTGAATGTATGGTATAAGCGGAGAATAAGGAAAGCAGAATGAAGCAAAGTTCCCCGGCCTGGCTCGTCGAGGAACGGCTCGCGCCCTGCAGCGGCCGCGGAGGCGTGAAAACAATCGAGCCTTGCTGCAAGCGCCATCCGCCAGCCCCCCTCCCCCCCTCTTAAGCCTCAGCAGCAACAAACACGCACAGACACACGGGCCTCGCTCTGTGTAAGGTGCACTGTGAGGCAAACGCTCGCAGACCCCCTCCCTCCCTCCTCCACAACTCACCAAACCCCTCATCCTGCTGAGTTACACGAAGCGAGCGGCTACAGGAATATACACGCGGAATGAAAAACAACACCAATGCCGAAAGGAGAGCAGCCAGCAGCAAAAGAGCGGCGCCAGAGCCTCGAAATTTGCATGTAATGAAGCTCTCGCTCACCGAAACGACCGAGACCCGCGCGCCGTTCACACTGCGACGGCGGTTGTATCGCGCGCTTTTTTTTAATATATATATCTTTGCTTCCTCGGCAAAACTCACATTCCGTACCCTGCATTCTCCTTCTTATTCTTTCACTCTCCTTTGGTTCGCAGGCCACCTTCTTCCCAAGCCACATGCCGTCCCATTTCGCGCGCACCTATAGAGCCGCAACGCCCCGATAATTCTATGCAGTGTAGCCGAAAGTGACAACCCCGTCGCTTGGACCGAAGGAAGGGGACAGCACTCGCGCTGGCTACGATACAGCATCATTCGGCTATGTTCCAGCACGCTTGCAACCTTATAGCAAAGTGGCTCACGACAGTTCACCCTCCGTATTTTGGTGTCTCACAAAGAACAAGACAGCTGAACTAGCTAGGTGGTCAACTCTAGCAAAAGGTGAAGAAATCAACAGTGGGCAAACGAGAGACGTATCAGCATGACGCCAGCGTTTTTGATAACAAAAGACTCTCTTCTTCAGGGTCGAGGTATTGTGTTCGCCCTAACAAAGACAAATCATGTTATCGAAACGCTGGCTTCCGCTGAGCCCTTGTTCAACAACTGATGATCACTTGAAGTGTTCAGTGTTATTGCGAACCCATCTGCCTCGTTTGAATTAGTACAGGAGGGACACTAGTAGTCAAGTGATTAGGAGTGAATTACACAACTCCGCATCAACCATGTGTGGTCAGATGCCTTACTCGCCAAGGTGCTATACCCTCCTGTATCGTGTTAGGAATTACTCCTCGTATACACACAGGACATGATTAGTTAAGACTGGGAGATCTGCTTCCCAGTCTTTGCACTTTATGTGGTCAAACTGGTGACGTGGAACACTTCGTCTGGTTGTGCCTGCAACTAGATGTGGACAGAAAGGTGGTTAATTCACGGTCTACAGAAGAGGGGTCTTCTACGTGCCAATTTTCAGTGTCGTAGTTCCGGAGGGCCTGAAATAACCAGGAAGATATTTTCGTTCGACGCCTGTTGATTGCTTGGTAAAAGCGTTTGGTAAAAACAGCCCGTTACGAATATCGTAATAAATCCTCAGACGGAACAATTGCCGGCAAGGCACGCCAGGCCTATATATATATACCCCGCATTTTGCAGCAACACCACTATCAGGAGTGAACAATGCCAAAGTTTAAAAGAAGCACTCGTCTACAAGCTAGTGCAAATGAAAGAATTGAGAAGACTGACGAAGGGACTACTTCGTCCCGCGCAGGAAGCCGGTGCATATGCCGGCTCTGCCACCTTTTTCCTTTGATGCACAGAACTACTGTTCACCTGAGGTGCACGGCGTCCCCGCTAGCTCACCTGCGCGCTCCCGCAGAATCTCAGATTTTTCAATTCTTTCATTTTTTTTTCTTTTAATATGTTTTTTCAGCCGTCCGTTCGCAGGGACCGCACTATTGGACCAGCCGTGGGATGGTGGCTATGTGGAGATATTCGCTTCTTCTCCCTACAGATTGCGGTCAATACTTCCGCGGACACGCCCTGCTGCCATTCGAGTGGGCAATGCGTGCTTATCGATGCTTTGAAGCCAGTCAACGGTGCTCATTTATGTTTGGATTTTTTTCGATTCGCTAAACCCACTATCTTGTTGCTAAAATAAAGCATCGAAGACACGCAACAACCGTGTCTTTAATGTTGCTTTCAAGTTGCACAGAATGACTTCTAAAACCGTTCTGTCGGATTGCATGCGCACTGCTTTCAATTCAGAAAAACAATAAGGCTACGCTGCGGTTTCATACATCGTATTATATACGTCACAGCTGGTGCTATTTGATACATAGCGTGAGAGACAAATATTAATGCAAGCAAGCCCTCTCCTAACTGCGTGGTCAGCAGACGAAACTTCTTTTTTATGCAGAAATGCACCGACATGGAACAGTGTCAGGCGGTCTGGAATCACAGGAATAGATATAACTTGCTCCCATCGCATTCTGTAGCTATCGTGCCATTGTTACGACATACACGCAATACATGCTTCTGACGTCATGCAACGCAAAGCGCAGTGTTACTTTAACGAGCACAATGACGACGGGACATGCGTCACACAGCTGTACTAGACTTTCGCTATCTAAAGCTCATACTTGAAGATTTTATGCGATAAGGTTCACAATACCTTGCAACCGAGACACGAGAAAAGAAAAATGCACCGCGACTATCTTGCAGGCAATTTCGAACCTTCTGAGGACTTTCCTCTCCTTGCTAAAATAAGTACGGAAGCGAAAAGAATACGCAACGCTAGTTTGCAGGACGGAAATGGCACCGGCTTCTACGCATGCGAAGAAAGAGATCTACGCAACACGTTCTGTCCAGTGCAAGACGGAATGGGGCAAGATCGGCTTTCAGCATACAAGTGCGATGTAACGCGACGAGGCCTCAAGAAAGCTGTAAGCCAAGAAAGAAAAAAAGGAAAAAGTAGGCCCCGGAAGATCAACGAAATAGCATTCTTATTGTACGTATATAGTACTCAAAACGAAGCAGCGCGCACACACACACACACACACACACACACACACACACACACACACACACACACACACACACACACACACACACACACACACACACACACGGCAGAGAATTCCATAAACGCACGATGGAACGAAAAGAACACGAAGACCGTGTAATTGAATTCTTGGGCCGAGAACACGCGCAGCGGTGGCAGCTAACAGGTTTTTATTCATACTTTGCCAAACACGTGTTCCGTCTCCCTTCAGATAAGATATCCGTGTTCCGTAAAAGCACGAGAAGAAAAAAAAAAAAAAAAAGGGGGGGGGGGGGGGCAGAACGTTGGCGGGCGCACACTCTCATTTCCGCCCTTCAACCGGGAACTTTCTCACTTCCTACAGTGAGGTAAGAAAAGAGCAGGATGATACAGCGTTCGCGCAAATGCAGTCTTATTCCGAGAGCCCTAATACACGCATTCCATTCAACCCACCACTCCTAGTTGGATTTTGTCTCTTTTACTTTTTTTCTTTAAAGAAGAGGCGCGTCTAGACAGCTGCGTGGAACGAACAGATGACTTTCGCGGCTCACGCGATGAAGCCATAGACCCTCCGGACCTATATATCACAGTTGCGAGAAGAAAATCATTTTTTATATTATTATTTTAAAAATCGCAGCCTACGCGTTAGCCAGTTCGGGGTACAGGGAACGCACGCGGTTTACCAAAGCTTCCGAGAAGTGAAATCCGGTCGGTTCCAGGACATTTGGACGAGAAAGAAACGGCAAAGAAAGGCTCGAGCACTCCGCGATGTTCAAGCACGCAGAACAAGCACCGTAATGCGCCAAGTTGCCAGCGGCGCGCGAGAACGTGTTGAAGGTGAGTGGTTTCGGTCTAGCGGAGGCGCGTTATGCATGTTCACGAAAAAAATAAGGAGAGAGAGAGAGAGAGAAAACAGAAAAAGAAAGGGAGGCTCACGTGTAAGGATGCATGAAAATGGTACTTCAGATCTCTGCGGTACATCGATGGCATTATCACGGCGGAGACGTATGAAACTGTCCTGTCTTCTACGCAGGGTGCGAGAAGAAAGCCCACTCGTGAGGTCGAAATAATGCAGCAGCATAATAGTGCCTGTAGTATACGAATGCGGGTTTCACAAAGCAAAGTTTGGGCGCTTGTAGGAAGAGAACTTTTGATGGTTGCAACAAACCGTCAACAAGGCGTAGACCTACTATCATAGAATCATATAAGGATGCCGCGATATGTGGGCATGAACGGCGTCGTAATGTTTTTTTGTTTTTTTTTTCTCTCTGCCGATGAACAGTTATAGTTACTCAAGAAGACACGCTGTTGAAATTCATGACGTCACGGCCGGGAGGCAGTGCGCGGTAACTTCAAAAGGGTGCCTCCACCCATCTTCCGTTCGCGCGTATTTTCTGGCTAACCCCGCCTCTGCTTAAGGGCCAACTGTGATCTCCTCGGTATTCTAAAAATTAAATTCTGGGCTTTTGCGCGCAAAAACCATTATCTGACTCTATACGATGTTCCAGCCCACTCGTTCCAGCCAAGCCGTTCAACGAAAAAATAAAATAGTTTAAAGTCACGGTGCAAGAAAGCGGTTTTAAGAATTACGGTGTTCGATCGTTAGAACGCTGACGACTGAACACCGTGTTTTCACCATATTTCTCTCTCTCTCTTTCGTTGAGTAGCTTCGCTAACGCTAGCTGGGACGCACGGTATGTGAGGCACGTGAAGTGAGCGGGGGGGGGGGGGGGGGGGGGGTCGGATTATTTTCGTTGCGCTTCTTTTAACGACGTGCACTTAAGCACGGAACACGCACGTGTTCTGCTGTTCTCGTGCTCCGAAGCGTCACGCCGTAGCCACTAAGCCACCGCGGCGGCTTTCTCGGTACTCTAACAACGCCGATTTACTTATACAGTTTACCTTAACATTCCCCGTTGGTGACCCTTTGATGCTTGTTCGGGCCAACTACTGCGTAGTACGGCGACTGTACGTCGCCCGGGTTTCGCCGCAGTAAGCGCGGCGGCGCACGAAACGCCTGCGGCGGACAAAGCGTCGTCCAATGTCTCCCCCTACGGCGTCGCGAAGACAAGCGACGAATCTGAGCGCGCACGACACGAAAGCGACCCAGTCTCGATGGGCCAAGACGGCGGTAGCCAAGCCGAGCCAACGGAAACGAAAAAAGAACGGGCCGTAGCATGGGTGCCGCGCGCGCGGACCAAGCCAGGAAGCTACGCGTATATAGCCTCCGGGGGGAGGTGGCGGTGTAGAGGACGAGGAGGAGTGCGGCGGCCGAAAGAGAGCGCGCAAGAAGGCATGTGCCCCGTAATCGATGGTCATTACGGGGGGCATCGCTGTTCCTCGACGCGACGCGGCGGCCAAAAATGATCGCCGCCCGGAATTAGGACAGGCCACGCGGGCGACATCAAAGGCACCGCGGGGGACTCGCGAACGCCGATTCAGTCCTCTTCGTGCGCCAGCTCCGGCAAACCTCCTCTCCCCGTCTCTCCCATCGAAGGGAAACAGAAACAGGAAGGCTGTAATGAGAGAGACGGGCCCGAAACGAGCCACATACTTGACGCTCTCCGTGCTCTGGACGCTGTGAGTAGGCTCGGATATAAAACTCCGAGGTATAACAACGCACGTGAGTTCGCTCGCGCTTCGACGCTGTGACACCGCGTAGCCGCGAATCGGCCGCTCTGCACAGTCTGGTGACACGGCGCAGCCTTACACGAATACAGTACTGTTGTACTATTTACAACACTACTGTATATATAAACTTTCGTATGGAGTTTACTCTAAGTACTTTAATATAGCTTGCTATCTACTATTCTGTATAAAGCTTATGTGCCTCTCAGTCTCTATATAGAGCTTGCTCTAAGCGCTTCTGTACAGAGTTTGCTATGTGCACTTCTAGACTTGAGCTTATTCTATACTATGTCCTCTTGTACAGAGTTTATGAGCTTCTCTACAGAGCTTACTCTAGACACTTCTGTAAAGAATTCACTGTATACACCTCTGTGTAGTATTTACACTTATGTGCCAGAGTTTACTTTTGGAGCTTTCGTATACAGAGTTGTATCTATACGTAAGCAGCCTCCACAGTTTGGCACACCTCCTGAACCCGCACCACCGTCGACATTCGACCTGATTCAGAGCGAAAAATACGTTGACAAACGTTGGATCATATCGGAGCTTGAAGGAGAAATCTATCTAACTCCGGAAGCGGCAAGGTTTCGAAGCTGCCGATTTCACCCGTCTTGCCTTCTGTGGCTGCCTCCCATCGTTCTGTCGTACAACCTCTCCGAGTGGCTTGAGGGTAACAACATGGAGTAATGTGGCAACGTCTAGAACTGGTCCTCAAGACCGCGCCTGCGTCCAAAAGGGCACAGTGCGAACGCGACAACTATGTGCACAGTGAAAGACACGACCACTACGTACGACAGACTTAACAACGTACGACCACACTCTTAACAACGTACCACCACAACATCCTACACTCTCAACCACAACAACAACAACAAAGGGGGGGGGGGGGGGGGGGGGGTCGGCATATTCACTAACTAAATACTAACGATTCAGTCAGAAAAATAAAATAAAAACACTATCGTCTTAGCAAGTGAAGTTAGTGAAGTGGTACGTAGCTAGTAAGATTCCCCACCTGGCTGAAGATAGTGAATAGCACTAACTCAAAGACTCTCCAGAGTGTATAATGGTGGTGTAATTAGGGGCTGGGAGCCGACCGCATGGTGTCTAGCTCAATCACAGCTCCCTCGTCCAAGCTTTGCCTCGGACACTGGTAAATAACGGTTCTCGAGCGCACTTCCCTCGGTCTTTCATTCTCCCCTAATGAAACTCTAGTGAGCTTCGGTCTGAATAGAACGCTTTAATAACCCACATCCATATGAGGAAGCATACATACTCCCGGAAACCGCGATTTCGGTTAGCGTTAGGGAGACCCGGATGATCAGGATTAATCAAGTTATACCTCGACTAAAGCCTCCTACTTGGCACAGGTGTAGTTTTGCGGCGTAAAGCACCGGCAACTACTGCACGTACGACCAGCATAACTTGAAACATGAACAAGAAAGAAAAAACCGATCGGAACACCAGCTACGCGTAATTACAGGTGTATGGGAATGCGATGCGAAATCAAACCGTAATAGGTTTCTGAGAATGGTTTAGTCCCAGATGTATATACAGTCGAGTCCAGAAGTCTACAGACCCACGGCATCTGCAAAAACTTTTAATTTCTTCTAGCATAGCCATGCAACGTGAAATTGTGTTAACGCACGACGCTGGTCAAACAGGTGCACGTAGCAGTACGACTTGATTTCAGCCTTTATGTCTATAGGCTGCGAAGAAAAAAAATATATATATTTTTAGTGGCACCTCTGGTCCTTGAATTTTTGCGCTCAACTGTATGCTTCGGAGCTTAACTTAAACCAGGGTTACAGACACGCAAGCGAATCTGCAAACGTGACAAGAAACTCCATTCATTTTTCGTCGTGTTCGGACTGGATTTACGAAAGGCTTTGAAGAACGTGCTGGCGCTAAGCAAAGGGACACGGAAAGAAGTACGGGTCAACGCTGACAAACTTAACAAAATCAGCGTTCGGCCCTGTTTCGTTCCGCACTTCCGCGTGTTCCGCGCATGACCCAAAGAAGGCGGGGGGGGGGCTCTAAGTAACGGGCCCAGCGAAAAACAATGGGTGCCGTGCCTCGCGAAGCGATCGGTGACCGCGCTCGCGCCTATAGCACACGCGGAGTTCCAGTTTTTTTTTTTTTTTTTTCCTCGCATCTTATTAAGATCGTCCACTGCTTCCTCGTCCTAAACAAGGATTGCGAGATTCATCAGTGGCACGTAATACGTTCCAATGAACCCCTCTTTCGCGAGCGAGAGCGCGCCGTATACACCGTTCAATCAAGCCGCCCCCCGCGTAATGCCGGCAATGCCCGTCCGTTAACTCCGCCTCGCGACCACGACCAACTGAGACGGTTTGGGTTAGCGCAAACATGTCGCCGGGTAGCGCGATCCATTAAGCCTGGCCTCCGCGCAGAGGGGCCCCGACGGCCGAAACGAGCCGACCCATCGAACGCAACGGAACGAGATGAACTAACGAGGCGATGCGTAATTCCGGAAGTTCCGGATCGAGCTCACTCGAAGAAAAACATTTGAGTGTGACCCAAAACACGGACGACCGCGACTACTACGTCTGCAGAGGATGACCGCTATCTACGCTGGACGTGTCCTGGGCTGTTGCACTTAGAGGTGTGAAGTTGAGAAGTGACAAACCTGAAGACTATTAAACGCTGGGTGACGAACAATACATTTCATAAGTCGCTCTTGCAGTATGTGCATAAAAACGGGTCTCCGCACATATATTGGTAATTTAATGACGATGTTAAGCCGCGTGACGTCCCAAGTGAATAAAACAGAAAAAAAGAATAAACGTTACGAGAATGTCGATGACTGAAGACTGTCCGGCGCGTGCGTCGTAGACTTGGAATGAAATTCTGGATGGATTTGGAATTTGTATTTCTGGTTGATTCCTCTAAAAAGAAAGATGACAACGATGCAACGTGGAATCGCTCTTATACACTTAACAAATATTTCTTGCAAAAGCTGAAGCAACACATATACTGTGCATTTCAAGAGGGAAGGCCAGGAGTCCTTGTACATTTCAACACGGGGCGCTTTATGAACAACTAAAGCACGATCATAAGTTTTGCTTTCTTAAATGCATATTGTTTAATTGATCGAAGCAACAACCTTCCCACACATGACGTCACTCTCAGAGCACACAGTGCTGCCACCTGTCCAGAGAAAATGCCGCTACACCTGCATTCAAGAACAACGATAAGGACAGAATGTTCACCAGACACGAGTCTAACGACGCTCCAAATCGCGACGCATTGAAAAAAAAAAAAAAGACGAAGTTAAGCGCGCGCGCACGCGCGCGTACACACACACACACACACACACACACACACACACACACACACACACACACACACACACACACACACACACACACACACACACACACACACACACACACACACACACACACACACACACACACACACACACACACACACACACACACACCATATGTTTGGCAAGTGAAGTGAAAGCTATGGTGGTACAGAACAGAACCGAATATACACTGACTGCCGCAGAAAGCGAGATGCGAAGGGCTCCGTTTAAATAGATACGCACGGTGTGAGATAAAAAAGCGATTAAAGAAAACCTACTAACATTGCGGAACGCTAAAGGCGTAGAGAAACGCCTCACTAACGAAGCTCCTCAAGGCAACCGCATAGGCCACGAATAAAGTTGCACGCTGGCGTCTCTTGGTTGTGTGCCCCTGAACGTTGTCCCTGCTTCATTTAAACAATGAAAACGGAAATGAAAACAATGAAGATGGAAACGCCCGTGGGCACAGCTTGTGTATAGATGGCGCTAACTGCGCCAAGACCCATCGGCCTCGGAACGACAGTGCGAAAGAATTAACGATGCAGAACGCCCTGAAGGATGTCCATAACTAAAATCCCCATCAGCATTTACTCGAAATTCAGAGCCTGCAGAGAACAGTAACAGAAATTTACAAGAACTACAGCTCCTGCGAGGTAACTGTGGCTGTCGGGCGGAGCCAACACTTCTCTCGGCACCGTGAAAGACATACGCAAGAAAAGTGACCCGAACGTCGCGAAGATTGCGTATAGAAAAAAACAAGGTCAAGGGCCGCCAAGAAGTAAACGAGAGAAGAATAACAAAAACACATATACAGAAAGCGACGTGGAGTAAAGGGAACGACGTGTTGCAAGGTATAGTGTATACTGCTGCACGCTTGCAAGATGCTTGCAGCTCTACCAGTGCGCGCAGTACGGCGCGCAGACTCCTTAAATTCGCGCCCCTGTGGACGAGGCAACACAACGGGACAAAAAGAATAGAAAAGTAAGAACAAGAAAGTCAAATATCAAGTCTGTTGCAATTCGTCCAGGCGCGTTCTCGCGCACACACACGCACGCACGCACACACACACACACACACACACACACACACACACACACACACACACACACACACACACACACACACACACACACACACGCACGCACGCACGCACGCACACACACACACACACACACACACGCACGCACGCACGCACGCACGCACACACACACACACACACACACACACACACACACACACACACACACACACACACACAGCAGTAGCTGATGCTCCGCTACCCCAGCACCTAACGGCCAGCGAAGAGGATAGGTGGGTGCCCGTTTGTGTATGTATGTGCGTACAAGTAACGGCCGCCACGGTACAGATATATCCGAGAGAGAGAGAGAGAGAGAGAGAAACGGGGGGGAGGGGGGGGGGAGGCCGCACATGGTCCATCCACCCGTTTCTTCAGGTCCTGCCATCGCAAGACCGGAGCGGCGCGAGCGAGCGACTTGTCCCTCATACGAACAATAGAATTGCGCTGCTCGAGCGATCGGAAGATCAAAAAGGAAAACACACACACACGTGCGCGTGTGCGTGCATACGCGCTTGCGCGCCAAGTGTTTTCAACTTGCGAAGTCAAGAACCCAGAAGACGCGGCGCTACTCGAAGAGAAAGTGTGGTCGAAGATGAGAGACGCGCGCCAACTGGATGCATGTGTCTCTCTGGCCGTCAGGACGCACCTCCAGCGAAATAGCGAAAGGGCGGTGGAACGCGAGAGACGTAGCTCCAGTCAGATGGAACGGCGGGACGACTATGACACACTGTATCCAGCATCTCCGCACGCGTTGCTCCCAATTCGGGACAGGGCAGCCGTCGTCACGGCGTGAAAGCAGGCGTCCATTCTCTGCGCGACGGCCCCTGTTTGTATACGCATACAAAGGCTACACGCGACCATATACGGGGAGTGACAAGCCTTCTCTCCTAGGATTGAATGCGTATGCAGCGTGCGCGCTTTCAATAGCCTGCGTGTTTGTAACAATGGAAAGAAGTGTGCTAAGACAGAGGCGGAAAATAAATGACTGCAAATGGGCACAGACACGGAGCGAAGTAGTCTTGGGGCGCTATAAATAGGTCAGTCGCCACAAGGCACCGTATAAATCAAAGAAACGAATATGTCCGATAAACGATTCCGAAACTATAAGCTGGAAACAGTAACGGAGTTAACGGTAACGTAATAAAGGTAACGGTAATGAAGTTTCGGCCTTTATTTACCGTATAAAGGGACGTTAAATGGCGGCACTAGATCAGTCTAGAAGTGGTGGATTAACATTTTGTTGCGGCAGTTCTTAAAAGAATCATTATAAAGCGCTTCAGGAAGATCAATAACTATAGCTAACAACATTAGCAGCAACTAGATCGTCGTCTTTGTTGCTGGTGGTGGTAGGGTGTGTGGGATAAAAAAAGCTGGGCGCATTACGAAAAAAAAAATCGGAATAAAAACAATCACTTACGCTTGCTGTCTGTATTAGCGCGTGGTTACGCAAAATACACAAATACAAACACAAATCTGAAGTATCTTTCCGTTGAGAAGTGCTTTCTTTTTTTAATTTTTTATGGCGCTCTGCATACAAGAATCGGCATAAATAAATTTAATTTTAGAACCTTCAAACTTTGGCAAAATCTAACCTTGAGTTCTTCGACTGCTTTTATGCCAAACGTTAGCTTAACCTAACCTCATCTTCCGCATCTCCCTCAGCGTGCCCATGAGAACGATTTGAAGTGCGCGCTTTGAGCGCTATGCACCACGCCGTGACGATATACATACGGACTCTCAGACTCGTTTTCCTGGAATATTTACTGCCTCGCTCAATGAAAGCAATCGAAGCAACGTAACTAGGCTGTGCGCTATGATCGAGCTCACCGTCAGCCAGGGTCATCGGATAAGCGTTACACCACCTGCGCTTTCGAAAACGGTCACGGACGTATCTCTGCGTCTCATCACACCCAGCCCTAATGGAAACACCAAGGAAAGTAACAAATTTTAAATGCCGACCTCGGTACTTAAAATCTTGAGACCCTCCATGTGGCTTCTCTGTGAGTGCGAATGAATCATATATAGCAAGGAGTAGCGGAAATGGACTGTCGCTTAGCAGATGTGATCGCTTCACAACAGTGGCACACTGCCCGTACGGCGAAGTGAAACGTCTTGTTTTATTAGCGTTTTCTCTCTCTCTTCTCCCCTAAGGCACTAGCGATGAAAGGAACGGTGTGGTACGACTATGGAGCCGAGCGCAGATGCTATTCAAGAACAACATAATTGCCCCGACACACGCCGATATCTCGGAGCTTCTAGATACTCCCGGACCTCTTTTTCCAGCATAAGAGCGGGGATACCAAGATAAGGCCGGTAGAATGTGGCGATTCCTTTTTGCTCGGTTAAATTCCTCTCTTGTGATCCGTGGCTTTCGGCCGGGTCGATCACGCTGATAACGTAAGCGGGGCGCCGCTCAGACCACTGAGGAAGCTGGAAAAGGAATAGCATTGAAATAGAGCCGTTATATTACCCTGGCCTACGCATTATTCCGGCCTATGTATATTCTGACGTAGTCTATCGTTGTGCACCAACTATAGTTTTGAGTAACACCTTGGCGGTTTCATTTTATTGCGATAGCGATTATATGGACACTCCAGGCGCATTTCTGCCGTCGCCGTGAGGTTCCGTATAAAGGCCAAGGGCGGCCTATGTTTACAAGTTTATGCGGCCGATAAAACTACTATCGTTACTTCGTGTAGCTGTCCACTAATTTGCTATCGCAATCGATGTCTTAGGCAGAATTTTGTTTTCGTGTTCTTTTTTTCCGAATACGCACCGGCCTTGAGCGAAGATTTTTTACTTGTGAGGCAGTCACGCGTCTTGCTTCCTTTGTGTCCAGCCCATATAATCCCGGGGCTGCGCCAACACCACCTATTCCGGCTATGCGCAGCAGCAACAAGGATATCACCTGCCAAACCGGAAACGAGCGGAACCTTAAGGCGGCACGTTAAGAAGAAACAGCGCACACATTTTGAAGGAAAGAAACAAAAGTTTGTTCGCACCTAAAAAAAAAAAAAAAAAAAAAAAAAAAAAAAAAAAAGAACAGCAGCAGCTTCGGGCTCTCGACTAAAACTATTTCTTCAAACTCTGAAACGGGTGTTTCTTGTCGGTTTTGCGAAACGAAAAACAGGCAAATTAGTTCTCTCTGCCCGGCAGCTACACAGTCGTCCGCAGAAAGGCATTGGCGGAGACAGAACAACACAAACAAGAAAGAAAGCCGCTCGCGGCGCGGCCTGCATCGACAAACACACACACGGGACTCATTTCCAAGCCATTGTATAGCGTCCTTGCGAAGCTTTTACAGTCAAAACGCCTTCTGGCTTGCGTTATTTCTTTCTTTCTTTTTGTTTTTTTCTCGTTCTTTCTTTTTTTCTTTCTTTCTCCCCGTCTTTTCTGTTCACTAGCCGCATTCGGAAGGCAGCCAAAAAGGACATGCGTCCTCCAATACTTTTTTTTTTTTTTTTAAGCAATGGGAGTTAAGTGGTGGAAGGAGGGATGCTGTTTTTTCTTTACGTTCTCATTTTCTTTCTTTTTCTCTTTTCTGCGGTTCCCTAATTCATTCTCCGCTCGCAGTGAGGAGAGCTTATCGGAGACAGTGCTCGAGGCGACTGCGGCGCGTCGCCTCAAAGGGGACACACACATGGCAAATGGAGCTGGCCGGACAGGGAGCTTAAAGAAAGCGCGGCAAAGATTGCAGACAATGGAGGCCGGGACAACATGGAACCCATTGTCGGCACTTGTCATTAAAGAAAAAAAAAGCGAGAGAGAGAGAGAAGGCTTAGCTGGGGAGCCCGAAGTGAGCCCGGATACAAAAAAAAAAAAAAAAAAAAAAAAAAAGATAAAGACGGAAAAGAACATTCAGCAGTATGCAACCAGAAGTGACCAAAGATAGACGGAAAAAGAAACACGATAGCATCGCCGAGACCAGATGGTTGCCAATTGTTGCATTCAAGCAGCAAGCTCGCAGGTGGTTGCGCCGGTATGAGCTATAAGACGGCTGCACTGGCGTCCTTAACGTACCATCAACATCGGCCTTCTTGAAGAGACGTCGGAGAGGAATATTAAGTTAACGGCTGCCTCGGCCCTCGATTGCCTGCCACCTTATCAATTGGTGGTAGGTGGTGGGTTACAGCAACATGTCGGGTTTAGCCTGGCGATCAAGGCCGGAAATTGCTCCGCGCAAGCAGTCTCTTATACGATATCACCGCGGTGTTTTCACCACATGCCCATCACACCAGTCTGTCTCAAGAATGCGATAAGCAGACGTGAAGTTTCTTTGCGGGCTATACTGATCCTTCGGGGAGCACAAGATGTTGCAGGCACGCACGCGGAAGGCCTTTTTTTTTCTTTTTTTTTTTTTTTGCAGATTCTGCAGGAGAGCGACCCTTTCATCTTGGCATTTCGGGCACGACTACAGAAAGTGTTTAATGTCTCCTCTCTCGTCACATTAGTACAGTTCGAAGAATTGACAAGCCCAGTCTTAAATAACCATGCTGGTGTACGAGCAGATCCTGCATGTCCTTATTCGACATAGAAGTGAGTCTTCCTCTCGACGGAATCTCTTGGTTACGCAGGGCATATATAGTGGAAACCAAAGCGACCCAAAGTGATTTCGAATGACAGATTTCTTAACTTGATTAATATAACTTGATTACATTAACTAACGAAAAACAGGTGCCAACACCTGCCTAGAGTATGCTCTCTATAGGTGAAGTCAAGATTCTGACATCGACTCCTCGATCTACCTAATCGTTTACCAGTAAGGAAGGCCCACATTGCATTCTATGGAAACCAATGAATCAACAAGTCTTGAGAACTTTTCCTTCGCCAAAACGACCCATATGCGGGGAAAGTATACGTTGATACCCGGGACGTCAGGGTTAACGCACCGGCGCTAAAGCATCGACGAGAACATCAAGAAAAAAATAATAATAAAGCTGTGGCTTCGTTTTTATCCACCAATAATCACCCACTTACCACCAAAATTATCGAAGCATTTTGTTCGGATAGTTTGTTAGTGGTGCCCTCTATAGTGTCGCTTTAAAAGAACAACGGAGTGTTTCTTTTTTGCACGTCCTCCAGGCTTTCTCCGTTTCCCACCCTCCCAGCGTTTGCAGGCATCGTGAGAAGCTGCGGGCAAAATGAGCGCACCTTCATTACGGGCGACGACACAGCCCCCTTCCATTTGTTTTCAGCGGCCACTTAAATTTCTCGGTTTCAGCTGTGCCACGGAGGAGCGCGCTTCATTAATCAACGACGACTTGGCTGGCCCAAACGCGGGAAATGCTTATGGAATCCGTGACGTCATACTCGCCTTGTAACGACGGTGATGTTTCGGTGTGAAATTCATTAAATGTGGTTAGCCTTCATTATCTACAGCCTGCAGCAATAATCGTTTTTCATACGATTAGCACTCTTTGGCAACTTAACCAGTTTGCGGTATGTATCGAAGTATGCATGCATGCATGCATGCATACATGTATGTATGTATGTATGTATGTATGTATGTATGTATGTATGTATGTATGCATGTATGCATGTATGCATGTATGTATGTATGTATGTATGTATGTATGTATGTATGTATGTATGTATGTATGTATGTATGTATGTATGTCGGCGCCTAACCTCTCTCACGCCAACTTGGATCAATGAGTAGGTAACACTGATCGTGCGCGAACACATCTTTGACGTCAACTTGGGTCACAGCGTATGTGTCACTGCATATGTGCCACTCTTCATCACGCCTCCTTGACGCGAATTCATGCGTGTCACTAGTCATGTGCCGCTTTTCATAATAACGGCCATTTAAAACATAAGAATAACGCGCCTGCCATAAGACAGATTGCTAATCGCATTAAAGTCGCAGAACACCCTTCGCGATCTGGCTGATCCGACTAACTCAGACGCCCTTTCGACCCGATCCGCTAGCAGTATAACAGATGAACCCGAAGACCGCGTTTCGATCCGACAAGCCGACTCTCGCTTCGGCTTTGTCGTGACGATACACGCATACAGCCCACACTGAGCACAAGGAATGCTCGTTCGAACGAACTACGTTTCAATTACTTCCGTTCCCAAACACCACTGCCGACACGCTTCCCGGAGGGCGCCGTCTTCCTGAACGTGGCGCCTCTCGAGAGAAAATCCCGCTTACATGACGGCAACGCCAATGGAACGTGGCTGCATCTCTTCTCCGCCGAGCCGACCTTTCGGACGGGGTGTTTCCTCCGCTCCGGGCGAGGAGAGGAGGAGGACCCGCAGGACACCGAAACCGAGGATGGGTAGAGAGACGAGACGAAGCCGACAACACAGCGCGCAGTGAGTGAGAGAAAGAGGGTGTAAGCGGTGGAAGGGCAGCGCACATCGTTCGGAGAGAAAGGGAGCCCAGGGCGGCTCGGTCGCGAAATTACAGCCCGGAGCAGCCGCGCTCTTAACCGCCCATTTCTGTAGCCTCGTGCGCACGCGCGCGTGCGCTTCGTTCAAACGCACGCCCGGCCTGTGTATATGCAACCGTGTGAAGAACAGAGCCTCGCCGACGCCGACTCAAAGCGCCGGCGCTCGAGGCAGTGTTTCTTGTCATCTGTGTGTTATTTTATCTATCTCTCTCTCTCTCTCTCCTTCATTCTGTTCTTTGTTCTCTCACTCACTTATACCCCGGAGCCCGCACACGCGGCACGGCCTAACACTGCAACTGAGAGAGGAGTTGAAGGGAATACCGCAGTGTAAGCGGGTACAGGGCGTCTAGCTGCGTGCGAGAAAAGGACCGGCATGCAGGCCTCTATAGCTGGACCCACAGACCCGGCCCACCACGACCAGGCCGCCGGAGGGGACGGCCGGCTGTGGTGTACGAGCGAGAACGGCGCTCCGTAGGGCCGCAGGAGAGAAATGAGCGAAGAAAAGACCAATTCTTGGGGCTAGACGCAGCGCGTACTTGTTCTCGAGGAAAAGAGAAAACGAAAGAAAGGCCAATTCTTGGTCCACGCGGCTGCGCGCACTCTCACTTTTTTTTTTTTTTTTTCCTGCGCCGCCCGGGGCTTAGTGTGAAAAAAAAAAAGGAAATTGCTGGCGTGTTATCCGAATGTCAGCAGCGACAAGCTTTGCTTTCGACACCCCTCTTCTATCTCCCTACGGCTTCTCTCTTTATTTAGGCGACGAAAAAAAAAAACACAACAAACATCTGTGTTTTGTCCCCGGTCCGCAAGTCTTCTTTCGCGTCGGTTCTACTTCGTGAAAGCCGGCTTCAAAAGCTGAAAAGGGGAGGACGTGGCTGTAGCAACGACTTCACGGCAACGATCCTGCTGTTGGCAATCTGCACTCGTGGGTTACGCTGTAGTGAGCTGTAGAACGTTACGCCAAGACTCAGGGTTAAGTAGGGCTAGGCAGGGCCAGTAAGTTGGAAAAGAAGAGACGACACAGGCACGTACTATGTTCGTTTCTACACAGCTTTCTGCTCTTTTTGTCGCTCAATCGCGTTAACTCTCCGCCCCACTTAACACGAACGCGCCCCGCCCCGTTCACCTTTTCGTTCATCAGCGGCTGGTGCAGAAAGTTTCTGGTGCCTTGCAATTGAAGCCTGCGCTAGCTAAAATTAAGCCTCTAGATATGTGTCCTGATCGTTCGGATTAAGTCTGACGGTGGCTGTACCACATCTCAGTACACGGCCTGTTTTCTTGACGTGACTCTGCACCATGCACAGACATAGTTACAAGGCAGCTGGTACCGAAAACACACACTCCAGCATTCGATCGAACGCCTCAAAGCAAAGCGAAGAGCTGGTTCCCTCAGTGACTTATCTCCGTTAATCTGAAACACCGTAACCCACAGCTTATTAGGAATCGCGTTTTCTTCGCAGGCTTTACGAGTGTTCCTACGCAATCTCGGAGATAGAAAATGCTACGCCTCTGAAATCTCGCCTACTGAACAAAAACATATCTGTGTTGTCCTCTGCAGTGGTGTGCGAAGACAGACGAGGAATCAAAGTCAAGTTGCTAAACCACCTCAACGAGCTTGCACGCGACGTGATAATTTGCTGGCGTTATAGTATATGTATACACGCTCACAACCAACACACAAGGAAACGACGTCAAACATTCGTGTATGACGCAACAGTCGAGTGCCGTCGTATTGGCAACCTTCCTTCGCCAACAGCTCCAATCCCTGGATGCTCTGTGGATTCCTCTGGTTATCTGCCCTCACGACGTCCATGCGGTAACGTGTACGCCAACCTCTTCTTTGAGATTTTGCAAAGAATTTATAAGGCATATAGCTTCAGCGGGCCCCTATCGATTATGATTACAGTTAAACATGTTTCGTTAATCATGGACACTACATAACCCCCCCCCCCCCAAAAAAAAAAAAGAAGAAAGAAAAAAACGAGACCTCCAAATTATGAGTGGCATCATCCGCGCCCTGCGCGTTTCGACTCGTTCGCACCGCAACCAGCACACAGCACGCTCGGGCCAATTACTAACCGATAAACGAACGCGCACAGCAGCCTCGTTCTCGCGTTTTCTCAGAAGAAGCCATTGAATGACAGGCGTGAGGACCGGGGCCGCGCCAACACCTACAAGTCGCCAATCAGCGACGGTTTATACACGCCGCCCACCGGTGCTCTAAAAAAGTGCGCAGCATTCCCAGAGGACGCGTCCCAATTTTCGAAAGCACACACAAACACGCGCTCACACACAAGCACGCACGCACACACACACACACACACACATGCGCGCGCAGATGGCTATAGGCCAGATGACAGTGCCCCGTCCTTTCATCAGGCTTCTGGACGCCGCACTCTCAAGGAAAGCCCGGATGGCCCCCCCTGGCTGGCGAAGGTGGGCGACCCGGCGCATTGTTCTGGACAGCGCGACCCAGTTTGCCGGCGACGGACGTATATTAGCTTAACCTAATTGCGACGGCCCCGTTGTTACGGAGGCGCGGAGACGCGGGCGTGAATCTGATTATAAGCGCGCGCGCGCGCGCAATTCTAGCTGTGACGGCGAGCCGCTAAAGTGACGCGCGCCACGGATTTGCTACGGCATTACCTCGCTAAACTAACGCGAGAAGAGCGACGGCGCATCCGATATGCGGCCGGTTTTGTTTGCACACTCGACACGCACACGCACGCAATCTGCAGCACGCGCCGTCGTTCGTTTGTTCGGGTGCACGGCGGACGATCGGCGGGCGCGTTGTTGCAAAATGAGCCAACTGAAAACGAGGCGCGCGGTTCTGAATATAACGCCAAACTATCGCAGTTCCGCTCACGCTTGTCTATGGCGGCATCATCACCGTCAGCCTATTTTAACGTCCACGGCAGGACGAAGGCCTCTCCCTACGAACTCCCAATTACCCCTGTCTTGCGCTAGCTGATTCCAACTTGCGCCTGCAAATTTCCTAACTACATCACCCCACCTATAGTTTCTTGCCGTCCTCGACTGCGCTTTCCTTCTTGTCTATATATCTATAGTCATATGATAAGAAGCCAACAAACATAGACACCAATGGCAATATGGGGGCAACTACTGGTACTTATTAATCGAATTAAAGAAATAATAAATTAATGGAAATAAAAGTGGATAAAAAAAAACTGGCCCCAGGCAGGGCACGTCTTCGCATTACGCGTGCGATGCTCTTTACCAATTGAGCTACCGCGGCGCCGTTTTCCCATCCACGTTCGGGGGTATATATGTTTATGTATGCTATAGAACTAACCCTGGGAGTGTTAGCCAGCGCCACCGCTTGCGAGTGGTGGCGCTGGCTAAGCCACCGAAGCGGTTTAACTAGTCGGTGCTGCTGTCCTGCTGAACCTATACGAAATGAAATACAGCGCAGACACTGTTAGAATACACATAAGGGTAGCAGATATACGATTAAGAACTATACACGACGAGTGGAATGACTGCGAAATAAATCACAACGTATACATCGCCCAATTGCCATTAATTAAGTTGTTTTTGCACCAAGCGCGCATCCGAAAAGCGACAGTGAGAGATAGGGGAATTATACCACGTATTCGGCTTTTCCATTTTTGAGTTTTTACGAGCGTCGACGCCGTATATAGCCTGTCACTACAGTTTTTTTTTTTTTCTTCAGCCGAATCCTTACCAACTGTGTACATTTAATCGCGAAATCTCGCCTTTCCAGCGAGCGGCGTTAAGTGCCGCGGAATATCAAGCAAGTCCCCCCTTCGCAGACGGCTCTCTTTAGCGATCACCGTCACCGATATAGCCCGAGCGGTCGGACTGTTTTTAAAGTAGGTAAAAGCAAGAGCAGCTGCTGCGGTGTATGCTTTAAGGGCAGGCGGATATGATCGGGCGAGGCGGCGCTTTATTTTGCTACTACAGTGGCTATACAGAATTCCAGACAGATTTTTGTTTACTCTTTCGTTCGGCTATAGCTCCTACGGGACAAACAACAAGGCGGTGTCTCTGCGTTCCAAACCGCTGCAGGCTGCACAGAACTAGCGTAAAATCTGTACTGACTGTCTTCGATAGCGACGGATGATGGCGTGCATGGTCCGAGTTGCATGCATGCAAAACATGCGACGCAGTCTTTCGTAATGTTTAGACTTCTAACAACGCTGCAAGCGAAGTTAAACCACGACGGATTCGAGTGATACAAGCATAGCAACTCACCGGCGGTATAGCTCAGGGGATGGTGTTGCGCTGCTTAGCGCCAGTTATCCGGTTCGACCCCGAACGCCGCATTATACGATGAGGGCAGAATGCCAAAACGTTCTTCTACACTGTACGCTATAATTCACACCCTTAAGGGTTCATAATGGTGTGAAGCTGGTCTATAAGGCCCACTCTTACACCGTATTTTTGGGTGTAAGGAAGTTAGCTATAGACCTATTTACACCCTTACTCACATTTAAGGGGGTAAATTAGTTTACAGTCTACCGCGTTTTAGATGCACGTTAAAGAACACCAGGTGCTCAAAATGAATCCGGTGTCCCTAACTGCAGCGTACCTCGTAATCGCGTCGTGTTTTTGGCACGTACAACCCCAAAATATAACTACTTATTTAATCAATTAGACAAGTATAGGAAGAATAGTTTATGCTTCCTCTTGCTGGTATAAGAATCATTCCACGCTCTTGCTCAGTCGCATTTGTTCCCGTGCAGTTTTTATAAAAGTTTCCGTTAGCTTCCTTTCCAGACGTCAGGTAATTCCAGATGCCAGACATGAGCGTCTGCGCGAGACCGTAATCGCAATCGATTACCCTATAACTTCGAGCGGAGAAACGTTGTCTTTAAAACGGCACGTGCACGAGGAAACCACTCCATAAACCAGACTGATGATTGCAGAAGATGCAGCAACCGCATGCGTCAGGCAGAGTTCGGGGTAGTATAACCTATGCGCTTTTCCTCTGGAAGTTTCAGTTAACGAGGTTATCGCGGTACACTTGCAGCATACTTTCCCAGCAGTCCAGGGCCATCGCTATTGGGAAAGTCAACTATGTATAAGAAAAAAAAAAGAAATTTAATCGCTGAAGCGTCAAGCGTACATTGAACGCTCAGGTTCGTTTTATACTAAGGACCGCATCGTACAGACGTACAGGTATAATAGAGCCAGTGGAAGTTAACAAGAAAAACGACGTTTATGTGGTATTGTTGTAAGTAACAAAACCGACGCCTATCGACGAATGCTTTGCTGCGGCTGCGCCTAAGTACCCTATTGTTCTGCGCAACAAAATCTCTTGGAAACCCTCACTTCGCTGGGAAAGATCGGTGATTGTGAAGCCGTATGCGTGGATCCGGAATGTTAGAAGAAGAAAAAAAAACACGCTTTCTTCAAGGCTCTCCTGAACTATTTCTTCCAATGACACAGCGCATATACGAAGCTAAGTTGTGATCCGCACAGGCCACCTCGTAGTTGCGCTTAGAGTCGGCAGGAACATAAATTATCGTGAAAGCACGTTCGCAAGAAGAAATTGGGGGAAGCGGCAGGGGAAGAAGAAGGAATGTCACCCCAAAGTGAAGGGCTCTAGCTTTCTAAGAAGCCGCAATAAAGACTTCAGATCAAAACTGTATCGAAGCTGGTCACGTGTGCATCCGCTCCAGCAAAATAAAATAAGAAAAAACAAATATACAGTACGGGTGCACGCAAAGTGACCAGCGGCCGCGCTGCATCGCTGGGCATTCCCGCCCGCATCGGGAAGTACACTCGTACATCCGATGACAGAGCACAGCCCAACAGGAACTGCGGCGGTCGCCACTCCCTCCATCTCGAAGCAGCCTGCGCGGATCGCTTCACCGCAGAGCCCCTGAAAGCATTCGCGTGTACCTGGCTCACGGTTCGGATAGCACGGCACACACACACTCGGGGTCTGGGACACGCATCCCGCGTGTCATCCACCTTCCCCGACCCATCCATCCATCGGCCCGACCACCCCGCACTGTCTTCACGCCTGCCACTCACGTTGCTTCTCGAAAGCTCTCGAGGAACGCGAGTGTCACGGAATCCCCGCCGAGAGACGAGCTACCCGAGTGACACGTCGGTTTGGCGATAGAGGAGCAGCGCCCGAGACGCCATCTATAGGGCCCCAAGTGAAATCGAAATGGCGTGAGATCAACAGAACTGAACAGAGTTCGCTCTATGCTGAGTATATAGATGCAACGATCACCTTGAGGGCATGAGGATGGAGATATTATTAGTAAGTAAACGCAGCAGTGCTGTGGCGAAGTATCACGCTGAAACAAAAGCCTAAGTTACAAAGGTAACACAAACGGATTTCTCGGAGAGAAAGTTTTGCAGTTCATGAAAAATTATTCCCGGTTCGGTTATTGAACCCGGGACCAACTCACTTTCGGGACGATCACTCTACCATCTGAACTAACCAGGAGGCTAGCAAATCGCTGGGCGAAGCCGTATTAATCGACAAATCGAAGCACTGCGACGCTGAATATGCAAAAATCAGTTCTGGCGGAGGCCCTGCAAGTCATGATTTGCGGTTGTTAAAGCGTAAGTCGAGCACGTGTTATAGCGGAGTACCACGACGAAACAGGCGCTCTAATCACGGGCGTAAGCGGATGAATGGGCAAGTTTAACTGGGTAATTCTGCGGGCACTCAAGAGAGATATTCAAGAATGAAGCTGGTTCCTTGCTGTACAGCGTGTATTGGAGTATCGTTAAGTTTTGGGTTATATTGACGGGTTATATTGTTTCGTCCTTGATAGGAGCATTCGCCTTCGCTAGTCCCGGCGCCCAACCAAAGAAGATTGCGTAGAAGTCACGCCACACACTTACTGCGTACACCAGATGACGTCAGGAACAGCGCGGTGATTTGCAAAAGGACATGTTTCGGTACTTACCTACAAACAAAAGAGAACGAAAAGCACGGTTAGTCACTCTGAACGGTTAGACATCAAGTTCACAGGAATCACAACAATCGCGTACAAAATAATCATTGAACGCTTCGCCTATCTAAACTAAATCACGATGAAAAGGGAACTAAATAGAGCGGGAGCCCTAACTATGACAACTCATTCTGTCAAAACGTTCGTACCTTAAATACTAAGGTTACTTTTCTCTTTGTTTACTTTCTTCCTTTTAATTCCTCTGTTTCGAGCCTAGCTCTATCAAGCAGAATTCCATCTACTATGACCAATAACAAAAGTCATAACTGGCTTCCTTGGCGACAGCAGCAACACCCCATACCAGGCACGAGCGAAGCGTTAACTCAACGCCCGTAATAAACATAGCGACGTTGCGTTCTCAGCGATAGTATACATGTTGCAAGGACATTCCATTTTAGGCAGCACCTTGCGAGCGACTGGGTAGGAGTGTCACCCCCTTCCATGAGTTACATTCGAAGAAAGAAAAACATGGCACGCAAACGTTATTGAGCACCCCTTATCCGTGAAGACACAACAGCCACCTACGTAATATCCTTTTCCAGAAACAAACAAGCCCTCAATCTGCCCGAAATTCCCAGCCCCGCAAATTGGCCGCATTGTCCCAAAAGCTTCCATCCGCGCTCCTTCGCCTCCTTCCTACTCCGACGCCGTATATATATAACCATCTGTCGACATAGGCATTCTCCCAATTTGCCGCGCTGAGGATTCCCTCCAGTCACCGCATGTTTTGCATACGTAAACAAACCAGAGAGAACAACAGAGTTACATAAAGCAGGCTATCGACGCGCGCGTGGGACTCGATGACGTCTAAAGCAAATAGCAAGGAATTCCGAAGGCAAATATAAATGTGCGATGAAGGGGGAGACGGATCGAAAACAACAGCGCCGAAAGCTCGGGGCTTCGTCCTCGGCGATGTCGGAGAAGACGTCGCCGCCTTGCGCGCGACAAGACGAGCTATGCAGCCGAGAGAGGCAAGAAGAAAAAAAAAACGGGGGCGAAACCTCAGCAACACGCTGTGAAGAAGCTATAGACCGGCAATGCGCGCACATACATACATATATCGGAGGGGTCGACAGGCGAGGGGCAGGGAATCCCATAGGGCCATTTCCTCATTGGCGACGTCGACGAGAGAGAGGACGATGAAAAGAAAGACAGAGACAGATAAATGAACCAAAAAGAAAATAAAAGAAGGAGCGGACGACAGGGCTAGATCTGTGTCCCGGTAGAGAGGCCCGCGCCGACGTCCGCAGATCCTCGGCATGGCTCCGGGGGCGATATTGTATACGTACACACACGCTGCCGTCAGATCCCCCCTCGGGTATGCGTGGTGGAAGAACAAGACAAAAAAATAAGAAAACGCGTACTTGCAGAAACGTAAGAGGAGGAACGGCGAGAAGCAGAAGGACACCACAGGAGACCTTTCTGCCCGCCCATTGACCCCGTGTCTTAACCCCCCTTTCCTTGTACAGCTATAGAGCATCGTCTCGAACCGTCTTCTGAGCAGCCGTCCAGATTCCGATCCGACTTTCGTTTCTCGATTGCCGTGTCGTCTGAGGCGCCCCGAGGGACCGACGCGCATCCGAGATTTGCCAAAGTTGCGTGCAGCAGACAGTATACGCGCTGGCAGCCATCTACTATCCTTATATAACTGCGTGCAAAACACCTCGCGACATTTGGTTCCCTACGATGACCAGTAAGTAATATATAGTAAGGTCCACTGTTAAAGAGAGCACTTTAATGCGTAGCTCTCACTTTACTAGCTGCAAGTCCCGACGGAAACTATGTCAATGCACTAAACCCGGATGTAGAAATGTCCTACAGTGCCACCAACCACGTACAAGTTGTTTGCAGCAAAACTGGGCCGCACTTGCTACAAGAAAAAAACCACTCGCAGATGCTTTGCACTCATGCGTTCATTTTAGCAATGAACCACACTGTAAATCCAAAACTCGAAGCTTCGCCACACTCTCAGCAGAGCGAGCTTGCGGGAAACGTCGCAAGCCACGTTCGAACTAATGACGTCACCGTTGTACTTGCGCTGACGCAAGGTGGCGCCACCCGTTGTTTCTTAGTAATCGGCGCACGCGTGGAGGTGCACGCTGAGAGAAACTGCGTTGCAAGAGGTCTAAATTGCCATACGCAACATGCACACGAGGCGGGCAAGAGGAACGCTATATCCGCGGCGTAGCTGGTCAGTCACAACGAAAACAGATGTCGTTAACGTGAACCAGTAAATAAAGAACACAACAAGGCCATACCAAGAAGCAGACGTCTCAGTGTTGCCTTGTATCCTCTTTCTTACGTGTTCTGCCCTAATTCCGCGGTTCGATTCCTTCGAACGTACACAACGGGCTTGACGCGGTTCCTCCTGCGCCTCCTACGTATGGTATAACGAACGCGCTAAGCCAGCTAAGAAACCTCCCGCTGCGCTCAACTCGCTCTCGGAACGCTTCCGGATGCCGAAGGCATATGAGCCGAGGCTCGGTCCCCGAGGTGCCATCAGTCGGAGCGCGGACGCGCGCCGCAGCGCAGCCTGCCACGCGACCGATCGAACCGTGACTGAAGGGTGGTAGACAGGAGAGCGAGGAGGAGGGATCCCTTCCGACACGCTCCTCTGGAGGCAGCTATATAGCGACGAACCGCACGCGCCAAAGTCCAGCAAAGCTGGCCATGCATGGCGGTCACTGCTTGCCCCGCATGCAACCGCCCAAGCCGCGCGGCGATGCACTGCGAACGTCGGCACGCTGCTGCTGTCTCGGATAGCACGGCGTTTCGTGTGGAGCACATACTGCTACAGAGTAAAGTTCGGCGCTAGAACAAGCGCCACCTAGAGGAAATTCTTTCTATAACTCGCACTCGCAGGGATTACAGGTTCCAATAGTGCAGGATATAAAATCTACAGGTGTTCGGTCGTCAGAGGTGTGACGACCAAGGCCAGCTTGGCTAACATTAGCTAGGTCACCCTATATACATATATTTAGTACAGGACGGAAATCCGAGTACCAGGCAGCGGGCGCGCCCAAGCTGCACAAATATTCAGGTTCGTAAACTTCCGACGCCGACTGTACGCGCAGCTTTCACAAAATAGTGTCCTTACTCAACCTTAATGCATCGCTCGTCCTCAACTCACAGCTTCGCAGTCGTGTACTTAAGAGAAAGAGAGGCTTGGTCGTCAGTACACATTAGCGCCATGCGCAGCACTGCAGTTTCTCTGTACGATGACGTCATTCATGCGTTGCGTTCCATCGAGGAGGACTAGCGAAGGAGTCACTTGGCAAACACACACAGGAAGAAAGAGAGAGAGAGAGGCAGATTAGAGAGAGAGAAAGAGAGGGGGGGGGGTGCACCGAGCGCCCAGCGCGTATGCATGCATATGCGCCAAGCATGCGACCGAGTAGAGCTGTACACTACATCTGCCGCGCGCCGCTCGTTTACGAGGCGCGCCAAATTGCAATGGCAGCGTGTAATGAGCTTTTCTCGCCGCCTAGGCAGGCGCCGACACGCTTCGGCGCCGAAGGGGAGAGCGAGCCACAAGTGCTTGCTGCGCTTATATAACTGCGCCGACGCCATAGCTGTGCGACGCAGAGAAGAGAGCGCAGACGTTTACTGCACGCCCAACCTTCGGGACGCAGCTTAGGCCACGAGTTAGACGTCGCATCTATTCTCGAGCTGAGAACTCAAACACACACACGCACACACGCAAAACAAGATTTCGAGCTTAAACACGACGTGCAGGTGTCGAAGGCGACTCGGAGACAGATCGCCTTCTCAAGCACGCAACCAGCCGAGCTCTCGCGCGTGGCACCACCGCTTGGCCCTTCGTTATAGCGTTACCTTGCCACACCATCATTTGTGTTGAATCTTATCGTACTGACTTGACAACCGTAACACACCTGATGGCAACCTGGGATTATCTGGGCAGCCCAAATGATCTACAGCAGTCTGAGTAACCCGTGATCTCAAAAGAAGACGTCAGCTCGCCCATGGGAATGGGCCTCATCTTTATATTTTACTGGCGTCTTTTACTACGAGTATCTTCGAACCTAACACGGCACTGGATCTAGAGCTGGCGATAGCTGGACAGGAGCCTGCTGATTATGTATGAATACTCCTGGGACTACACTGCGAGTCCCTACGGCTCGCGGTGCACTGCCTGCTCGCTTTTGAGGCCGCTTTAGGTTTTGATAGAATTACTGCATAACGGGAGCTACATACAGACACGGTGACTGTAGGTTTTGGAAACATTTTCGAGCGCCGGAGCGTGCCTCGTAGCTTCATCTCCCAGCTCCCCGAACATAAAGTAGAAGAATCACATTCGTGGCCGCCATATCGGTGCACTGCGACGACACCGACGTCGTGGGCTGACCCAGGTGTTCGGCCCTACTCAACGATCCGCGAGAGCGTTTCCTCTTGGGATGGCCCATACGCTTCTTCATGTGGAATGCATTCTTGCATGCACAAGGCCACAAAAGCCCTTCTGCACTTCGTGAAGGATACTGGATAGTACGAACGCTTGTGACAGCGGAGATTCCTCTGCGATTGACTCTGCGAATGGCTGACTCTATTAGGTTTTTTTTCTCTCTCTCCTTATCCATTCTTCCCCCTTTCCCCCTCCCCAAGTGTAGGGTAGTCAAATGGGCACGACCTTGGCTAGCCTCTCTACCTTTCCCTCTGTTTTTCTCTCTATCTACGACTCGACGCTTACGTTACGCATGCGTGGACGGCTACAGGTAATTTACCGAGCGGAAATGAAATCGGAAACAAGAGAAATTGGGGGGGGGGGCACCAAGCTCGCTTGACGCGTCGCAGGGTAAAAAAACACGAAAACAAATATGGAACCGAATTCACAAAGTTCGTAAGTGCTCTATGCGATTGGCTGGCGACTTTCGCGAACAATATGTTCGGCGTCAGGATTGGCCGGAATTTTCTCTTACGAACACTGGTATTGCGTAAGAGCTTTTTATGAATACGGGAGCCTGACTCGCAGAGCTTTTTTTTCGGAAGTGATATTTGCCCCCGGCCAGCCGTTTTCGCTAATAACATGCCCAACGTCATAATTGGCCGACGTTTTCACTTACGAACAAATTCTAGCGTAAGAGCTTTTTTTGAATACAGGCACTGATCAACACCCACACGATCGAAAACGCGAAGACGGCGATAAACTCGTGAACTGTATGCAGCGCAGCAGCAGAATCCACGTGCGCGATAGGAAAAAAAGAAACAAAGAGAGAGAGAGGAGTAAGAAGACAGCAATAAATTCTTAAGAGAACAGTTTTGTTTATCGTAGGCCGCTGGGAAAAACATGAGGAATCAAAGAAAAAAATAAGAAAAAAAAAGATAAAATATTTGCTGCACTGCGCCATGCAATGTGGTTCGCATCAATGCGCATCGCGAAGCGCGATCACTTCGCCTTCACGGTCTCGGGTATAGACGCGTCTTTCGGATCTAAAACGGAACCGAGACCGTTTCTGAAACGTGCACGGTTCAGAAAAATAAGGAACGTTGATCGCCGATCAAATCCCAATACATATAGTACATGCAACATGGACGCGCTTGGTTGACTGAAAGCAAGAAGGAGGGGCGTAAGTTGTATAAGAGAAAGAGGAAAACTATAAACGTTATCCCGCGATGCCCCTTTCATCTTGCTTTCCGTTCGCCGATTCCTGTGTGCGGCCTCTGTTCTCGCAAAGTAAAAGCCGAGCTGCCTTGTGCAGCCGCACAGTACACGAAAGAAAAAAAAAAAAAAAAAAGCCGGAGCAGTATAGTAACAGTAGTAGTCGTACGAGAGCAATCGCGGCGTGATTGTTTAAATCGGGGCTACAAGTATAAGACACCCGAGGAGGCGAAATGAAATATCGATGAGCCAGATGGAGGCACAAACGATTCGTTTTCCTTAGATATGTTTATTTGCCTCCAGCAAATAAACACTCCTTCGTGATAAGAAGTGATAAAGCGAAGCGTGCCCAATATGGCGGAAGGCGACTAAGTTAACTGGATACGAAGCAAGAAGGTCGTTTTAAAGTAACGGCTTAAAAAATGAGAATACGAAAAAGATAAATTATAAAACGAAAACAGGAGTAAGAAAAACGCTCGGCTCTAGCATCTATAGCGGAATCGAAGAAGCGTGAAACCACTTTTCTTTCTCTCCCTCGCTCCATTTTCGCGAGCACAGCAGTGAGCGCTTGCTCCATTCCCAAGCCACCGCCAACGGGAGTGATTCGCCGCTCCTCCAATGTACTGTGGTCAACTATGGCCAGTTTCTAAGCTTTATCGAAGAAATCACTCATTTCATTTCTTTAAACCACAACCCCCTCGCCAGGCGATTTATCGGTAAGCCATGACAACAACAACAACAACAACAACAACAACAACAACAACAACAACAACAACAACAACAACAACAACAACAACAACAACAACCATAAGCAGAGTTCGTCAGTATGTATGTTTCCATCGATATCGAAATGACTTCGGAGATATCGCTTGGGCCCTCGCCGGAGAATCTATGTAATTCAATGATAGTAGCGTGTCCAGGCCCGTAATACTCGGCGCAGATATCCCGGTGCGTGCCCGCGAACTCCATAATCAAAGCAGAAGAACCGCCGCTGGGGCCACGTCCGGGAACCTTATCATCAAAGAGCGTCGGAGTCACGGCGGGACGACCTGCCACTCGTCTAACCATAACCACCAGTGGTTCGCAACAATGACCAACACAAACACACACGCACATACGCACGTATGTGCGGGCGCACGTTGTGTGCGTGCGTATAGCCGCGTTCATGACATGAATTACGGCTACGTTAAGCGAGACCGGGAGGAGAAAATAAAAATAAAGGAAATGAAAAAAAAAAAGAACAAAGGGGGCGTCTCCCTTCACGTAACCGCACGTGGTAGCCAAAATAAGCGAGCGCGCATCAATCGCCGCACCCCCGGATAAACACATCGAAGTGCTTGTGTGTCCTCCCGAAGCGGGGGGCCAACTTCCGGGCACCGGTCACCCTTTATCCTCGCCATCCTTGCACCGTAGGCGGTCTGCAGATTCGCAGAAACCGCTCATGTTCAGCCTACTCCACGCTGCGTGCTTTTTCCTTGCTTCTTTAGATTGAACTTTTCGCAAGCCACAGATGGCTGAGGCTATACAGTTCCGCCTCACCATTAAGTTCCATGCAGCTTAGCGAAAGGTCACGGGTACGTATACCTTCAGCCAAACGGTGGCAAGAATCGGCTGCCTGTCTCCGAGGAATAAGAGGATTTTTCCATTGTTTCTGAGATTCCAAGTATGGGTAGCTTGGTCGCTAAAGAGCTGGCTACGCTAAAAAAAGTCCACAGACAAAGAAATGTCCACCGCTAAGTCTTCCCGACCAGTGACACCAGCCGGACGCAAATATATCATGCTCTACGGAATGATAACGGCCCGATTAGCAGCGTACAATAGCTACGCTAGAAACCAATTCGACGCGAATCAGAAGTCGAACAGACGCAGATCGAACCGACCAGGTTTCCGGGCACTTTATCAAGCGCGTCGAACGAGATCGACCCGCTTCTTGTATTAGGCGCGTGCTCAGCTCGAACATTCATCGGAGTTTCCTCCCAACACTCTATATAGCTTTTACACGAATACGACGACAGTATTTTTCATCCCGACATCACAACTCGGCGCGGCTGTGACGGTTTCGTGTAAGTTTAGCGAATGAAATTGCGCCTCCACGTTTCCCGGAGACACGAAGCCAATCGTCGTTCCGATAGGCGACCGATGAGACGCACCTTAGCCAACGCCTCCTAGATAGCACAAGGCCTGCGAACTTCGACCCATGACGTCATGCTATCTTGCCCGACTGCCTTATTATATAACTAAATGGGGACGCTCCCGAGTATATCGCGGGGATGTTGACGTCACCGATTTTGTCACGCCGGCCTTGACCGCGGAAATTTCGGTCCTAGTAGCATGACGTCATAAATCAGAGTGCACAGGCGTGTCATCTAAGAGGCGCTGCCTTAGCCTTCGCTGCGTTTAAGGAATTTGGTGACACGGATCAGAGGGGCAGTGATGAAATTGGTGGGTTAAACGTCATAAAGAATCGACGCTACGCGCAGGGCAGCAGGCGTGATACAACGAAAGCATGCAAAGAAAACATCAGCAACAAAAAAAAAATCATAAATAAACGGAACGCAGGAAAATTCAGAGGCGTCACAAGGTGTATGGAGGGATGCCTGGAAGAGGTCCTTCTATTTTGAGTACCGCGTTCCCCACGGCCAGCCGGTGAAGTTCGCACGGCGGCGCTGCATGGCTTCAAAACGACGAAAGGGTGAAAAGAGACGAAGAGGAGAGGTTGACTTCCCAAACACAGCAGGAGCGCGAAGGAGGTGGGGGGGGGTAGATTTCTATAAGCCATCCCGAAGCTTGCGCGCGCACTCAGCGCTGGAAACGTCGGCGAAGCTGCCGTGTATAGCCGAGGACGCTAACGCCAAAGGCGGTTCCAGCGCCGCGACGCCACCACGGTTGGAGATAAGCATAATAATCACCTGCATAAGTGATTTAGTGGCGACGCCTCCGTTGCTGCTGCTGTTGCTGTTACGGCCGCGCGAGAGAGGTAAATTGTGCGGCGCGCGCTTGCTTGCTCGCTGGCCAAAAAGGAAAAGCGAAAGAAAAGAGCGTACAGCCGCGCTGCGCTCGACAACACCGCAAGTCTGAAAGAGGATGATGGGATGGGACGGCGCCGCAAAAAGAGCCTTTTGACGCCGAGAGAGCGCCGGTGGTGTCTACAGCGACACAAAAGAAGTAATGGAGTCGAGGCATAAAAAGAAGTGACTTTTGAAGCGAGAGAGAGGGTGGGTAGGTAGGGAATGAGGGGTTAGCGAAGGTCAACTTCTCACGATTCTTGCGCCCACTAACCGTTGTGAAGCCGCAGAGATCGGTCGGCGGTCAAGATTGGTCGTTCACAGGACGGCCCCTGTCCTTATTCGCAAGAAAATTTAAATAAAAGAGGGGGAGGAGGGGGGAGCAGCAGCAAATGCGCGGGCAACCTACACAATGCACTCGGACGATATATGCGGCGCTTGACGACGAACGAAACGACGAAAGAGAACGGATATGAATCTGCGAACACGCCCAAAACTTCCGCGACCACTGTGGCACATACTCGAATGCCCACACTAGAGAAGGAAGAGGTGCAAATGGAACCATTAAGCGGGGTAACTTGGCCAGCACGAGAGAAGGGGTCAACGTTCCGCTCGCCGAACCCGACGTCGCTTATACTCCGTAGTGTCGTTTTGCGTGAAGCGCCTGGCACACACCACAGTGATGCACCGTTCTTACCGGCCGATATGACAGAAACAGCTCAGCGATGAACTTAGAAGATACCTCGTGGGCTCGGAATGGTGGTCTGATCCCGGGGGACACTACCACCTTTATGGGCGAACGATGCCGAGGTCTGCTTCCCCTTCTATAGATGCTTCCGCACCCAGAAGGGCCACTTGTCGAGCGTTTAGCAAAAGCCGTCCAACGTGATTTTCAAAAAGGAGCAGTGATTACTTTTTAAAATGGCATAAGCTTTTCAAGAACGCGATCATGACGATCGCTCCTTATTGAGGCGGCACACTGTTTGTTCCCACAACCAACACATCGTCTCTACGGTGTCGAGCAGTACTAGAGACTTTTATGTTCTCCGCATACGTGTCACCATATAGGGAATACAGTCGAACCTCACTATAACGAAGTTGGACTTGCAGCAAAAAACTTCGTTATATCGCGAATTTCGTTAATTCGAGGTTTCGTTAATTCAGTGGAACTAAGATCGGGAAATAAAACAAATTGTTCGTTACATCTCGAATTTCGTTAAATCGAGGTTCGTTATATCAAGGTTCGTTATATCGAGGTTTGACTACCGGGTGACTGCAGACGTAAACGCGAGAAGACGCGCCGGTTGCGCCATCTTGTGACTCAGAGCTTAACATGAGTGGACCCAGCTATTAGCAAGCTATCATTGCACTCACAAACCGCTTTCCTCTTAGCTGCAGCTTAAGAGCGTCGGCAGAGACGTAGTCGTTAACAACCAGTTCTTTAACCTCATCTTACTACAACGAGAACCCGCATGTACCGTACAGCGTTTCTGATCGATTGTTGTTGGACGAAGCGTCACAAGATGAGGATATCAACGCTGTTACTGCCATCCACGAGTATTGTAACGGGGTATTCCGTGAAATGTTATACATTTACGGACAATACAAAACTCTCTATTTCGAATAACGAATACTTTGCTTCAGTATAGCGAGAGCTTCAAAGCTACTTAACACACCAACCTCGAAGCACCTAGAAATGCAGTCAACCAAGCAAAACGCGCCCATCACAAGCCTCAAGACTACCCAAAGCCATATCCAACGGCAGTCGAGAATGCAGCGGTTGGCAGTCCATAGCTGTGGCTACGCTCGCATCGACCGCGAAAACCGTTGCGGCTCGCGAGCGCTACATACAACCACAGACGGTGCAACAATCGCTGCTATATACGAAGTGCATCGTCGACAGGTTTGCCAGAGCGAATCGGTCGAAGTGCTGGTGGTGGCTTCAATTACTTCGCCGTGACCTCCACGCTAAGCGCCCAGAGGGCTGAACGCGCGCGCACGGGCGGTCGTGCGCCGAGATCCGCTCGTCCGAAACGTTGGCCGTTAACGTCAGACGCACTGGGTCAAGTCACCCACTTTTTTTTCTTCATTTACTGCTCACGTCTACTTGCGTCTGCATATCGTGCTTTATTGCTGCAGTGATGTGTACTTTTCAGTAATCTATCTATCTATCTATCTATCTATCTATCTATCTATCTATCTATCTATCTATCTATCTAAACATACCAGATGCAATTCAACAACCGGACAGGCAAAGCTATATAGAACTCTGAAGACACAAACGCACGGAATCTTTTTTTTTTTTTTTTTTTTTTTTTTTTTGCGAGGGATACAAGACGAAAGGTTGCATTCGTACTTGGCCGAAAGGCTCGGCTGCATTAGTTCAGAAAATTGTAGTACGATCCAAACTTTGTATATAGGATCCAGCTGCGCCCAGCCGCGGCCATTTAGTTATCGCCGCCAAACATAAACAACATGGGCATATTTCACGCGTATTTTCGGCGATGGCGTCGTTCGGGCGCGACAATTGCTCACAGCGATCGAGTTCTCCGTGTGCGCGTGAAAAGAGGGCGCCCCCTGCATCGAGCCTCGCCACGTTTCGATGCGAAATGCGTGAGCGAGGTACGCGCGAATTCGAGCGGCGAGTGTGTTATTTCGGGGCATGTAGGTCAGCTGCACCGCGCCGTTCGATTATAGCGGACCGTTCTATGCGCTTATGATGGCCTGCCCCCGAACTCAAACGAGCAAAACAAACGGCCACGCAAGGCAATGCGCGATCCAGCGCTCGCGGACAGGCGGGTAAGAAGGACAAGCAAACGGGACCAGAATTAATCGACGCCGAGGAAGAAAAACCTAGCCGCGCATACATTCATCACTTTGCAAACCAAGGTTATAGTTTCGAGAGTGGCTGAATTGCAAGCAATAACCAGTCGATCCATTCACACTTCAGTTATTACTGCGCGCAAAGACAAACGCACAGAAAAGAAAACCATGCTGATAGCGAGTAGTTAAAGAAGCCGTGCGAAACGCGGTTAGATCATTCGAGAGCGGCGTGACTGTACGCGAGAGAGCTCGTTTGAAGCGTGGCTATAACGCCGCCGTGTCAGCGTTCCACGCTTACAGAAAAACAAAGTATAAGCATCGACAGGCGAGCAAGAGCGGATTACACGCTCGCGCGTTCAGATCACTCATTCGGCACCGAAAGGAAACCTCGCAACAAAGTTTCCGTTCCGAAAGTCGATCTGCCAAGCCAGCCGCGGCGAGGCGCACGTACTATAGGCGTGCATGCAACGGTCGTGAACGGCCGGACGAAGATGAAAGAGACCGGCAGGGCGGAAGCACGCATAGCCAAAGACGGCCGGGAAGGACAAGACTCGGCTCCGCAGATGAGTATCGGATTATCCGCCGACGGACCGGGTGGATTACGCGCGCGCCGGCGCGCGAGCGAGGCCGGAACCATAACACGCGCGACTGAGCCGCGTCGACCGAGGCACGCAGGGAGTCGGCAGAGGCGGCACGTGATAAGTTGATCCATGGGCGCGACGCCCCGGGAAACCGATCGAGCGCCCCGCTGTTGCGTCTCGTCGCGCGCGACTCGGAGTCGTCGTCATCGTGCCAGCTGCCGCCGTTTCCTTTTTGCTTTACTTATTTTCAATTCTTCTTCTTCCACGCTTACAAGGTATTATAGCCTTGCCGGCGGAAGTTAATGCCGCTCCATCAAGAGAGCCGGCGGGTAGTGAAGCCGCGCCGGCGCAGACTGCGACGCAATTCCTCTCTTCAACGTACAGGGCCTGCTGTATACAAGACATGCCTCAAGCGCGAATAGGCGCGGGACCCTCTTACTCCCAGGTGCATTCTTCGAAACGTTGGTATCGCTCTATCCGTTGCAGCGATACCTGTCAAGAGTATATGAATACGGGATGGTGGGTAACGCATTCGCGCCGTCTTTCGCTAGCGTCAACGTTCTTAAAAAGGGAGTCGGCTGAAAAAGAAAGCTGCTCGGGGAATTACATCCCGGATTCGTGACGTCTCGCTGTTGTTTCGCGTCGTCTCCGACATCGTGCCGGTCTTCGATCGGTCGTCGTTGCCACCCTCGTGGTTCCAGCTAACGCCACCTTTGGTGACACTTAAGACACTTTCTTTCAGCCAACGGCTACGAGATATTTCTCCATATGTCAAGCGGCTGCAGTGTTTTCGACGAAAAAGTGAATGTGGCCGTAGTGAACCTCCTCGAGACCATGAGTACAGCACAGGGCTGTGAGTACAGCAGATACATCCGTCCATCACCAAACCCACTTTGTAAAAATTTCACTCCGGTTCCATTCACTATGGCGCCCCTGTGCTGCATAGGACGTAATCAACCAACCAATCAACAGTAAAAAAAAAAAAAAAAAGCAGAATTGCATAAATTTCCCATGTTGGAATCTACTATATGTGAAGCGACGTTTAAGTAAATGCTTTATTACTAACGGCGATGCGTACAAGTGTCTTTACTTTCAACCAATGCAACGTGCAATCTCACGGAATGCTTACGTTTATAGACCACGCCCCCATCGGAACGTATTCACTGCGCCGTAGAATCGAACCAGCGATCTCGTGATCAGCAGCACAACGTCACACGAACTGCAGCCATCGCTCGACAGCGAGGTTGCCGCTGTGGTCCTGTGCCAACAGTCGTGTCCTAGAGCTGAACATACCAGCAAGGTGTTGTCCCGCAGTCACGCGCGACGTTCGGCCTCTACGCCTCCGCTGCACGTAACTACGGAGTCACTCGAGAGGCCCGCAGGAGCGAAAAAGGTCATGTCTGATCTATGCTCCGCGAAGAGCAAGGACCCCGCACAGCCGCCGCTATGAGACCACTCACTCCCCTCCCTCTCTACCCTCCACCGCAAGACCCTTCCTCATTTACCAGTGCCTCTCTATCTCCCTCCTCGCCCTTTCTGATGAATGAATCACTCGGCCGTACATACCCTCACCCCCTCCTCGCCTTTGAGCGTCGCCCGAAGCCGATGAATGCCGTTGTTCTCAAGAATTATCGCTACCCGCGTGCTATTCCGTGAGCAGGAGTAGCATACGGACAAGCTAAGACCGTCGATTATATAACGTATACACTTTCGACGCCAGAAGTTCACAGGGCGCCATATCTACGTAAACTGTAGAAGCCGGGTCTGTAAGGCTGCAACTTCGTCGATGTTGCCGCATGCAACCAGCACGTGCGATCAGCACAACGTTCAACTCCGACGCGGCTACAGCGACAATGCGTAGCTCATGCGTTGGCGGGAACAAGTTCGTAGCGGTGCCCGGGCATATTCGCTGCAGCCTGCAAAGGTCATCGCGACGCCCGCTCAACAAGCGCCGGGAACGGTAGTGGTGTGCAGTCTTCCTTCTGAGCCGATGTGCGCCGAGTGCAACGACGTGTAATAGTACTGCCAGCCACAATCGCTCGGGATGGAGGAGCTCCTATAGGGAAAAACACCTGCAAAATCCTCGGCGTCTTGGAATCCGCCGCCATTAGCGAACACCGTGGGAATCCCTAGCCGTCTCTCGGTTGCTCAGAGGATGTGGCACTCAGCTGCAGCGCACGAGGTCGCGGGATCGATTGCCAGCGGCCGCATTCCGGTGGGCTCGGAATGCAAAAACTCTCGTAAGCATGGCGTTGTGTGCACACGGTAAAAGAAGCACAGGTGTGATCGAAATCAATATGCAATCTGCAGGTCCCCCTTACGGCTTCTCTTATAGCTTGTTATAGTTGAATTGACACGTTGAAGCCTACAATTTTACCGCGAGCATCCACCGGCATACATCGACACTACAGCCCCCCGATTTCATAACAGTTCTACAAATTTAGGTTCGGCTTTATTTTCTCTTCGAGTAATAGATATCTAGTAATAAATGTATAGCTTGAAAAGAATACCTAAACAGATTTCGTGTTAGTCTTTAGCGTCCCTTTAAACAGTGACCAGCGAGCACAGCCCAACAGGGGCGTCGCGCATCGCATTCTTCGAGTTCTTAAAACGAGACGAAGAGCAAGGCCAGCCAAGCCGGGTTGGAAACAGCGCTGGTTGCTCTCGCAACACGGGTACACGGAGCAGCAGCAGCAGCGGGAGGCGTGCGGTCACGTGAGGCATGCAAAAAAGAAGGAACCCCGGTGCACATCTCCGCCGGCGAGGCTTAGCTCGGGACCTCCTCGCAGGCCGGGCTCTCCCTGCTCTTCCTCCTCGCCAAAACTTGCACCTACCGGTTTCCGTGTCGGCTCCTTGACGCGTTGTTGATTTGACGCGCCGCCGAGCCCGCAGCCAGCGAGCGAGCGAGCGACCGCGTCCCTCGCACGGCCGAGAACCGCTTTTTGCGTGCGCCACCCTTTCCGACCAAGCTCCCTTTCCCACATGCACCCTCTTGCCCTCTTATCATCGTCGTTGTGACCGAAGCTGCGTTGTTCTTGGTCCGTGTTATCGCTCAGAAGCTTCGTTTACATGCATTCGACAATAGCGGGTCGAGTCGGAAGTCGAGCTGACCCTGCCCGACCCGACCGCATTTATATGGAGGTTGCCAAGAGCAGGCGGGTTGACTGAACTCGATTCGACGCTCGTTCGGCCCGACCTGCTAGCGTTCCGACATGCCGACTCGATCTGCCTTTGTCAGATTCATGTAAACGTAGCTATAGAAACAGTGAGCGGCGCCGAGGAGTGAAAACCTCGAAGACTGCGCGTTCCTTAATTGCGCGTCAGAAGACTGTTCTGTACTACAAGAAACACGCCGGCCTATACGGTAACACGGAAATATGTTTCGTTGTAACTTGTACACGCTGGATTCTTCCCGGAAGCCGCGTGGCTAAAGCTCCCTATAGAGTGCATGTGCCGATGGCAACACATAGCGAAGAATACATCGCAAAACGAAGATAACAGTGTAGTCGCGGCGACGGCACCTTACGACGAAGCACTGCTCAATAAATGCCGCGCGGAACTCTGAATTCGATCAGCAGTTTTCCGGTGCTTAACTGCTGGCGTAAACACTGTCGGCAGGGGATTATCGTGCCGAAAGTTGAATACGGTGTCAGAGAATGTCGCCACTAACATTCGGGAAGAGCAAGAAAATTGGTCAAGTTGGCTTAGGTTCATGGTTGGGAGCAGCGCAAGGGACGGAGACGGAAGACAGCAATACGGCAAGCTTGTTGCTTCAAGAGGACACATGGCGTCACGTGTTACAGACTTAAGGTTAGACGAGGCCAGCCTTTAAACTTCGCGGCGTTAGAAACAGAACTTGGACAGCAGTCTAAATCGTGCCCCCTCAGAGAGACCCAGTAACCGGACAAAACTCTCGGAACAAACATGACTACTATCGCGGAGCAGTCTCCAATGCGTAGTTCTTCCACACATTCACAGCTTCTGGGCGAAACTTTCTTGTGCCTCTGCGAATGGGTGCACGAATATTGTGAGAGTCCTCTTCGAAACAGTGTCGTGGCTGGTGTCACCCATGCAGTTCGGCCCTTAAGATCCGCGGTTTGTGCTCTAGCAAGCCATCGAGACCAAGAATGCTAAACCCACAGCCACTTCTGTCCACACAAAAGCGACAGGCGCGCCGCCCGTGTTTCATTCCGCACAGCCCCTTCTGGCAGCTCCACTCTCGCGTCGTTAAAATAAATCACGCAGTGCTCCAACCACGTTTCATCTACGGAGACTCAAATAGGAAAAAGTAGCTCGAGGAAGGGAGAGAAGATACGAGAGGCCAGAACGAGAAGATCGCGCGAGGCTCGGTCGCCCGGGGAGCCAAGACGAGGCAACAAACGCTTCCACCAGCACGACCGCCGCCTCTCGCGGCAAACAGCACCGGTCGCGACAGGAACCGCACGCAACAGCAACAACCACCATCGCTGCAGCAACAAAGTCGGAGAGCAACAAAGCTTCGTGACGCAATGAACACGGAGAGCGCTCGAGATGGAGCTGCAGGCGGCGCTCGGCTTCGGGCGAGAAGGTTCGAAAGAAGCAACAACAGCCCCCGTGGCGCGCAGAGGAAAGCCCCCGTCCCCGAAACCAGTCCGCGGCGTCAGCCTCATCCCCGAGAACGCAACAACATTCCCTCCTCCTTCTCCACTCGGCGCCTGAACCGATGCAACAGCAACCTCGAGTGCACAAACTCAAGTGGAGAGAGAGGAGAGAGAGGATCTGAGATAGAATAAGAAAAGTGGAGAGAGCAGCGGGACGACCAGGTACGGAGGCAGCGGGTGAGAGGAGAAGGGGAAGATGGCGGCGCCCATGGGTGTTCCTTTGATGGATGTCGGAAGGAGGCTAGCCTGACTCTCAATGAACCGGCGCGAAGTCGCCTTGCCGAAGCCGCCGCCGCCGCCGCCGCTGCTGCTGCAGCAGCAGCTCTGGCCACGAGAAGAACAGGCTCCCGCGCAGAACTTGGAAGAGGTCGCATGCTTTTCGTGGTCCGCCGAGATAGCCGGCGATGGTGGACGGCAGTGACCGGGCGGCCGGTCGGTTGGCCGACGGCGCCACGGCGAGGAAGCAATTTTGCTTTCTTTCTTTTTTTTCGCCCGCGTCATTGCCACCTTGAGGCTTTCGCAAAGAATCATTTGGTTCTTCGATCAACGGTGAGCTTAACAAGCGGTGTCTCAGGCTAGAGCCAACGTTGCGACAAGGGGACGCGTCTTCTGTCAGGACGGCTGCTTCGCCCTGACGAAGACAAGTCCGCTAGTCGAAACGTTGTCTGCAACCTCAGGCCTCCCTCGTTTGCACACCATTGCTCACGTCAAGCCACGACCTTCCTGTGAATCAATTGCATTGTTAGGAATCCTGTTCTTTAGCACTATTCTTGAATCTTTTCGTGGATATCGCCAGTCGAAGGTACACTTTCTGCACAGGTCTCGGAACATATTTATGGACGCAACATTATACCAATCAGAGCATTGCGTGGGCTAAACGCGTGGGTACAGGCACTTAGTCGAGTTTGGACAAAGGAAAAAAAAACAAAACAAAAAAAAAAAACAGCACCGATGCGCAGCGGTGGCAGTCCGCTTCGCAACTGCAAATGTCCCCTGGATGAAAGATCCAGCCCAACCATTGGAAGCAGTCAGAGACTACGAGACGTAGACGAGAAGACCTGACATATCAAGAACAGGAAGTTGGAAGAGAGAAGTCTCGCAAGCGAGAAAAACCGCATCGCGAAGGAGATAACACTTCTAGACAAAGTTCCAAACATGTCTGCGCAAGTTTTGCATATTGAGTTCATTGAGTCTTGCAACAACGATAATTAAAGAATGCACGAAAGGAAGACAAGTCGTCAGCGTGTTCTTTCGCAGCATATGCGACAGCGCTTCTTTCATCTTTTTCTTTTTTTTTCAGCTATCAAGCGTATTCGCATCGTGCTTCAGCCCAGAGGCCGTGATGCTACGACCGTCAGTCATTGAACGAGGAGGAGCAATAAAGTAGTAAGGGTTGGTTGGAAGAGGCATTAGGTATGTGCACGCAGCTGGCGGTAGCGGCGTCACGCTTGCCTTGACAGACGCGACACCCCAGTCGATCCGCCGGCGCATCAGATACAAGCATCGCAGGGATGCGTCCCAAAGGACAGGCCGTAAGTCTTCCTGCCCTCCTACTCCTCCTGAATTCCCTCCCCGCCCAACCGCACGGCCTCCGACACCGCAGCGTGTTCGTCGTCTCAAGTTTCGCCACAATGCCGCCATCGCAAAAGGCATAGCAGAACCGACCGCAGTACAATATATATCATGCAGCTTCCTCGTGTGACAGAGCCTTGCCGAGGCCGTTCGCTCGTGATGTCCCGTTTATCACGCACCTCAACTGTACACCAATCGCGCACGTGTTCTCTAAGCGTTGCATGACGCGAGGGAAAAAAAAAAAGAAAAGAAAAGCATTCTCATTTCTCATAGCGTAGCATGGTTGAAGTGTCCTCCATAAGATACAGTTACTGCGCTGTACATTACCCAACTCTTCTCCCTCCAAACAAGAATCTCCAAGCGCTTCTCGAGGGAGAAAGTGTGCGGCGGCTTCGGCGATCGCTTGAAGCATTGCCTCCGAGGTCGGGCGGCGTGCGAGGACCCCCCTCGGCAAGATCTCGAAGGCCATGCTTGGGCGATATAGTAGCTTGTGGATCGTTGCAACAAGGAATGGTTATGAGACGTGCCTGCCTCTCCCACAGACAGACACACACACAACCACGTTCGCGTGGTTCACGTGAACATAACCTAACCTAACCTAACGCGGCTAACCATGTGCATGAGCAGCGCTGATATTACCCGATGATGAACGGTTATCCTTAGACATACCCACAATCGGCGCAGGCATAGATGTAAGTAAAGAAAATGGACAGATACGGAAGCGCCGGGACCAATCCTAACACAACCAGCGAACGTAAAGTGCAGCTTCCTGATACGTCATAGCAAAACAGACACACAAGTAAAGTCGAACGCTGGACGTATAGACACATGTAACATTCGAAAACAAACTAACGTGGGAGTGAAATCGTTCAGGATCATCGATGAAAACAAAAAGAGACAAGAAAAAAAAGGAGGGGGGGAAACAGAGATACAAAGAAGCGCCCACAGCCAATTCAGGAAAGCGCAAGGACAATTTGGGAAACGCCCAGAACGTCTGCAGACAACACTGAGCCGTCTCCTCGGCGGACGGCCCTTTTAATCAGGGATCCTCCAGTTCCACTCCGCCCTCAGAAAGTAGAGTAGCCACTGCAAAAGACGGACCATTCGGGCCACTGACCAAGAGATAGGAAAGAAAAAAAAAAAAAGATTCCCGGCTTCCCCCTGCCTACACGCCAAACCGGAAGACGCGAATGGGATTGGCTACGGCTACATACTTGTACTCCGCAGGCATCCCGGCCACTTCCAATCTCCCTTCCTTATACCCCGGCTACTTGCAGAGCAAGAGTCGAGCCAAACTCGGGAACGACGCTGGAAACAGGCCGGGAACAGAGAATGGGCCGGGCCCCAATTAATAGTCCCCGCGGCCAGTCGACTCGACGTAGCGCGCGGACGCCCCTCGCAGCCGCAGCCTTTTGTCTGCCGGCAGCTTATACCAAAGCCCGCGGTGCTGTACGCGACGCGCGTCCCCCTTTTTTTACGTCGCCGCTTCCGTTTACGCCGTCTTCACTCGATCCTCCCTTTGTCTCCCCTCGAAAGTGATGGCCGTTGGCTCGGATTCATTACGCGTGCCGCAACTATCCGACGACCACTTAGGGTATTAGCCATTACAGCAAGCTCATAAGTTACTGGACGTTAGTTAGCTAGGTCCTACAAGACCGGGGACAACGCAGCACTCCAGTGTTATATCGGGGATGTTATGCAGTCGAACCCGGATATACAGAATCTGAAGAAGATCAGAAAAAAAAAAAGTACGGTATATAGGTAATTCGATATATAAAATAGAAATTTCCTACGAAAATTTGTATGTTCGTTATACACAATAATTCGTTATATGTGAGTTCGATATAACGGGGTTCGAATGTAATAGCTTGTCGTCTGCACAATCAGTGCCAAAGCTTGCAGAACGCGGGATCCGAGAGAGAGATGAATATCTCCGCAACCTGCAGGTATTAAGACTTACAGCCACTACCCATACATGGGAACAAGATGTTCGTACGGACTTACTGGCTACAGTCATAAGCTGCTCGGAAATGCAACATTTTCTCGTATCCTACGTTCTGTGAACTTTCGGTGCCGAATGTACATCGTAACACATTTAAACAAAGCAGAGCTCAATATCTGCGATAACTTAATTTTACGTTCAAGGTATTAATCTACGGTGGCTACGGTACTCTCATATGTTAAAATAACTTAGCGGTTTTAGCGCACGAGTTGAATACAAAGGCTCTATATAATTACGTAATTAAATAATTACCTTTTGGGTTGAACACAAAGGCTACGAGAGACGTCGTAGGAGATGACTCACTAGGAGATAGCTCAACAACTCGCTTTTCCTTTTTTTTTTTTTTTTGTGCACCCAAAGAACAGCACACGAGCAATTGCGAGCGCCACAGCCAGTATTCGAACCCGGGACCATGTGATCAGCACCATAACGCCATAGCTATTGAGTCACCGCGGCGAGTAAGTCGAGCGAAAATGCATCAACTGATGCATCCACAAATATTTGGCTGCTCCCGCCGCTATGGTGGCTAGAAATTTTCCTACGCACCGCAAGTTCCTCGCAGCTTCCACTCATGCGCTCTGCTATTAGATCTCAGAGAACAAGACGACGCGGGCTTTTTTTATTATTATTATTTCTTTTCGACGTCAGCAACAATTCAATTACTCCGCAATCATTCTTCCGGCCTGTCTCCGCGGCGCCACATTTTGCCTCGGCAGTTCACCAGCAGTCAAAGAGCTTTCCTTTCCCGATTGCACTTGACGTCCCCACCTCAGCACCCCCCCCCCCCCTTCCAGATACTTTCCTTTCATTCTTCTAGGCACAGCCTCCAGACAGCGCTGCCGCTTTACCCACTTCCCGGATGTCCCCATCTTCCTTCCTCGTGTGCACCCTACGCATCATCAGCGGTCACGCTTTTCGTTTCAGCCTTACTCGACTCCCCTTTGCCTTTCATCGTATGCAGCGTTCAGTCACTGCTCTCTCTTCTTCCCTATTTTCCCCCATTCGTGGTAGGCACACCCCCCTTCGTTTTCCCCAATTTTCCCCTCTTTTTCTAAACAAACATTTTGTTCCATCCTTCTCTGACTTAGGAGAGCTTCCCTGACCCCTCCCTCTTTGCCCTTGCCGTATGACAGGGTTCCGTGACTGCTACCGTCTCCCCCTTTTTGCCTGATTTCCTACGTTCGTGGAAGGCAGATCCCCCTTCGTTGTTCCTATTTTTCCTTTTTTTATCTGAACAAACATTTCCTTTCATCCCTCCTTGATTCACCTTGCCGTATGACAGGGTTCAGTGACTGCTAGCGCCTCCCCACTTTTCCCTGATTTCCCCGCGTTCGTGGTAGGCGCACTCTCATTCTCCCGATTTCCCGCGTGTTTATATAGGGACATACCCTTTCTTTTTCTGTATTCCGACCACTATACGCGACGTCATCATTCCTCTTTCCATCCTCTTCCACCTTACCGAGCTTTTTCCTCATTCTTCCAACAACGGCAACGCACCGCCGAGGGTTTCCGGGAGCAGGGGAGCAAAGCGTACCCAGGACCCGCGGAAGGACGGCCTCAATCTTCCCTCGGCACTCCCAGAATCGGTTTAGCGCAAATGGAATTCGGAACCTCGCTCCTCCGGCTCTGATCTCTCAGGACGAGCGCTGCTGCAGCGTAGCTAGCCCGTCCGCCGGCGACGACAGTCGCTGTTCTTCTCCCGTTTTCGAGCACTTCCTTTTTTTTTTCGTAACTATTTTTCTTTCCCTCGCAGGCTGCTCTTCCACGCCGCCTTAATGTAAAGTAAGACTTCATTTCTTCCACCAAAGTTTCCGCGCCGAGCGTGAATTAACGGACATCGCCATCTTAACTCAAGCATCAGGACAAGCGAGCGGCGCCCGGGACAGGTTCATTGGCCCTGAAGGAGTGTCGACGTGACCGTTCTGACTCATTTTTTTTTTTTGCGTCAAACGAAGGTCCTAGACCTCTAAGTCGTAGAAAAGATACTAGCAAGCCTCGGATCCCCCTAAATAAATTAATATAATAGATTTTCTACAGTCAGTTTCAGTTTCCTTTACCAAGAGGTGACTGTGTCCTGACGGCATGACGCAGAAGGTAGCCACGTGGGAAGATGGACACGCTGCCTCTCCGGTATAGTTATTTCATAAATGTCTGAATATTTCAATGATTGACAGAATCATTTTTCATAGCTACAAGGCTGCCCTGCGAAGCGAAGCTCAGCGCAGAATGCGGCACCGGGATTTTTCCGACGACCGACTTGCCTGTAACACCTAAAGTACTAGTGACTTAAACTACAGCGCAACAAGAGGGACAAAATACCTTTTCACCCGAATGGAAAGTAACCACACAATTTACACAACCATCCCCCAAAACAAAAGACAACAGGCCGAAAGAAAACGAGCGAGAAAGACGACAAGGCCGACATTCCAGAACCTCTTTGCGCTCTCTGTAGCACTTTTCCAAGCAAATACACTCGAGACAAAGGACTACACAAAGGTGGCAAGCATTGACCACGCGGGGAAAAGCATATAAGACAAAACGGCATCGACAAGCAGGAAATGGGGAGGCGAAAGGACTGACGGGAAGTTGCTAACAAGCAAATAAGCCCCGGCGCACAGTCTCCTTCAAAGAAGTTCCTGTCCCACCACTATCTTCCTTTATGTTCCCGGCACGCCATCTTCAAAGGAGAGCAATGGCGCCGGCAAGTCTGGATATGGGTTTACTCGCCATCTAGGTATAGTGCAGATACATACACTATAGACAGCCAAAGTAGAACGTCTAAGGAATTTCGTACAGTGGAGCGAAAGGTATACAAGCAGCGTCAGTCAACCAGCGTATTCTGGTTTTCAGAATATAGAGAACCATGATAACAGTTTCTCCAGGTTCAGGCGGCAGCAGCGCTAAGGATACGGACAAAGATGAAAGACACATGAGAGCGGCACGTTGCGCTGACTCACAACTCATCGCAACGTGTCCTCAGCGCTGTTGCTGCCAGCGCTGAGTTGCCCGCGAATACACGCAAAGTGTCTCGAACGGCCGATCGTGCGGCAATTTTGCGTGTATTCGCGGGCTTCTTTCCCGCTCGGAAAAACACTTTTATGTAGCACGTATTGAGCAACAGAAAGCTGTATCGGGAGTTTCTCATGTCGCTCTACAATTTTCTCATTGACACTTTTCATCTAATTGCACTAATTGTGAAGTTTATTAATTAATTAAGACACATTACCTAATTAAGCGGAATGCAAAAAAAAATAGTCTGAGTCTCCAAGCGACGGCAAACAACATTACCTTGGTTCTGTCGTAGTATTTGCATATTTTTAATGTTTGGCTAAAGTTAAGTGAAACACCCTGTATATAGCCGATTCTTTTACATTAGAAGTTAGACGCGCTTCTCCATCGTAATCTTCTGAACGCACGACGTCCACTGAATGGAAGCGTCAGGGAAGGATTAGCAGCGCACAATGGGCGAGCCCTCCTCTTCCCATCTCAGAACGCACAATCAGGGATCTCGTTACTGATTGGCTGACGCGCGCTCTATCGCGCTGCACAGAATTGGTGACGCGGTGAGCGGGCGAGAAGGTCGGAAGAAGGGAAAAACGCCTCAAGGGGGTGCCTAAAATGCGGTACCCCTTAGTAACGGCGCAACACGGAGTCCTCAAGCGAAGGCATCTGGAGCATTTTTTTTTTTTTCATTTTTTTTTTTTTTTACTACACTCACGTACGAAACCTAAGGGAACGCTAACCGGATTAGCGGCGCCCTACCAGCTGCATTGCGAGAGAAAAAGAAGAGATGCGCTAATGACAAAAAAGAAAGAAAGAAAGAAAGAAAGAAAGAAAGAAAGAAAGAAAGAAAGAAAGAAAGAAAGAAAGAAAAAGAAAAGAAAAGTAGAGCAGCCATATGATTTCAGAGCCAAAACATAGGCGAGCATTTGCAGGGAACTTCGCGGAAATTACAGCGTGCCAACCTGAAGAAGAGCGATTGAGAAGAGAAGAGGATGCGCGTGAAACTTGGAGAGGTCCAGGGAATACAGAGCGCACTGACCACAGGCAGAGAGGTGTTGCTGTTTTCTAACTGTCCAATTTCAAGCAGACACCTCAGCTATTTCGCTGCAGAAGAGCCATCAACGCTTTGCGTTCCACGTGTAGTCTCCATCACAAAGACTGACGGAGCCGAATGACATTGGACAGACTTTACGCTCCAAAGAGGCATACTACACCCTCTCGTCCAACAAGAAAAATGCATATTCATGCAGCGCGCACGCACGCAATGCACTGGCGAACATGAACAAAAACGCTTACGGCCAGCGAAACAACCGGCCGCCAACAAAGGAACAGAGCACAGCGCTGCGCAATTTACATGAACGCAAGGCTTACTGCCTCGGTGTCAAGATAAAAGGACCGGCCCTCCTTCCTCTACAACGTAAAGCCTGCCTGTCTCCACAGCGCGGAGAGAAAGAGCCTCGATCAAGGACGCCGTCAAAAGAGCCCGAAGATGCCGTGGCCTCTGGCGTCTCCAAACGACGCCAACAATCGTCGCCGACGACCTTGACACACATCACGGAAACGGAAGGTCGTAAAGCGCCAGGAACGCGCTCCTCGGAGGCACTGCGGAAATGAACGGCGGAAGGAAGGAAGCGAGCAAGAAAGTAGTAAGTCGGAAGCGGCCATTTATACGAGCGCGCAAACACGCGCGAGCGCCCGCTCGTACGTACACCGACGACCAGGGAAGGGCGACGGACGACGGGAGAAAAACAGCTCGGCTCCGAGAGTTATGCTACGCCTCACTACGTCCGCGCAGTGCGGCGAAAGCTACCGCGCCGGCCTCCCAGGAACGACGTATGGAGCCTGAACACCTATCGCCCGCTGCTAATCATTGCGCGAGCGAAACTTGTTGATTAATGGCGCACATCATATGCACTTTGGATGAGTAGCCCACAGCCAGCGAGCCATGACGTTTGCGTATTTTCTCAGACACAGCCGGTTCCCATTACCGGGTCACGCTGTATATTCTAAACATCGGCAAATTCTACCGTGTCCTCGAATTCCGCCATGTTTGCTTCTGGAACCACTCAGGAGAGCGCAGCCGTTCCAGCGAGCCAATCAGTGCAGGCGAGACTGCGAATTTGGCATCCATCCACTGTAACAATACGGCGAATGTGCGCCCTTATAAGAGCCCCCCGGTCGGCTCGCGGGCGACCGGATAGCCTCCACCGTGGTGCACGGATTTGGGGTGATGACGGATATGAGATCCGGAACGAGAGATGACAGAGACCTCTGAATCAGAGGACCGCGCGGATTGGTGGACAGAAGGAAAAAAAAGGTACAGAGGGAGAGTCAGGGTAGGCGCCGTGTGGGGATCGGTTGCCGAGATGGAAAGAGAGACGGCGCTGACGGCAACGACAAGAGAGAAGCAGCGAAGACAGCACATACGACGTCGTAGTACTATAACGTCCGGACGCCATTTCTCGCGCGACGTACGAAACGAGACAGGGATAACACGGCGACGCTTGCAGCGGTGGCGGCTGCCTGCAGCATCAGCAGCAACAGCGGTTTGGACACGACGCGGGAGGTTTCGCGATAAATCAAGACGAATTTCGGCCGCTCCAGATCGCTGAAAGATTAAACGGGGGCCCGCCAACGGCCCGGGCGAGTACGCCGAGGAGAGGAATAAACGCGCTCGACGCTGCTCGAAGAGATGCAATACGGTAGAGAGAGAGAGAGAAGGGATATGAGGGAGGGAAATGAAGAGAAGAGATCCATAAAGCGAGATACGGGTAACGACCGGCTCATTGCGAGCGAGCGACCGAGCGAGAGAAAGAAAGATGGCGCGCGCGACGGGCGCTGAGGGGAGGATATGAGGGCGTGAGGGCATGTTGCAGCTGTTAGCCGGTTGATACACGCCGAGAAGAGATACGCGAGAGGAAGAATCGTCGGTGAAGAGAAACGTCCGGGGTATACAAGAACGTACAGAGAACGGCAGCAGCACGAAAACAGTTTTGACGCCTGGGCGACGTTCGTCGGTACGTTCGCTTTCTCACTCTCGTTCTTGTATTTATCTATTTTTTTTTTCTTGTTTAAGACATCGAAAGTCGAGGAAGCCTTATCGTCGAGAGTATGACTTGATCTACGTCTAGCTTACGTCCATTTTTTTTCTTCTATACGAACGTGTGACAGGAAACGAGGAGAGAGGGACGAAGTAATATTTTGTAACCTAAGCCATGCTGGAATGTTACTGCGTAGACGACACTATATTGATCACAGGTCACGCAGATGTGTACTAGGCCGCCAGGAGCGGCGAAAAATACTGTACGAGTATAGGAGGAAAGAAAAGCATTACCAGCAGCACTATTCAGAACTTGATCAAATGAGTTAGTTAGTTAGTTAGTTAGTAAGATAGATAGATAGATAGATAGATAGATAGATAGATAGATAGATAGATAGATAGATAGATAGATAGATAGATAGATAGATAGATAGATAGATAGATAGATAGATAGATAGATAGATAGATAGATAGATAGATAGAAATGAATAAGTATAGCGTCCCCCGTTTTTGTAGTGGACTCGCGCTGTCGTATTATGTGACACCAACTTTCCGACGACGACCAACTTTTTATTTCGTCACTGGGAGGTCATCAAACGTCACCAGAAAAGAAGCAAAGAAAAGCAAACGCATGCGCACACGTTGCAAAACGCCTCTGCGCTCCAACGCTCACACGCAGAGAGACAAGTCAAACGGGCAAAGCCGACACGGCGGCAGGCTGTAGCAAAAAAAAACGCGCAGTCCAAGTCCGCAAGCGAGCCCGGGATTGAAAAGTGGGAAACGGAACCAATTTCATTAAGAGGCGCCCGAAAAGCCGTGGTACGCTGGAGCGAAACGTCACAGGAGACGTTTGCGACGACGCGCGCGAGACTGCGAAAAGCCAATAGCTCTACGAGTCTCTGCCTAAAAAAATCCGCAAGCCGAGCCAACGCAAGCAAGATTGGCCAGCGCAGTGTAGGAAACACAAAGGAAAGCACAGAGGAGACAAGTAAATGCGCAAGAAGGCGAACGAAAGCGCGATAAAAACAAAACGCATTAAAATTGGCGAGGGAAAGACGCCAGTGTCGAAAGAAACTCGGACGACTTATTCGGCTATTTTCTTCCCCCGCGGATCTGAAAAGAACCGATGAAGTGACGTCGAAATCGTCCTACACCGGATCGTTTGATTCCCGCCGACAGAACCAGGCGGCCACAATGACAGATAGCTCGCAATATAAAAGGGCCGACTTGGTGTTGAAAAGAATGGAGAGTTCGAGAGAAAGGACCTTCGGGAAGGGAGGGGGGGGGGGGGGGGGCAGCGAATGGAACTTTTCGCGACCGTCTAGCCCGCCGCGCTTCTGGAAATTAGGGAAGCGCGGCGGCAGCTCGATGAAAGGGTTCGAATTGAACCGAGAAATCGTCAAAGTTTGCCAAATGAGGTCGGGATTTCATCCGCTGTCAGCGGGATTCTCTCCCCCGCCTCCCCTCTTCCTTCAAACTCGTCAGGTCGTGCTTCGAAACTGAGGCAATCCCGTTTCTTTTCTTCCTTTTCTATCCTTCCTTCTCAATGCAAACCTCATAGTCAAGCTCTCAGCGTTAGCGTTGCGCAACTGAGCCGACGTGCCAAGCTTCGAAAGGATATTGGCGCCACCTTGCTACTTAAGGCATGCAGCTATCACTGATGGAGAAGCAGGTGCAATGTATAACGTATGTATGGATGGATGCCAGGAGAAGCCTACTTTGAGCGGTGTGATGAGTACGGGAAAAGTCATTTTATTATTACGCGGTCTGTCTCACGTCAATTGGCGGACAGGAGAATATTGACCGCGTTCGAAATCGTCGTTCTTCGCGTCCTTGTGAAGCCCATTTCGTTAGTCGCGTCGTATCATATATGGGGTCGCAGCTCTCGATCAATCCACACCGCGACACCCTTATATCCTGTCGTTGACACCTTGCCCAATTTTCTGTTGCTTAGATTGCCCTCGGTGTGTTGTTCGCAGACCTATTTGGAGGCAAAATTCGTGTCTTCTCATTACTTCAGCGAAATACGTCCGCGTGACGAGTATTCTGCTAGCGAGATGTGAAAAAAAAAAAAAAAAAAGCAGAAGTAAATGACCTGCCACGGGGAAACTGCGCATTAAGGCTCTGTAAAACGAAGCTCTCCTGATTCGAGTTGAATCGATTTCGTTTGAATTGTTCACGTGTCGCGCGCGCGCTCGGGAACTCGCAAAACGAAGAAACGTGGGATATATGCGGGCTCAAACAGCCAGTATATCCACGCACACATCTTTCGTCGATATTTGTGCACCTGCTGATGCAACGAGTAAATATACACAACACGTAACAAGATGAACTGAAGATTAAGTTTGGGGGAATCAATGACCCCCGCCGTGTCACCGGCAAAAAGAATTGCCAGTCTGACCTGCTTTTCTGGACGTACGACACTAACATAATGGCAGGCGCGGCACATACGTTCGGTTTGCGCGCGCAGCAGAGATATAAAAAATGCATGACATATAGGCGCGATACATACAATCCGCGCACACCTACAGACACCTGCTGAGCGCTGCAGTCGTTTCTGTTGCACTTCGATCGATGTGTTTGCCCTGAGTCGCTATAATAGATAAGCGCCCGCGACCGTTGTAGCGCGCGTTTTTGGATTTTGTTGTCGTCTGGGCAAATAAGAGATCGCGTGGAGCGCTGTATAGCACGGAAGTTCTGTATTTCGTTTCCAGGCTTGATGCAGCCTCCAGTCAACCAACGCACAATGTAAACGGAAAAAAATACGAGCTAGATTGTGAACGTGTCGGGTGACGTAAACGCTTTGTCCTCAAAACTAGAGAGCATGTACCTAAGCCGCCATGTGCATGCATGCCTACACAAGATGTGGCCGGGGTAATGCAACGATTCTATTTCAATGCTATTCCTTTACGCGCTTTGACAGTTGTACGAGCGGCGTTCTGCAATCTTGTAGAGTTTCGCCTACGTTATCATCGGTATCGTCCGGTCGAAGGGAAAAGACTCTAAAAAGGAATATAATCGAGCACAAGGAATCCTCACATCATAGCGCCCTGTCTATTTCTCTGTTTTAGACGCACACCTAATAAGCACTTCACCATTTGTAGTCCATCAGTTCTTTTATTTGTATTTCTTTAGACTGCTTTTGCACGTGTAAGTATTGCACGTATTGTGAGTATCCTATAGTCCTGTGAGGCCTTAAACAACTTAGATCTTCGTAACAGCTAACCAGTTCGTAGTATAGATAATGTGCCATCTATATGGGAAAATTGGAGACCCGTCGGTTGAATCTATTGCCACCAAAGAAGCAAGAAAACTTTAGATGCTGTACCACCCACCACTATTCCCAAGACTGCCACGCACTCAAAGTACGCCACGTGCAACGTTCCTTTGTGGTAGTGAAATTTCCGTTCATACCGATGAAGTCAGTTGAACGAGACACAAGTCACCGTCATCTGTGATCATTCAAGCCATGTCAGCAGCGCGCGGACAACCGAGTTAAACCATTCACGAGCCTTCAATGTGCTGGGTAAGTATGGTCCCCGAAATCGATGTTCTTAATTCGAGTATTGCATTACAGCGACGCATGGCTGCATACTCGAATTCCAGCAAGACAACTGTACAAAAAATATATAAAAAGTAGAATGTGCAAAATACTAGGAACACAAACGAAGACAAACGACAGACGACATCTGCTGTCCCAGATGCGAGACGACGATCGAGTCTCGCTGACCGCTGCTACACACACAGAAGCTTACGCGCTACAGCGGCAGGGAGTCGCGCAAGTTTCGCAACGAGACCATGGCATCGCTGCAACTCTGTAACATCTGACGTAACCCAGTCGGAATTCCCGGCTCCCCTGCGCGAAGCCGCGTCTGAAGCGAATGAGCGCGCGCCCCCGTAATCAGCCTGCACCAGAAAGACACTCGCACGGCTTTACCGCTTTCGATTTGCATGGCAGATGCGCACGGCTGCTACAGGGGTGAACAAAATAACGCGCGCAAAAAATTTCTTCACTCCGCTGACAGGCAGCGTGTGAGTGCGGGCGTGGGAGGTCCCGTACGCAGAGACTCTTGCTTGAAGCCGCCGTCACCGCTGCGAGAGGGGATGCATGGCGCGAACCGTGCTGGCTGTCAGTGAGCGTTAAACATTTTTTTTTTTTTTTTTGGGGGGGGGGGGGGGGGGGGGGGTCTTCTTTCGCTTCGTCACCGAGCAGGGACAGTGCGACGTCGAGAATGTTGCGAGAGCCGCCGCTTTGCCGGGCGACGTCTGTGCGATCAGCGGTTAAATCCTGCACGCGGCGCACTTCGCCGAGAAGCCCACGCAATCCGCGCACGTTTTCGACACGCTGGGCTTTTATAAGCTTGCTCAAACGCTGCGCAAGCGGTGCAGGAAGCTGGCAGGGCGGTCTTTCTTGTAGTGCGCGGGAAACGCGGCAACTTCTAATGTTTTCAAAAAGCCAGTTCTGTGTGTTTCATACAGTCGAACCGGGATATACCGAATCTGAAGGGAATCACAAAAAAGTTCGATGTATAGGTAATTCGATATATAAAATAAAAATGTTATACAAAAATTTCCCAGGGAATTTTACTGCTATTCGTTATACACAATAATTCGTTATATGTGGGTTCGATAAATCCGGGTTCGACTGGATTTACTAGAAATCAGGAATATGATCATGATCGTGACGATGAAGATCTATTGGCATCCCCTTTTGTAAGGAGGCGGTGACAAATAGTCCCCTATAGTCTGCTTGAGCTAATCGGGTATAGTATATAACATGCTTGTCAGCCCAGCATTCTGCCTCTCTCTTTAATCTTTTCTCTATTCCTTCAAATATACATTGTGTACAGACAGCTGTGTAAGTAACGGATGCGATCCTGTCAATCTCGTCCTTGCCTTTTTTTTTTCTTCTTTCTTTCTCTCTCTCTCTCTGTCTCTTCCCCCCCCCCCCTTTTTTTTTTCTTTTTTTCTTTTTCAGCAATACTCTAAACGACTCTTGCTTATCTCGGCTGCTGACTGGAGCGCTGGCGGCTACATCCTGCGATGGTTTTCTCAACCACAAAGCGTCAGAAACGTTTCTGTGAATCGCGCAATTTACGTCGAAGGAAAAGACAGGAGGCACCACACATTGACAATCAGGCTGCTGCTACTTTTTTTTACGATAGCAGCTAAGCTGCACATAGCCTGTCCTTGCGATATAGGCCTATAGACGTCTCTGGTACTCGTAAACCGTCATACGTACTCACACGGACAAGCTAAAGCTCTCCAGACGCAACGGAGACGCTTGGCTATACGCTTACGTTCGCTGACACACCGATACGCATCTTTGCCAGGACGTTGATTTATTGGTCCCGATGAATGCGAAACTTCAACGCGTGCCCGCACGAAAAAGTCACTGTAATCCTACGTTATGTCACGGCACGGGCGCCCGTCCCGTAACAACCTTTGCGCGTTCTCCATTTTTTGCGCGCTGTTGTATTATTCTTAGCTATTACGACCGTTTGTTCGAGCACTGAATTCTCGAATAGAATCCGCCGAGAAGAAGAAACCCGTGCATGCTCGACATCCAAAAATTATTCTGTAGTAACGGCAAGGATGTTTGACACGAAGGAAGTGACGTCAGCAATCTCTCGATATAGCACGCGATTTCGTTCAGGTAAGTAGCAGGCACAGGTATCAGCAAATGGGCACGGCGGCACAATAAGCTTATCAAGCACACTGAATGAATAGCGGGAGCGCCGTCCTATTGCCTACGAAAGCAAACGGTGCAATATCAGCGAGAAAACGAAAAATGAATGAAATAGAGGGATACAGTCAGAAGCAGCCTGGAGGCACACCACTTACACAGCACAGCACAGAAGAAAGAAAGAAAGAAAGAAAGAAAGAAAGAAGAAAGAAGAAAGAAAGAAAGAAAGAAAGAAAGAGCCGCGGACGCCTATAGTCACAGTACCACTGAAAAAAAAAAAAAAAGAAGAAAAAAAAACGGGAGGAAAATAAAGAGAGCGGTTGGCCCAACCAGAACAGAACCACGAAGTCAAGCGCAGTGTGGCGGTGCAAGCTTCCCTATAGCGACGTCAACGGCCGGCATCTTTTCGAAGCGGTCGAATTAACCCCCCCCCCCCCCCCCCTCCCCAGCGTGCGTCGAACGTTTTCTCACTCACCACTTGCTCAGGGCCGGAGCGCCCACTCCGCCCCCTCCTCTGCTTCCCTAACCCCGCCCGCCTGTCACTTCCGAATGCACTTCCGGTCCCAGATTTACTACAATGTACAATGGAGCACAACGAAAAGAGAGTGAGAGAGAAGAAGTAGAAGGAGGGTACGCGACCGAGCGTCAACTACTGTGCCCATGGTGCTCGCCGGAAGTGGGTGGAGGGGCGGGGAGGGCGGAGGGGGAGGCGACATATCCTTCTGTTCTTTCTTGGCATTCGACTTTTTTGCCCCGTGGAACAATAGAACCGTCACCAGCCCCACTACTCGAGCCAAGTAAGAAAGAAGAAAAGAAACTCGGCACCCCCGAGCTTTGGTCGCCCCGTTCATTCTTCTTCGCAGCCCAAGACGGACGCAGTGCCGGAGAGATAGAGAAATATTCCGGAAACCTCCGGGGGCTGTAAGAGCTTGGGTCAGGGAAACAGTACGGAAGGACACGCCTTCCGCAGAACACAAGCAGCGCCGTCGACGGCTCGAGCGCAGAGTTTGTATTCATGCCTCTCGCATACGCAAGACGTTTGCTCGTAATCATAAATAAGTCTGCGAGTTAGTCCAGAGCATTTGTGGGGTGAAATGGAAGGAAAAAGAAAGGAGAAAAGGAAACAATCACCATTCCAAGACGGTAACGCGGTGGACAGCGCTGACTGTAACCCACCACAAAGGCCACCAGATCGAAGCAGCAACAAGAAGCAAATACTAAGTAGGGACACGGAATAACCATTAGAGAAGTTCGCTTCTTCTGATATGACGCGGTTAGCGCCGCCTAATTTACATAGTTCCTTTTCTTATTTTCCGTCTTTCGTTCCGCGCTAGTTAGCATGAGTAGCTCGGTAACTAGGACAAAGTGCTTAGAATGCAAGAACAGTGCGAGCGAACAAAAATAAGACGACGGTTAGAATACAAGAAACCGAACGCATTATTATGACAAAGTATGCGTTAAAAAAGCAGCTACTATTTTTACACAAAACTGCCAACCGTATACAGAAAGCTGACCGTATAATCAAAAGCTGAGGATACAGAAACGACACTATCAGAGTGCTTCAGTTCAAGTTTTAAAAACGTCTGTTCCTACATCCAAATAAAGCGTCATCAAACGCACTATCATCTAAGACAGCCAGGCCCTAAGTGAATTACTTCTTTTTTAACAGACTGATACGCCACAAATAATAACAAGTCGAAAGCATGCTTAACTACACAAGCATACATACACTAACCACCGCTTCAAAACCATAATTTCAATTTCTCCATCTTCATCGTATATGCCTTCGCGCGGAATGCACTACGCCTTGTGAATCAGCGTACCAACTGTATCCACGTTGCCTTCGACTGTCGCCGAATTTGTCAAGTCCACACACAACGACGACAACAACTCAGGGAGGCACAGAACGCCGACCGCCTCGACGCAATCCGCCTAGACGCTCCGGGCTTTTTTCATTTCAGGCTCTATACCGAGGTGACCCCGCTCTTCTCGTCCCCGGGAGTCTTTATTAGACACTCGCCATTCCGCTTTCGCCACGGAGTTCCGACGTCTTCATCGAGGGACAAATCCGCGAGTTCAGTCGCGCCGCGCTCCCTTTCCCCGAAATTCCTCGGGACGCGCATCTTCCCCCAAGAACCTCATTTCGGTCGCGAAAGATGCCGCGAAACAAACAAACGAATTACGGGCCTCCAAAAAAAAAAAAAAAAAAAAAAAAAAAAACCGCGGAATCAACCCAGCGTACGTCCACGAGTCAGGAGGGCCCGAGTTTCTCGACGTATACAACTCGGTTTCGAAAGTAAGATTCAAAGGGCGAAGCTGAAAACGGGCGCGCGGAATTCGGCAAGGACATGCGGCAACGAATGCGGCGAAGCGGGCTTTGATTAACGAAGCACGTTCGTCCCCTCCCCTATGCAGCCACCGGCTCGCGCGTGCTCGAATTATGGCTGAAAAGCGACGACAAAGGACAACAGGGGGGGAAGAAGGAGTGGCCGCGGAAAAGAAATGGAAACGAGAGTGGAGCTTTGGGCGGTGTGCGGTGGAAGCGGCGATGTATGGAGCGGCGTTCTGACTGCGTGCTGCAGTCCCGCGTCGTCCGTAATAACGACGCGCTCGTCTTTTTAGGGAGAAGTCTTTCTTTGGCTCTTGTCCCCCGTCGCTTTGCGTGGATTGCTGCTGCTGCTGTTGGCCGAGCTGTAGTGAGGCCAACACCGAGAGTTAGTGTGTAATCAAAGATGGCGGACTCGGTGGGTCGATCTTGATATACTGTGGCGCGCGATATCTGCCACCTCGAGGGCTATGGCGTGATTTGATGCTGGAGGAAGGACACCCGTCACAGCACCCGCATATACCTCACAACGTTACAAAATAGAGCTAACCTATATATAAGCGAGCCCAGCAGAACGTTTGAGCGGGTTTACCAGAAAGCGATCGCTCGACTTCGACAATCACACTCTGACGGTTTCCGCCCTACTTTGAAGGTATGGGGCCAAGTTGAGGAAAAAAAATGAAACATTTGGAGAACAAGAATAAATGTGGTTAGATTATACTAAAGAGCACATTTTTTTCTAGGCAAATAAGAGTGCGGATTGATTGAATGAATGTTTATTGAAGCGGTTGTTGCATGTGTTATAAAAGGTGTAATATTTTTTGTGTGTTTTAAGAAAGAATGTCCGCCTCTTCTAGTACTACAGCTCAATGACTACAATTGTGCCATCTACCCCGGGCGACTCGTTCGAAGCATTCTTTGGCAGTTTTCGCAAGATCATCCGCCATAGGCGCATGGTTCGAAAACTGAGCAACCAGCAGCTCGAGGAAGCGAATACGCAACGGCGGAGCACGAAGCAGCGGCCCGAAAAGAAGAGAAAGCTCGCACGCGTCGCAGGCATCGCGTGATGAAGCGGGCGCGGGCAAGAAACACGTTGGGGGCCGTGGAATAAGCGCGCGACAGCGCGCCCGTGTATACGAAGCCGAGAAAGGTAAGGGAAGACGGAGCGAAGAATTCCTCCCTCGGGGGCCGCCAAGCGCGGCCTAAAACTATGCATTTTTAATAAACGAGTTCACTTTGCCGCCTCGGTCGCCGCAGCCGCCGCGGTTGCCTGGATTCAACAGCGCGCCGTTTCTCAAACGCGTGGCGCCGCTCTCTTTATGCGGCTGTTCTCTTGGCCCGACGGTTCTTAACCCGGCTCCGTGAACACCCACCACCGCCGCGCGCGGCGCTTCAGACGTTGTGGAGCGGTTCACCTTGTTTCGGTCGCTACTCATTTTTCTAAGAGTTGTACGCGCGCACTGCATATGTATACGCGCTACGAGGACAGTCTTAATGCTGGGAAAAAGGAAAGAAATCAACGCGGCGGGAACGAGTAGGCAAGACAACGGGGGAGGACGTTTTGCTCGTCCCTACATCGCTCCGTCTTTGCGGAGCCTCGAGCGCCTCGGGAAATAACGCACGTTCCGGATGCGAACGAGATTATAGAATAACACGCGTCGCTCGACACGAAGGAGACACTTGTTTCTCTCTTCATCCTCCGCCTTGAGCGAGCAGCGAAGTGAGGCTCAGAAGATTAGCGAGTTGGATAATGTCTCGCGATAGTCAGCCCTCCGTTCATCCCCGGAGCGATGTTATCAGCAAAAAGATTATGAACTATTATTAACTTCAACGTGTTGCAGAAGTTGCGTGATGAAAACGCAGATAACAGTACAGAGAATGATTGCTCGCTGGGCTAGTTTTGCAACGTACGTAACGGCGCGAAAAATAAGGAATCGTCGTCGTCCCTCCATCGTTGTCCCTTCCTTATTTTTCGCGCTGTTACGTAACTAGTACAGAGAAGCTGACGCGATAGGCGCTTAAGTTGCCGAGATTTTCTATTCGACACGCAAAAGGCCATCTCGTCTACTGCTTGCAGAGCCTGCGTTCCGTTTCCATCACACACGGAATCCCCACAAGAAAACGAAGCCCAGCAGTAAACCAATACAAAGAGTCACCGACGTGTTAAGCTACACCGAAATAATACATAAAATAAGAAGACTGCAAACTAAACAGAGGAAAGAAGAGCAGGTCACGGGAAGTGAACAAACGCACTGCACCCAAGCGCGAGCCGCCAGCAGCTCGCGCGTGCCGTAACGGAACGGCGCCGTTCCTCACCGGAGAGCAAAGACGCGAGGAGAAGGGTGGACGGCGCATCCCGAAGGAAAAAAGGAACGATTCGGGAGGGGGGGAGGGGAGGGGGGGACGAACGCCAAGGCAGGCTTGCTCGTGCACCACGCTATCTGCTCGATCGGCGTGCCAGGACTCGGCACGCCAGCCAGCCAACCTTCGAAGCAGCGGCAGAAGCAGTTGCTCCCGATCTCACGCCGAGCCCTTTTCTTCCCTCTTTTTTTACCCCGCCGCCGCTTTCATTGTATCCTCCTCCTAACACGCGGCATCGCGCCTGCTCCTCGTATGTGTATCTATTCCTCTTTCAGGTTATCGCTTCCAAATCCCTCCAGCCCCGCCCAGCGTCTCCCAATTTCCCTTCCCCATTTTGTCTCCTCGTTGCTCCGGTTCCTGCCGGGAGCAGAACGCATCCCTTCCCTCCCAACCACTGCAGCTCCCGGCCCTCTGGGTCCTCCTCCCGCAGTCCCGCTTTTCAACGCCCTTTATTTTTGCATTCCGCGAGCGCGCGCGCGTTGAATCCACAGCCCTATCGTTTCCCTACTTCCCTACCCCAAAACGCCCGCTTTCGTTCAGTTTCTTCCTTTTCTTGCGATTTCTTTGTCTTTTTCTAGATCTTTTCAGAAGAGAAGTGGATGCGCGTGTCCGGAGTCGTCGTCGCCGCCGTCTGGCGTGCCGTTTCCCTAGCAACGGCAACGTCGAGCGACGCCGTTCCCGTTTCTTCATCCCCCCCCCCCTTTTTTTGCTCCCCTTCACTTAAAAACGCGGCTTTTTTTCCGTAACCGCTTCTTGAAACAACCGCGCACTCCGACATGCAGTGTCTTCCTTTTATTCTTCCCTAGAATAATTTCTCTTCCCCCCGCCGCACGCCCAGTGCTGCCCAATCTCCCCTCTTCCTCTCCAGCCCACGAAGGGAATTCCCCCTACGTCCCCTTTTCGATTTTCTTATTACCCTCCGTTCACCCTTCCCTCTCTTCCCTACCCTCTTCATCCCCAAAGACACATGCGTGCTTAGCAGTGAAGTTCTCGGAGCGGCCCCAATCTGCGAATAAGAAGCACGGGATTCGATAAGAAAGCTGAAAAAATAATCACGAGACAGGCAGCCGAGAGCGGTTCACAATGACGACGGGATCCTTTATTTCCCGGCCCCCGCCTCAAGAATACGAAACAAAACTTCATTCACGAGGAGTGTATTACGAAGAAAAGGCGAGTAGCGGGGGCCCATACGCAAACGCTCTAATCGAGAGAGAGAGGGCGCTTGCAGTGTGTCATTTCCACAAGACAAAAAGGCGCGCGAGCCGAAGGCTCTTCTTGGCTGCAAGAAAGCCAGCCGAACACGAACACCCATAGGCGGGAGGGCCGTGGCGAACAAATCGCGAGTCAAAAAGAATAGTGAGCCTACATGTATAGGCTCCCTAAAAAAGAAGACGCAGGGGCGCCACTGGTGGTGGAATGGGTTTTTGCAAAGACGAGAGACGCTTGGCACCGAAGGAAGCGGGATTGGAGAGCGCGTCTAGAGGAAGGAGGTGCCGCCTCATAGCAAGGAGGGGGATTCAATCAATACCTTGCGCCTAGAACTATATCGCGGATCGAAGCATCGTTTGCATCCCCTGTTTGCTCCCCTCCCGGGTATTCCTGGCTCGCACCCTCCTCCCCTTCACACCGACCCGCCACATCAGATTCTCCTCGCCCTCTATCCCTCGCGACCATTCAGTAGCAGGTATATATAGAGGAGCTGGGCGATTGGAACGAACTGCTTGGTTAAGCAAATGCCCCAACCCCCCTCAACGCTTTATTCCCTTTGCGCACACAGTCCCTAGTCCCTTTCATCTTGGAAGGCAGTGGGGAAGGTCATTGTCTCCCCGATCTGTGAATGAAAAGACTGATGGGGACAGACGAGCGTGCGAAGACGAACAAGAAGACCGAGCCTAAAGAGTGACGGAAGAGGCCCTTTTCTCAAGTTTTAAACAGCCTCTTGATTAAGCGGCGTGCATCGCGCAAAGGAGGGGAGTTTCGCGACACCACTCCTACCACTGCCTCTGACAGATGTGTCAATTAATATACGCAGTATATCGCTGTCGAGGAGATACAAGGTATCGAGATGCTGTGCATGTCATTACCGGATCCGTTATGCAAGCGTTGAGCGGCGAGAGATTTTCTTATCTCAGTCGAGGTAGGGAAATGCATTCAAGATGTTGCCGAAGATATTCCGTGGCACAAAAGTGCTCCTCTTAAGCGCTTTCTCAATGCCCTTTGTGCTACCGCTGAAGAGGTTGGTCACTTTCTCGTCTCGCGTGATTTCACTACGTGAACGATGGATCTAACGTTTACCGCTACAGCGTGAAACACGAACAAAAACCGCAGCACTGTATTAGACCCATCCGTGGTTAGACAACTAGTGAACTAGTGAACTAGCCGTCATAAGCAATGAACACCCAGTTATCATTTGGGTTCCGTATAAACGTCCGCAGGATGCCTTATCGTCACATGCGATGATTGGTTGCGGAGTATACGGAAATCCGTTTTTCTTTTTTATTTTTCTTTTTTTTATGGACAGGTTTTGGCAAGGCCGTCTTTAAAATAAAATAGGCTGAACCGTTACCGCGAAAATCTTCATAGTACGATGCTGTGCAACCTTGCGCTATACTTTCCCTGCTTAATCTCTCTCTCTCTCTCATAGGCCTGCAGGCCCTTCGCTTTAGAAATAGAGAACCACGTACTCCACTTATCTACTTGCCCAAAGGAACTGGCACCGACATCATCCGTACAAGACTTGCCATTTTCTTCTATATTTGGTCAGCAAGAGAAAACGTTGTACATTGCACCGAAGCATTCCTAACACATGAAAACCCAAATTGATAACCCCTAAAAGGGTAGACACGGAGAGTGTATACCATTCCTACAACGAAGTAGGGCAATTCATCGCTAAGACGAAATGGCGCTGCTAAATATTGTTTCATTTTTTCGCGATTGATTAGGAAACGAAACACGTTTCCAAATTCACTGGTTAGTTCCACTTAGTGCATTCCTTAATGGCTTGGAGTCATTTGTTTACCCCGATAAAGGAGTTAAATATGCTATAACCGATTGTTTTGTGCTACACCCGTATACATACGTGTACCGTATTACGTGTAACGTCATCATACAAACCTCCGTTAGCTATGAGATTATAGATGCACGTGACTTGTTGTATGACCTGTATTTCCACTCCTGCATAATGGCTTTCTACTGCGGCTAACAGTATGGATAAATAAACGAACACACAAACAAAGAATCATCAAACAAACACATCTGCATGCTGCCAAGCGCCTTCTCTTCGATGAAACTCGAGGTCAAACGCAGGCAGACAAGTGCACGAGCACGCCACAGTCAAAACGCGGAGAGTGCTTCAACACGCGTGCCGGAGAAGAAGAACGTTGTTGACGTCCCAGGCGAGCTTTCGTCGAGCACCGAACAGCGAAGGCGAGGACACTCTCGCGCCCTGCGCGAAGACGCGAGACCGCCACCGCCGGGGTTTAGTTAAGAAAGGACAACAGGGGAAGAATAACACCGCAACACCAACCGACCGCCACGGCAGCAGCATCAGCGAGGAATGTTTATTCTAGCCGCTTCGCACTCTGCCGACGTTGGAGTGTCGGGACGCACGAGGACTCCGCAAGGAAGGAGCGAGAAAAGACGGAAGGGGGAGACGCGAGGGTGTGAGTACAGCGGGGGTGCTGCGAGCCACCGGGATCGCGGAGAAGGGACGATTCAATCAATACGCAGTTTGTCTCTGGATCGAAACGGCATGCCTGCTCGTGGCGCGCCCCACCCCGGGGCAGATATTCCTCAGCCATACCGTATTTCCTTCCGGCTCGTTTTCGTTGTTGTCATTTCTTTTTTTTTTTTTCTGTGTCTCTTTCGCGGCATCCTCGCGCGCACATCGAAACTGTTCGCTCCGCCTTCCTCTGTAAACACAACCTACCACGAGCTGCCCCACTTTCACGTATACTTGCAGTTTCGAAACCGCGAGAGCCTCGTATGCACGTGCGGGCTTCCAATGATTTCGCTGCATTTAGGAAATAATTGTTGCTGTTAACTATTTAGTGGTGAGCTTTTTCGCTGGTTGGATTTACCGTCCTAAAGCAACGCATCAAAATCCGCTAATCTCTTTCTTTTGCACTGCGCTAATACATACTTTTGTTCTCCCGATATTAATTTTCCTGTATCGCGGGTAGGCATATAAGGCCGTAGACTTTGTCAAGCCCACGGTCGTCATTCTATCTAGCGGCCTCAGCACCGATGTAGGCACGTCTTTGATGCTGCAAAGAAAAATTACTAGGGGTTCCTTATGCTACAACTAAGACGACTTGAAGGCGAAAGCCCGAGGGCCTCTAACTCAATGAGACGACGACCGCTTTTTTTGCTGAGTCATCTTCACTCCAAACCCATATTTGGCAAATTCCAATTTCGCAAGTCATCCTTTTTTTAACAGTTTGGCTATAGCGTTTCAAGCCACAATCCCTTTCTCCAGTCAAGCGGTGGCCGGCGAAGGAAACCGAACCGCGCTGCCCCGTGCACCCAGAGTTGCCTTCCATCCACGTAAATGATGTTCCTGCCCTGGACATGTATCGAACCTCGGTCCCCATTCTCCACCGTTCCCGCGTTCTGCATGCAGAAAGAGGTCAACGCACAGCCCGCGCGGCCGGCGCGGGCAAGCATGAGCGGGCTATTAGTTAATCGCAACTCCGTCCGGCGCTTAATCGTCGACGACGGCGACGGTTCTCGAATACCAAGGACCACCCTTTTACGAACTGCACCGGTTCGATCAACGACACACGCGCTCTCGCTCTGCGTGTAGACACGTGTGCGCACGTGCGTGCCGATGTACGAGCCGGCCGGTGAAAGCACGCGAACGCATAGTCTATACGCAAAGAGCGACGAACGATGAAGCCAACAGAGGAAGCTCGACAACGCGGCACACACATCCGCGCGGGAAAGGGCTGGCGGGTTTCGCAACTAAGTATGCGCGCCGCGTGGCTCTCCAGGTGTAATTGCGGAGTCGTTCCAGTGCGAGGGAAGAAGCGCCCGAGTCGGGAAAAGCTCATCTTCGATTGCCGCCCACTCGAGCTGGTGCGCACCGGCCGGCCGGCAAATAGATTAGGCGAGCGAGGGGTTGTGCGCACTGAACGGAATGTCACGCGCGCGACCGCGGAAACCGAGGTGCAGTTGAAAGAGGCGCGTCGCGTGACGAAATTGGAGAGCACGTCTGCTTACACACGCGTCGATTAAGTACGCGTCCAAAAAACCTTCCTGTCGGAGGCCTCGAAAAGGGAGACATCATTTAAAATGACGCAGTGAGATGTGTGCATGGCCCTGAACATAGCTTGCTAATCCAAACGATCCGATATCTATACATGTGTACCTACACAAACACAAAGGAAGGCAGTTAGGCATATGTGTCTCGCGGAGACCGGCGTATCGGAAAAAGAAAGACACAGCGCCCTCTTCGCCCTCGCAGCAACTACCAGCGCGTTGATAAAAGCGAAACCGTACAAGTTTATGGAAACCTAGAGATTGCATGTGTCAAATCCTCACAGCTTTATTGTGCTTATAAACGGGAGGAGGGGAGGGGGGTCTTATTTTCAACGTGGAGACTGAGGTCTCTTCTCAAAGCCTTAAGAAGATACCTCAGTTCTTTGGGCTGTAGTCTAAGTGTGTATGGCTTTGGGGTATAACGACGTTAAGACATCGTGTCACATCTGCTACCGCGTCAACAACAAGCTATAACCCGATCTCATGGCCGAAAAAATAAACGTGGTATACAATCGCCTCTCAATATAATAAAATAGGAAATAAAGCTAGCCGGTGACAATGACGCGGAAGCCGACCATCTCGGTTCGTACCTCTGTAGCACCGCTACACTTTCCACAACCCGTCCCACCTCCCCGGTTCCCGCAGAAACGCAGATGCAGCAACGAACAAACACGAGACGGGCGAGCCACAGCCGGCCGCGAGGCGGTGCGAGCGACCTGCCTTCGGTATATACACACCCAAGCCTGCCACGTCGCCTATACCTCTCGAGCGAGACAGCCTGCCAGGACAGCGCCGCTCAAAGCTTGCGTCTTTCAGGGCACACACACGATCAGGGCGCTTATTTATCGATTTCGGGAGCGCAAAGCGGGGTCCGAAGAGCGGGCACAAGGCTAGCCACCCCCTGGCAAGGCTCGCGCCATTCCCTGTTTCTGGCTTGTACAAACGCATATAACTTCGCTCAACCGCCACCCGCCCCGCCCGCCCGCCCACCTTCTTTTGGCGGCAGTTCCTTCGTGGCCCGGTACCACGTCTTCGGTGCGCGAAGAATTCCCCCGCGCCACCGCGGCACAGCTGGGCGTACAGTTTGTTGGGCGCGAACGACAGGACTCCTATTTTCTTGTCCCCACGTCGCACCGGTATAAGAGACGCGACCGACCCCGCGCTCCTCGCATTTGCAAAGGACGCGCTCGCGCTTACCCATCCACCCTTCTTCGACCATCTTTTTCTTCTTCCTTTGATCATCCTGCTCCCCGGGTCCTGAGAATCTTTTGTGACGCACCGCCTCCCCCCCGCCGGCACCCAAGTCGTGGGTCTCCCCACTCCTCGGTAAGAAACCTGGCGAACTCGTCGCATAGACGCCGTTTGACACGTGGGTCGGAGAAGCGGTATGAAACCATAGAATTACGGCGCGGCATTGCGCTTTAGAAGAGGCGCAGAACAGAGGGATGGATGCCAAGTCTACGAATGGCTCGCTAAAAGAATGATACGAGGAGTAATCCGTGACTGCCTTCAGCGGGAAAACCGCGCTCGCTGAAAAAAAAAAAAAATGCGCTAGCACTCAAGCGTACAGTGCTTAAACTACGCTTGTATGGCTGCTCTAGCTTTCCTGCAAAGGAACGCGTGCAATATAAGTGCGCCACACGGCCGACAAAAAAGGACTGCGATGCCTCTTTGTATATTCGATGCCCAGAGACAGCTGACCTTTTCATGCTCACGACGTCGCAGCGAGAGAAATAGAAGATCGATTGTCCCGCAGCCCACAGTCCTGGGACTTCGACAGGGCACACGCGCGCGCTCTCTTACGACTAAGCCAGGTCACTCCGCAAAGCCGCGAACAAGGGACCTGCACCTCGCCCATCATCGTACTCACGCACGCAGCACCCGACACAGCCGCCGGCAATCGTGCTTCCAGACCACGAGAATTCGGTTCCGTGCCCCGTCTATACAGACAGACAGACACACACGCGCCCACCCAAATCCTCCATATACCTCGGTCCCACCAAGAACGCGCCCGCCGCGCCACCCTCCAGCAGGAACTCGTCAGAAGGAGCGAGGCATTGTGTTCAGCCGAGCGGGCTGCACCGCACAGCCGCCAGTCCTCGCATCCCAGCGGGAACAGCAGGGCTCTCCCATCACCGCCGCCGGCGGCGGCGTCGGCAGCAGCAGCAGCAGAAGCGCGACCAACGACGTCGTCTCGCACCCCCCCCCTCCCGGGTTATTGTTGCCGCTGCAGCGCCAAAGTTCTTCACGCTCGCCTCTTCGCGCCAGCCTTTGCTCGATGCTACTCTGGGAGCGAGACGCCCACCGCTCCCCTAGCGTCCGTGTAATTTACGTCCGCCCGGCAATGACGTTAACCTCGTGACCGCCCCCCACCTTAACGTCAGCGACAGCGGCCAGAGAATGCCGGAGGGCCTAGAGATCCCCCCCCCCCCCCTCCCCCCCGCCACTTTTCCCCCTTTTCCACTACCACTCCATAACCTTGCTGCACGCCGAACAGTGCGAAGAATGAAAGGGGGGTGGAGTGGCGATGCAGCAACGGCAACTCCTCGGAGCACCCTAGCTGACTTGGCAGCGCGGGCCCTTGAGAACCGACTGTGCGGCGCTTCTGCGTCTGTTGCCGCTACGCGAGCAGAGAGAGAGAGAGAGAAAAGCGAAGAAAAGGCGCGTCAACTGCATGGAAACGGTCGCAGGCCAATTCGCTCCAACTGGAACGCGATGATTTCCCTTTGCACTCCTTTGTTTTGTGACCTTTTGCCTGTTCATCTCTCCGTTTCTTCCTTCGCTGAAGCGACCTCCGAACATTTTCTCTGAGACGTAATATATAAAACAAAAGTGTTGTCCCGTTTCCACCGATCAGATACCCGCCATAGAGCCTCCTGTCACTGGTATACTGTGCTACTGATTGCGGCAGTGGTATTCGAAGGGATTCCGAGGCAGCGACCGTACGGCCAATGTTAGTCATCCTTTCTTGTGACACCTTAACTACCATATTTCCTGGAATCTAGCCACCGCTTTACATAACGGCGCGGCTTCCCTTGATTGGCCCTCTCCTGCTCGAGACATACCAGCCAGAATAACGTGTAAATGAATGGCCACTAATATATCACAAGTCTCGAATCTGAGCACACGTTGTCGCTAAGATCACCACGGACATCAAACAATAACAAACAAAAAAGGGACTGGGTGGGCGGGTGAGAGGAGCCGTAAATACGAGTAAATGCGGCACTGTCCACTTTAAGCCTGGAGAAACTTGCAAGCTGGGGAGGTCATTCCCGCGCCGTTATTGTCGACTAAATTCAACTTCGCCAACACCGAAGAAAAAAAAAAACAATCACGAAGAAACACAATCGCCGAAGTGCGCTACGGTTCCAAACTCGCATCCGTCAAGGAAAAATAACGACCGCCGGCTACTACGTGGCAAACCGGCGTACACTCTAAAACGGCTAAACTGGGAAGTACTTTTGGAACAAGAGAAACTGAGGACAGGCTAGCCTGCCAACAAGCAACAGTGCTAGCCTCCAGCGCTCTTAACTCAATGAAGTAGGAGAAAAAAAAAAAAAAAAAAGAAGGGGGTGGAGGGTAACGTGCTGCACAGCCCAGACAGGCGAGAGCTAACATATCTGAACAGACATAGTAAACAAAGCAGACACTGAAGAGAAAAAAACGAGCGCGAAAACAAAGCAAGGAACGCCGATATGAGTGCGAGAAGGTCAGAGAGGAGGAAGTGACCAAGGGCCCTTTTTGACAAATTCTCAGCGCCCGAGGGTTTGTTGGGGGGTACGGGGGGGAGGGGGGAGGCTAGCTCCCATCCGCACACAACTCGGGTCGCCCGGCGATAGTGGCGGGCCCCGCTCCTCTTTCCTTTTTTACGGCCACTCGTAAATTTGGGTCGGTGCCGTCAACAAAAGGCGCCACTCGCCGTTTCATATCTCGCGCCGCAGCGGCAACCCCGCTCTCCTCTCGGGCGCGCGCGCACTCCGCTCGTCCCTCGGAGCGTCGGCGCTCATCCGCCAGTTCAGTGCGTTTGTGAGTGGCCGTGCGTGTGACACAGCCGCGCCCTGTTAGCCACCAGCGTCCTATGTCGCCGTCCTCACTGGCGAGACAAGACACCCATTTCTCGCCGAGCGCCAGACGCCAGTGGCATGCGCCTCACCCGAGCGCATAACTTGAACAAGAGAGAGAGAGTGTGTGTGTGTATGTGCTTGTTTATGTGTATGTGTGTTTGTTGCCTCGCACATGTGTTATGTGTGTGTAGTCTGTTGTTGCTGCTCTTGTGTGTGCGGGTGTGTGTGTGCGCGCGCTTGCGTGCACACACACACACACATACGCGCGTGTTCACGTGTGCTTCCTTGTATATCCGTAGCGTTACATTTGCGCGTAGTCTCTTCAGTTTTGTTGATTTTGTTTCATTCGCAGTGGCGCAGGCAGCGTTCGAAAGACAAACCGGGGCTCGTTAATAAAACGCCGCGGGTCACCGGCGTCTAATATCTTTTTACGGCAGAGGAACCGGACGACGGGGGAACTGGCGGGACATCCGAGCCTCCGCCGAACGGTGTGGGGTGTTGTAAAGAAGCCGGGACAGGCGTCGGGGTCGTGGAGTGATGACGCCGAGGCGGGGGTGGGAGAGAGTAGAACACGTAACAGTAAGGGGGGGGTCCCGCGGTACAACAAGCGGCATCCGCAAAGAGGCCAGCTTCTCGGAACACGCATCTCCTATTTTTAAACTCGAGGCTTAACAACGCTCGGTTTCCGCTCGCACGACGCCGCTAGTGTAGTTCTCCGGACACATGCGAATGCCCGTTATTCCGGAAACTAGTCTAATAAATCCGCATAAGGTATCCCCTTCAAGAATGCCGCGATTTCTTCGGTCTCGTGCATGGCGCGTCACTGATACAGGAGTGAAAAAAAAAAAACAATAAAAAATAAAAAAAACAGGGCAAGGACGAAGCAAATATTAGTGCTGCCACACGCAGCCTTAAAACACAAATAACGCCTTGTTTTGTGCTTTCTCGGCAGCGTCTATAATGTTAACTCTGGATACGGGATTTTAGGGAGAACATAGTGGATCGCAAACACCGGAAGAAGTGTTACACTCACAAATGCTATCGTGTGTAATTCTTTACCTGCATTCTGAAGATGCGTAACGTTATAGGGGACTGGGAAACAGCCGTATAGATTGATGAGCAGACGAGTGTGGGTGATATTCCGCTTGACAACAAAAGGAAGAAATTGTGTTTGGGAGGTCATGTTATGGGTAGAGGAGATTTACCAGATCAATAGAATGGGTACCAACGGACGGAAAGCGCAATTTGGGGCGGCAGAGGATTAGATGGAGAGAGAAGATTAGGAAAGTTGCAGGGATAAGTTGAAGTCGGCTGAAGCAGGGTAAGGGGGTAAAAAACTTCACATCTTTGGGAGAGCCTTTAGTTCAGCGATGGACACGAATTACGATAATGATGACGACGATGATCCTTAATAAGCAACGCTCTTTCAACAAAGAAGTAAATAACAGAATAGAAGCTCGCACAAAACACGCTTTTCTCTGTTTAGCCGCCGCACGTTAGAAACTATATACCGCCGACGTAACCAAAGGCACCGACCGAGATTGCCGCTGTTTCATGACAGAACGACATATAGAAAGCGCGACATCTGCTATACAACATTCATTTCACACGAAGCACGTACACACACGTATCTAAACGCCGGACTACGGGCCATCTCTTCGAATTGAGTGAGACGAACGGCAGGGCGTTCGAGCGGCGCGATAACATCGCATCGGCCGGGGCCAGTGCATACATAAGCGCATACTTGAGCACGAACTCCTCGGCGGCAGCGCGCGAGTGCCTGTTTTCCCACTAGAGCTATAGGACTTAGCTACGTTAGATATACACAAGTCCCAGAAGGAGGGGACACAAGCGAGCGAGTCGCGCAGAAAAGTATAACAAACAAAACTCGTCGTCGAAGGAATAACAGCAAACAACGAGAAAGATGCAGCTACGAGAGAGAGACACACACATAAATCGCGAAATGGAGACGTATAAGGCGCGCGAGTAATGCGAGAACAACAACCAAACTCGGCAAGAGAACAGCAGCAACCGCGGGATACGAAAAACAAAAATGGCGGAGAATAGAGATGTTCGCCTCGGCGCCACCGCGGAGGGGGACGGCAAAGGCAGCGAGAGAATAAGTGGGGAGAGATAACGTCCCATCGGCATCGGGAATGCGACTCACGGATCGCGCGTCCGCGGAGGCCGGACGACGACGACTGGCGGAGAACCCGTCGCATCAGGCATTAAGATGCGCGTAAACCGAAAGCTTTACTACTTCGGGACCAGGGACGAAGTTCGATGCAGCGCCGTCGAAGCTGCAGCCGTTCTGCGGAGACCGAATTGAATTCTGCGGTTTTACACGCGCCAAAACCATGATTTGATTCTGAGGCACGCCGTATAGTGGGGGACTCCGATTTAATTTTAACCACCAGGGGTATCTTTAACGTGCCTCCAATGCAAGGGACACTGGCGTTCTTGCACTTCGACCTCCATCGAAATGCGGCCATCGCGGCGGGTAGCGCCACCGCGGCGGGTAGCGGAGACCGAGCTAAAGCGCTCCACTGCTGCACCGAATAAGAGAAAAGCACTTGTCGCTGTAAAGCTTTTCGTAGAAAAATGCGAATATTTTAGGTTTATGGTAAATGTCAGTGGCCCTCTAATGGAAAAGTCACAATGCTACATATTAGACATGTATCACGTAAGTTTTTAAGTATCTATGAACGTGTGTCGCGTTTACGTTTCGTGTACTCGTCTGCGAAAGTGTGAACTTCTCTATGTGTTCTCGGACAATCGGTGTCATCAAAGGCACCAACGCCTATTACAGCATGCTAATAAAACGAAAAAAAAAAAAGAAAGCAACAGACGTATCGAATAAACTACTAACTACGACATTGTTTCTCTCAGTCGCCAATAAGGCTTCTAGGTGCATCCGTAATGAAACGACAGCAGATGACCACGTGGTTTATTACAGGGGGCACGAAACCGAAGCAGCATGTCAAGCTGCGAGACCGTGGGTGCTATTCTGGTCCAGGGAAGTCATATAAACTTTTTCGGGATACTTTCACATTACGCCATGCTGGCGTTCTGGCACAACCAGAGAGGCATGTATCAGCATCGCGAGACAATCAGAACTGACAAGATGGCGCTAATTTGACAATATGGCGGAATTTGACGGTACCTGCAGGCCGAACAGCAACCCGTGCGTGTCAGCGTTTTATGCTGTTACGGTTAAACACGGTAAACGTGGTTCGGATAGCGTTCGACACTTCGTTTGCCGAAATCTCGCTGCAGCGACGACCCCGGGGCGCCTTTCTGCCAAGTTGCGGCAGTTAGAACGGTGCACTACTTTGTTGCGCGCAGGTCCCAGCGCGCTCCCGCCGCGTCTTCGCGTATTCCGCGGCACTGCAAGCTCTCGAAAAGTAGTCCGGCTCCTCGCCCCGCAGTTATGTAAACGCGAGAAAGGACGAGTAGAGACAGAGAGTGAGAGAGAAGGGGAAGTAGCCAGAAAACAGGCATTCAGACGCCCTCGCCGTCAACGCCGTTTGCCCATTTCTTCGGCCTTTTACGTCCCGTTTTATTCCCCCTTCGCAGGGAGAACGCGCCGCCGCGCGCATTTTGATGCAGGGGTCGCCCAGGGAGGTCATATAGCTCAGGAAGAAGCGCAGCGCCGAGGCGAGTGCAGGAAACGTCAAGGAAACACGTTACACCGAACGACCGTCAGAGAAAAGGAAATGAGACGCGGGAAGCATCGAACGAAAGCGAGATCGAACTCGCGCGAAGGTCGGGTTCGCCTTTTACGCGGCGTTTGATTTTTAACAGTCGGTTCAGGGACAACAAAGACTTTGCTTCTCAGATTGCGTTTGTCATGCGCGGGGTCGCAACTGTACGTACTGAACTTGGTCCACCGTAGGAAATACGTCAATAGGCGACCGAAAGTGCAGTCAGGAAAGACGCTCGTTTCTCGTTAAGGCAAATAAGTCCCGTTTGGCAAGCGGCTCCCTTACACGTTACGCAGGTGGTCATGATAGGCGCGTAAAGGCTTTAAGAATTGGCGCATTCCAAGGTAAAAGTGCTCCTCGTCATCAGCCTGACGCACTGGAAGCAAGCAAACTACAAGTCATCGTCATCACTATCTGACCTTTATGTCGACATTTCTCCTAGCTATCTCCATTTACCCGGTGCTGCGCCAGACAACGCCATCAGATCCAGTTACATCGATGGTGGTGGTGGTGTGTTGTAGCTACAGGCGGGTTATCGAGGCCGGCAATTGCTCCGCCTGAGTGCCTCTTTCATTGGCTCTGGGGTATTCACCGTCTGTCGAACAGTTCTGTGTGTCTTAGAAGAAGGCGTGAAGAAGCTCCCTTACGGCCATCGACCAGCGCGTTGGGCGTATCATTTCAAGGCCAGGCGTAATTGCCACCGCCGAAAGAAAACATCGACGCCTCTTTATTTCACGGCCGCTCCCCGTTTCCACAAAGATTGCCAAGCAAGACGCCGGCCCTATACGGGGTTCCATTAACACCGCGCCCCAAAAAAAAAAAAAAAAAAGTAACAATGCTACGGAACTGCACGATACGTCGCCTGCTACCCACACCGCCATTGGCAGACAGAATCCAGACCCCACGCGACGCGGTAGATCCTAGCCTCGGTTGCCGGGCAGCGACGGTCTTCTGCCTCGCGAGCAAGACGTGACAAGGTGACGGACGTCGGCCACCACCGTTTAGCAAAAGCCACGCCATTTTCCCGTCCGGCCCCATCTTCGCTATCTCAACTCCCTCCCTCCCCCCCATACCTAGTGTAGGAGGCCTTCAGACAGTCTTCCTCTTGTAGCATAAGCCCCGCGCTTTACTGGAAAGAGAGCGACGCATTCTGCACACCCCACACACACACAACAAGCTGCAGGACTGTTCTGCCTCGGTCTCGTCTCTTGGAAGGAAAAAAAAGGATCTCACTCCCAGCTGATAGGAAGCGAGGAGAGAAGGAGGCGCACCCGAATGACGTGTCTATAACGCACCGAGAGGGACATAGCCGTATGTCGTCGTCGTTGTGGAAGAAAGAGTAAATAAATAAAAGCGAGATAGCGCGTACGCTCGGCCGAAACGCTGCAGCCATCGCCCCAGTATACACACCCTCTACCGCTAAACCCCGCCAGGCGGCGCGCGCTGCCACCCGCTAGAAAGCGCAGGCCCACTGACGTCGTTCCCCTCCATCCAGCCATCTGGAGAGCACCTCGGCAGCCACATCAGCGAACAGACACGGTGATCCATTCTTGGAGAGGAAAGAGGAGGCCACCTCTCACTACAGGGCGGCCCACCGCCTTGGAAACAGAGGAATGTTTTCACTACAGGCGGGGGCATGTGGCGACCGATTGCGAGGACGAATTGCCGACTGAGGAGACGCCGCTCGGAGAGCGGGGGGCTCCGCGCAGTGGGTAAGCAGAGCAGGTCGTTGCTCTGCCACTTGCCATCGAGGAAGCGCTCGCGGGCCTGATACAACAGACCCCGGACGGAGACACTCTATGCTCTCTCTATAAACAGATATTTAAGACACAAATCGGCGACCATTTGATACACGCTGCAATCAGCGATAACGGAGAATGACGGGGGGTCACAAAGAGAGAGAAATAAGACCATGAAACGGTAGAGAGATTAACCGCAGTAGCTGTCCTCCAGTTGGCTACTCTGCAGGGCCGGGGAAAGGGTAGATAAGAAGAAAAGAAGAGAAGATATGAAGGTAATCTGTCCGGACACGCAGGAGGAAGGCAACAGCAGAACAACAGACAATGATTAAAGAACTTTTAGTTCCAATGCTTACAAAAACGTTATAGTGCTTTTTGAGCTACTCGAGCTGCACGTCATCCCTTAGGACAAACAGTTCTTAGACCCCGGGTGTCGGTAAGTTTTCTGGTAAGATATCAGATGTGAAGCAGGCCGATGAGGGTCAGTTCCTTGAACGCCAGAGCAGCGTCATCCGTCTCTGCACGAACGGGACATCTACGGGACAAACCCAAGTAATGCGCAATATGATTAGAGATTTCTGACCACGTTGCATTACCACACGAGAAAGAAAGGCTTGACCGTATCGTAAATCTTTCTATCCGCCGAAGCGGATCAGGGATGAAGAAAATGATAGCCGCACTATCGGTAAACGGGAAAAGATCAGAAGAGTTTCTGGAAGGCGGCCTGTCGATTGAATATTTGGCTGACGGGCGAATGACAGCTGTAGCAGCACTTTGTCATTAGAAAACGACGGCTTGCTGCGTTCCTGAAACTGCCTATCTATAGGCTCAACCATTACAATAGTTCAGACTGAAATTCAATAGATTTTCTGAAGAGCATTTGTTGACGACTAGGAAAACTCAACACGATTTCCCTAAAAGAAGATGGCGACGGTGTGAATGGTGGCGTCCTATAATATGGCGCAAACCCGCTGTGGCGGATAGGTCAAGAAACGGCTCGTAGCGGGGTAGCAAAGATAAATGAAAACAGGACGAAACTCGATCACGGCCGAAAGAACGACCGACAGATTTATGTATTTGCTTACGCGCAAAATATTGCAGGCCCATCTCGGCCGGCCGAGGCACGTATGGCAAGCGACAAAACACGACAAAACAAGAAGAAAAAAAGAGAGAAAGAAAAGAAAGAAAGCCGGCAGATCCCAAGCCCGCTCCTTGTTATAAAGTTATGATCGATGTTATGCGAAGCAGTGTGCGAGGAGCCAACCAAGTTAACGAAACGACCATGAGAGCACCAAGACGTAGGTGGCTGTTTCATGATCTACATGACACGCATGTCATTAACTATCATTTATGTTGGTCATACACTCTTGTCATATTATGCCAATTTTGGAACATACTCAAGTCAACGAAACGACCACGAGAGCACCAAGACGTAGGCGGCTACATAGATAGATACTCTCAAAGTGGCAAATGTTCACCAAAAAATGCTTCGCATTTAATATGATGATGCTTCTTTACGAGCTACGAAGAGCGAGATGCGCTCTGGGTTTGGTCAACTCTTCGCTAAACAAGCTACCCACGTTCAAACGTTTCCGAACCGAAACAGGATAGATGGTGTCACGCGAAAGGATAAAAAAAGAAGCCAGAAAGAAAGACGAAAGGAAAGGAAGCGAGAGAAACGAACAGCATAAAACAAAAACCGTCCGGTCGCGACAGCGCACAACCGGAACTCGGCCCCTGCTCGGCCCGTCGCGTTCAGCGCTGGCCAGCGAGAGACACGTCATCGTGTCGTCACTCGTGTGCGATAGCCCGAGGACCACTCCCGCTGCTGCCGACCCAGAACAGGCTCGGCGACATGGCCCCAGCTAGGGAAAGGAAATTAAAACCGAACCGAGAGAAGACGACGGCCGTGTAACAACAACAGAAACGGCGGCGAGTCGACCGAGAAGCCCAATGGCGAAAGCACGCATACCGCCTCTCTTCCTCTTACACCTCAACCCCCCCCCCTCCCCTTCCCCCCCCCCTCATTCCTTTCAGCCACGTTCTTCAACTCTCGACAAAACCGTGCAGCACTTAGAAGTGACGGCTTGGGTAACCACTCGCACGAATATGAACGGTCTGTTTATATGGAGAATTGTACATCTAGTATGTTGAGATTAGATCAATCTAGTATCAGATTAGAGGCAGAAGCAATGGAATCAGCCAGGCCATGGAATGCGCAGAGCAGGTAAGCGCGGTGATCCAATAGAGTAACAGAACGGAGCGCCAACGGAGGGGATGCACAGTCGAGGATGGCGGATGATTACATTGTAAGCTGCGTGTACCTCTTAGGGCTTACCGCGTCCCGAAACAACAATCGCAATCTATCTCGCTTGAATTTCCTTTAATGAACGACATGCGCATATTACTGCGACGCAGCGCTCTTGACCGGATAGTAGCGAGCGCAGATTGTTAAAGAAAGCAAATGCGCGCCAGGCTGACAATGGCGATGACATCGGGCAGCTGTTATGGAATGATCCCATCAGTTATCCGCGGCTCACGACCAGTCAATCCTAACGATGGCGTAGGCGTAGCGGTGACCGAACCACTGACGAAACAAGAGAGTCTACACACTATAGTCTTTCGGTGACTTAGAGCGAATAAAGATAGGATGGTCAATAAATATCCAACCGAAAATGGCTCGGTTAACATCCAAGACAAGTATCTGCGAGACTACGACTTTCTATAGACAGGAAACTGTAATTCTTGTACGGACTGGCCAATCAGGGGAACATCGGCTGGTGGGTGGCTGGAGCCCCGGCCATTGTACAGTAGCTTATCGCGATCGGCCAACCAGCGAATCTTATACCAATCTGAAGCCATTTCTTGAAGGCGGGATGCTGCGGTTATCGGTTTCTGACTGGATATCCCTCTTTCACTGAGACATATATCGAACACAGGGAAGGCAGGGAGCTTAACGAGACGCATGTGCGGTTTACTACCCTGCACTAGGGGAAGGGGATGTAGGGACGAAAAAAAGAGCGAGGGGAGAGCCAAAGCGCTCGTTGCGCGTACACATCAAGTCTGGCGCTGAGCCGTGCTCCCTCAAGGGCTGCAGAAGATAGCGCCAACCCCTTTCCTTTCCAAATGAACCACTTAGTAGTAGTACACATCAAGACGCGCAGCAAGTCTATAAACCGCTCAAAGACATTTCCATTGAAAGTATACGTCTTCACTACACAAAATCAGGTTCATTGAAACGAAGGCGAAACATAACATAACGCGCGAGGGTCAGTATCAGGCGTCGGCAGCAAGGCTGAAGAGGACAGAGAAGCGAAGGTGAGTCCGAGACGGGCCAACTGCTTCAAACAGCGGAGGCGCATGAACCCACACCACCACCACCACCACTATGACGGGGCAAGCAGAGCAAGGGCGGGCGGGCGGGGGGCCTCGACGCGTGTATCGGGGCGGCGGCAAGGGCACCCAGCAAGCCGACAAGCGGCGCGCAGTTGCAACGACCACGACGAAGACGACGCCACGACGGCGATGTAAATGCAACAGAGAAACGCGCGCCGGCAGGGGCTAAGCTACTACGCCGGGTCTAGGGGCGAACGGGAGAGAAGGAATGACCAATGGGCGCACCCTCGCCCCGTTTTCTCGTTTCGAAAGGAGCGCGCGCTACAACACCAACCACCTCCTGCCGCCGCCGCGCACAACTCAAGGTCCTTGCACCCGCGAGGAAGCAGCAGAAAAGGCCACTCAAACTCGCCAGAGACGAAGTAGGGGTGCCAGCGGGAGGAGGTGTGTGCGTGTAGATGCTTGTACATAAGACGAAGCATCCGTGCGCGCCTTCCTTCTGCACCGCCGCGCCGCGCTGGTGGTGGTGGTGGTGCGGTGGACGGACGCACGCAACCAACCCCTCCCCCCTCCTCTTTCCCCCCGAGCCGTGAAGAACAGACAACGCGGAAAGCCATAAACAATCCAACGACGACGACCAGTCGAACGGCTATCCAATCCAATCCGGGGGAGGCGAGCAAGTGTCAAGACGGGAGGAGGCCGACGCCACGGCGTCACTTTATTTTTAATACTATTTACTTCCACTACGCGCGAGCCCTCTGCAAGTTGCATCGACCGCGCGCATGCCGAGTGACACGGTGGCGTGTCCGGCAGAGAGCGAAAGAGACTGGAGTCTCTTTCGCTCGCGAAATTTGGGTGAAATGAAGAACGCCGAGTTTTACAGATTATCGAGCAAGAAATTCTCGTTTAACCACTAAATACACGCAATGAAACATTTCCGGGCAGAATTCAAGAGTGAATACCTAGGAAACAAATAACTGATTATCGCGGAGAGCGAGAGCGCCTACTGCGGCTACACGCGTACCGATAACACAGCGACCGACCACCACGGAATTTCACTTGACTTGATCACCGCTTTGATTCGTCCCGTGATTAGAGAGAGGGATATGCCTATCTCACACTTTCGATGACAGAGACTACGGTGGAATGTATACACATGTTGGTCTCGATGACATTTCCGAGCCCACTCCATCGTAATTTCAGCAAACTAATCATGAATTCTGATTTAAGTTCATGCTACTGTCTCTTCCCATTGTTCGCTTCACTGCACTCAGTTTCTTGTCTTCTTCACGTCAAGGACCTCATCTGACGTAGCAATGCTGGCATTTGCAGCTTTCGTTAAACTAATTCTCTCTCAGTTTCGTTTTAACGAATCTCTCGTCACCTAACAAATTTACGAGTGCATACAGGTGAGCAAGTTCGGTGTTAAGCACGCCGAAAACTGACATTTGTGTTCACATCGTGTTTGCATACTTCTTTTGTTTTCACCTGAACCGACGTCCTTTGAGAACCTGCAGGAGGTTCACCATGCACTGCGTCAAAGCAAGCCGCTTGAGCTGTTCCCTCAGCAGTCGCTGGCCGACCCGCCGAGCTCGTCAACCCCGATCGCTCGGCCAGCGCTGACGTCAGGCCCCAACGAACTCACGATGTCCCGGGGCAGTATAGAAGAAGAGACGACGGGGCAAGCAGGCAGCCAAGCCGAGTCAACGGAAACCGATCCGGAGTCGGTGGCTGCATATAAAAGCGGCTATGACAACTGCCTCGTCACTCCTTCGCGAGCGCACGATATCCCATGCGCGACTGCGCCGAATGATACGAAGTACACAAGACCCGGTCTCGCAACGGCCAGGCCGTCACGACGTCGTTGGCCTTTCTCATTCGCGACAACGCACGCGACCGTCGCTGGCCCTCTCTCCTTCTCACGAGGTGTCAGGACGTCCGGCGACTGGACGTGCCAATGTCGTCCCCGATCTCGGCCGTAACGGAGCGTGACAGCGCCGGAGGCGAAGCTTGGGCTTCGGGGGAAAACGAAATAAACAAAACAAGGAACGGACACGATGCGAGGCCGAA